>NC_138152.1:19969471-20129471 GCF_964199315.1 Orbicella franksi | reverse complement strand
GCCGTTTCAATCGTTTAATTTCACTTATTCTTTCTCGTTGGAGTCAACTTATTGATCTCTCACTCGCGCTTTTTTCATTTAACAAATAAAGAAGCCTACGCCGTGTATTACACTGTGATGAAACATGACGGGCATTTGAGAACACTACATTTCTCAAGTGTTCTCAAATGTCCGGGGTGATTTATCACAGTTTAATACACGGCTTAGGTTTCTTCATTTAATTTATGATATGGAGGTGATGTGGCGAAAAACAATAAGACAGGCTTTTTCTATGTTTTATAATCTCAGTAAAACATGGGTTTTTGACCGATCAGAGGGTCCTATCTATATTTTAAATAAGAATATTGTTTGTTTTTTTTCGGCCTTAGCTGAATATTCTTATATCTTTTCTGCAATTTTAGGCTGAAATATTCTTGTGAATACCTTTTAGTTGAGATAATTTTAGAGCCAGGCTGCGGGCAAAAAGAACTGTTACGACAGCTTCTTGCAGGAAGAATGTTATACCGTTTAGTTAAAAACACATAATTGCATTTTAATTAGAAATTTTCAACACAGTATTACATTCTTTCAAAACCTCAACCTAGTGTTTATTCAAAAAATTGTCAAAATTTAGCAAATTTCAGCCTCTATAAACTATATTCGTACAAAAATGAAGGTACATGCTTTAGAGGAGACTGATTTTCGTCGTTGTTATGTATAATTTGTACTACTTGCTTTATTTGAATTATCGACCCCATTAGCACTACCACTAACAAGATTACAAGTAAGGGGATTGCGGATGTGGTGTCAGTAACTAAAAGCTGAGAATTGATCAAAATGACAATTGATTTGTTTGTTAACCTACAGATGTAGTCCCCGGCAAACCTCAGAACTCTCAAGTAAAATGCTTTGGAAAGTGTGTCCTGCACAACATTCGAGTTTTAAAAAAAAAGGATGCCTTTATTTCAAAACAAAACAATACAAAACACAAAACACTACAATAGTGTTCCTTTACCAGTAACAAACATGTACGATGCTCAAACAAAAAAAAATAATGACAGCTGATCGATAACTTTGTCCGGTCCTCTCGAAAAGTCTGAGTTTGACCAATTTTTGGATTTCGCACCTAAACCTCCATGCACCAAAACATTAATAAGACTACAGTTCTGTTGAAAAAATTATCAAATGAGATTTGACAATTAGATCCTTTGATCACCTGGGATTTTAGCTCCCAAAACAAATGAGACAAAATTCAACAGTAAAAACATAGATACCTTTCAAATTCTAATTAAAAACCGGTACTAAAACTCTAGCTGTTTTTATTTTTTTAGATTTTCTTTTTTCTAATCAAAACTGGAGAATTTATTAGTCCCAGAACTGCTCTAACGAGCTACATTTGCCAGATTCAATTACAGATAAGCAAAACACACATATACGGATGCACGAATTTTCATGCCAAAGCATTAAAGATAGGGACCTGTAATGTCGCTTTACGTCTTTCTTGCATGCATTTACAGGGTTCTGACTAAAAAAGATCCCCCAGCTAAAAAAGGTCAGAGATACATGTATTTAGATATTTGTTTTTCCTTGCTTACTTTACGATAAAAGCGTGAAGAAATGTTTATTTTAGCTTCCTAAATATTTAATTTGTAGGATTATAATACTTTTTTTGAAAAAGAAACTAGTTTCCATTAGTGAATTGTATGCCTTCATTCGTAATGAACTATATTCGGCTCGCTTGTTTTATTAAGGACTATACACAGCCTAGCGGCTTTTTTTTTTCCACACGCAAACTTCAATTGAAATTTGTCTTTTGTTGACAAGTGTTAATTCCAGGCAAATTATGCTATCCAAACATACTCGCTTGCGTTTTATTTCGAATAAAGAATATATTGGACCATTACCACGGGCAAAATAGAATTGCAAATTGATTTATGTAAGTAGATGCTTGTGTAATTAATGTTTACAATCATTCCTGTAATAATCGTTTTTTCTTGGTGGAATTTTTTTTTTCGTATTTTATGTCTAGTCGGGAGGCCTTCAGGCAATAAGGGCATTTGTGTGGATCACATGAATATTAATTGACAGTCAGTGGGAAAAATCAAACTGTTTGCATTTTGTACGCGAGCTCCCTAAATAATATATACAATACTAAGAATTCTAAATTCAATTATTTTACCCAAAATAAGCGTAAAATTAAGAGTGCTAGAAATCGCCTTGAAAAGGCTATATTGGTTTCAAAATTTATCACCCGACAACAAAATACACGAAAAACGTTAATGGAGTTTGAGGATCATTTTAACGTTGATCGAAGAGTTTTATGAAACATCAAACAAAAGAAACAGTACTGATTACGATCACAGAGAATTGTCCTTTCGTACTAAAATCACCCTAAATTGTATTTATCTTCCCTTCAAATTGATGAAAGAAACGGAAATTTATTCAATTTCTTGCTCTGTGGCTGCACGATGTCTAGTTTTTCCTGACTCTCAATCGCAATATTTTTTCATCTGCCTGAATTCTGTTTTTCTTTGACGATTTCTCCTTGTAAAATAGCGAGAAACAACGTATTCGCCAATCGAGGTTTTCCAGCTGTTCAGAACGAAAGCGGACAAATGACAAAGGGAAATAACAGCGCGTCAAAGCAGCTAGCTAAATGGACATAGCCATTGGATGAAAATAAAATAAGGTTTAATTAACGAAGACCTTCAGGCACAAATTAACATATACTTTGAAACAAAATTAGAACATATTTACTCACAGTACAAAACGTGTTTACTTGATAAAGGTCGAGAGGGATGTTTATTTTCATTTCCTTTACTCGAAGGCTTAACTGCAGCATTTCTGTATACCTCGCGTTTTTCAAAGTGTTGTTAAATTCTGGGCTCAGTAGTGTGTGAAAGAAGTGGCCTAAACAAAGAAGAGTCGTAACTGTATTTGTGTAGATCGAACATCTCATCACAAAGGAGAGAAAAAAAGCTGAAAAAACGTGCCTGAAATGGCGGAGCTAATGGAGGAAAATCGCTCTGACGGCAACCTCAGCATCTCTTCGAAGACGATCCATAAAACGGATGATACCTCGTTGGACCTTGAATTACCTCCCATCATTTCCCTGACTGTGATAGGCTGCGCTGTTGTGGTTTCCAATGCACTTGTCTGTATACTTTTCTGCCGGTACCACAGACTTCGAACGATTACTAACACTTTCATTGTTAGTTTGGCGATAAGTGATCTAATGGTCGCCACGGTATTCCTACCGACCTATCTGGCTGGCTTGGCTATAAGCCCCTACATCATTGCTTACATCCTTTTCGCGTATCTTTTCAACTTCTGTGGCATTACGTGGGATAGATACCAAGCCGTTCTCAAGCCCCTTTCGTACAGATCGAACGTAACGAGAGCAGTTGTGTACAAGATTTTAGCACTAGTATGGACAATGCCATTTTTGTTAGCGATAATACCAATATTTTGGGAGTATCGGCTCGGTATCAAACTGTCCGCAGAGCGTATTTACCAAGGAGTCTTGGTTACCATTGTCACAATCTGTTCAGTTTTGATTTGCTGGGCGTACAGCAAAATATTTCGTGCTACACGTCGTCAGGTAAAATGGATGATTGAGATGTCGGAGACAAATGCAAGAATAGTAAACAATTCACAACCAATCAGGCTTCCCCGACAATTGTCAAAGAGATTATCGGTGAACATTTCAACAGAAGTAAAGGCGGCCAAAGTTTTTGCTCTCGTGGGATTGACATTTGCAGTTTGTTGGCTGCCTTTAATCGTAATAAACGTTTTTTTCGCAATCGGCTACCCCAACTTGGTTCCAATTGCTTTTCTCGATGCGTCTCTTTATTCACTGGTGGGTAATGCATTAGCAGATCCTTTGATTTATTCGTTCTATAAGTCAGACTACAGGCGTGCTTTTAAGAGATTTTTTCGTTGCTGCCGATATGGAGACAAGAGCTCGTCAGGGAGTTCAATGACAGCTAATGATTCTCTGTTCGCAGAAGGAAGCTGCAATCAGGGAGATAACAATCTGGTATAAACCGACAGTGTTATCAGTTCAATGAAAGACCTTCAGTATAGTTACCGGTTAATAACAAGAGGCAAGGAAATCATTTTCAAGTTGAAATTAGTTTTTATCCTTTCTGTACAAATTGTCGGCAGTGTATCGGCTGAGGTCAGATATGTGGTTGCATATGTTAATGTTATATCTCCAGGCCCCAGTTGTTCGAAAGCGGATTAACGCTAAGCCGCGATTAAATGGTCCTAAATCTACGGAATAAATTTATCCTTCCATTACATTCTGTTCCTCGAAGCTCGATAAGCACTATCGAAGGATTAAAATAAGGGTTTAATTTAACACACCTAACTAGGTTAATCGATGCGTCTCTTTATTCACTGGTGTAATAAATTAGCAGACCCTTTAATTTATCCTTTCTATAAGTCAGACTACAGACGCGCTTTTAAGAATTTCTTCGTTGATGCCAATATTGAGACAAAAGCTAGTTAGGGAGTTCGGTGACAGCTAATGACAGTTTGCAGTAGCTGAAATCAGGGAGACAACAATCTGGTATAAAACAACATTATTATCACTTCAATGAAAGACCTTCAGTAGTTATCAGTTAATAATAAGATGCTAGGAAATCATTTTCAAGTTGAAGTTAATACTGGATGTAATTTCATGTTCCAGTAAGTTCAGTTGGAAGCACGGTCTGGAGCAGTTTGGAATACTCTTGGAACAAGTATTATACTAGGCTCGATTTCCGCCGCTTTCTCGTGTCCGGTCTACGTTCCTCCCCGAAAAGAGAGGAGTGCCTTCGGGGGAGGAGCGCTGGCGCCTTTCCCGAACAGCGGCTGGTAATCGAGCCTAGTATTATACTTTCTGTACAAATTCTCGCTAGCTGTCATGTTACTAACTTGTATGTAAGTGAGATCCAGATAAGCAGTTTTACATGTTGATGTTTTGAATTTAACACAGTTGCCCGTTTCTAAAGCTTCATTGGTTGGGCCAACATCTTTCACTTTTGTACCAGAGAAGTAATAAAACCTTGACATCTCGCAATTTTAATTTATGAGACTTCCACATTTCGTTTCGAAGGAAGAATGAACGAATGAACGAACAACAAAAAAGAAGGTTTGACGTCTCTGAAGAGAGTGCAAGCACATAATGACAAGCAAACTCAGAGCTTTTTTTGTTTGTCTGTTTTTTTCTTTTATTTTCTTTTCTTTTCTTTTTTCCTTTTTTTTTTTTTTTTTTTTTTTTTTTGCTGATGGTCTTGGGGACATTGCAATCTCAGTGATTGGTATGAGAATATAAATAAGTCCTCCGCCTGGGGCCCTCCGCGAAGAATGGCGAATATGACACTTTTCCAATAAGTGCATTTATAACGCGAAAGATTCGTCTTACTTTTTTTACAGGAAGGGTGAACGTTTTTCTTCTTTCGAAGCTCAACTAACTTTTAAGCATCAAGCCATTTAAATACAACCTGTGAGTCTCATGTAGATGCCAATCGCTCAACTAACATCTCGGCCTCCAGCCCGTTAAATGCTTCTTTCAGTCAGACACCGATACAAATCGCTCAACTAACCCCTCAGTATCAAACCAGTCAAAGGCTAAATGCCAGTCAAATGTCGGCGTAACAGGCGATACAGCCCTTACCAATCATCCTTACCTCTTGGGTGGGAGCAGGCATTTTTGTTGTTCCCTGCATTGAACAATACAAAGTAGCAGAATTGTCTCCAAATGTGAATGGATGTGGAGAAGACTTCACTGAAAAATACAGGCGCTCACAGAATAACAGGGTGTGAAGTGTGAGGAGAAATGAAATTGCAATAAGCTGTACGCCATGATAGTCCCCTATAAAATCCAAGCGAGTAGAGGCACGATTGCGTGCTGCAAAATCGGCAACCTTTGAAGCGGAATGACGGCTTGTTCTCGCACCTTTTCAACCTCTTTCCCCTTCAGAGGGTCATGAGCCAGTTTGTCACCAAAACTCATACCCCTCCAAATAGCTCTCCTATTCCTCCGATCCCCCTAATCTTGTCCCTTTTGTTTTCAATTTACCTTACGTAAGACCCGTTTCTAATGTAGCACATATAATATTCAATATCATTAAGTTTGTTTTAGCGTCTTTTGAGATTCGCAACATTGTTTAAAGGACCTTACATATGTGTCACCGAATGAAAGTCAGGTTCGCATATTGTTCCAGGTTAAGACAAAGTACGTCTTACGTATTCGCTGGGAAAAAACCCTCTTTAAACCTACATATGTATTATGTTCATTTAACTCTGTCGTTCTTACCAGATCTTTACTATTGTGCACCCATTTGTGTTATTTCGCTATTGTTTTTAGATACCAAATATCATTGTTTTATTAGTTGTTAGAAATTCAAACGTAACTTGTAAACTAATTTATTTCACGCTAAACGACCGAAAATGTATTGTAAAATCAAGTGCTTTCTTTCTAGATTTTAGCTAGTCTGCTTTTATCCAGATCTTATTTCTTCTTTTTTTTTTAACAATCTTATTGTTATTTCTTCATGTTTTTGCCTTTTTTCATTCAGAAAATGACGTCATGTTTTCCTAATGCAATTAAATGTATAAACGATCTTAAATTTTAACCAGGGAGAAAGATGTGAGAATAAATGATCGATCATCGCAGTTACATGTATGTACACAAATTTCACTGATCAAGCCGTTGAATGGAATATGAACCCATGACCTCTCCGTACTGGTACAGTGCTCTACCAATTAAGCTATTGAGGCACAGTGCTCTACCAGTTGAGCTCACGTAGCTAAATCAATAAATCAATCAATCAATAAATCAATTAATTAATTAATTAATAAGACAGAAAGAAAGAAAGAAAGAAAGAGAGAAAGAAAGAAAGAAAAAAAAGAAAAAAGAAAAAAGAAAGAAAGAAGAAAGAGAGAAAGAAAGAGAGAAAGAAAGAGAGAAAGAAAGAAAGAGAGAAAGAAAGAGAGAAAGAAAGAAAGAGAGAAAGAAAGAGAGAGAGAGAGAGAGAGAGATCGTTTCCCAAAATTTCTGTTCCCTATCACGTTTTGATCTGTAAGTATCAAAATACTTACAGTAAAAATCAAAGGTAAGTTGATGAAGTGAATCTTACTCTGTTGTTGGCGTGTATACTGGGTATGGCGTATACTACGGATATGGCCAGAGTTGATTAACAAATTTACTCAAACCCGCTATATACGCTTAAACCGGTATATACGCCAACAACAGAGAAAGATCATTGCAACAACTCATTAGCATGCAGTAGGCACATTTCACTCTGTACATGGCGTGTTTACCGGGTTTAGCGTATAAAGCGTATATGAGATGAATTAATTAACATCAACTACTACTACTACTACTACTACTACTACTAATAATAATAATAATAATAATTAATTTTATTTATTTTTATTATTATTATTATTATTGTTAGTAGTAGTAGTAGTAGTAGTAGTAGTAGTAGTAGTAGTAGTAGTAGTTGATGTTAATTAATTCATCTCATATAGAATCCAAAGAGCTGTCGCAAGTTGCGGTTTGGAATATTATGCATCAAGGGCGTCACGAAAGAAAAACTGCTGTCATAACCTGAATCAGCTGTGTCAAGTGTTTAAGGACCACAAAAACCTCTGCTTAATGCAACTAGTGGAGTCATCGTACCAGCATTGCCTCGGGTGAGTAGATTAATTTGACCAATTTATATTCTTTGAATTTCTGTTAAATTGCACGCTAATGAAAGTAAATATATAATAAACAAACATAAATAGTCAGAAAGGTAAAAAATGCTATTCATCATTGAAAAATCAAAGTAATCATGCTTCATTGCCCGGTGAAAAGAGACTGTTATTCGATTATCGATAATTGATCAATTTTTATCTTCTCATTTTCAAAACATCGCGAGTTTGATTTCAGCAGTTCACTTTCACAAAGTAATACCAGGGAGATATTGCATTGCCTTACGTAAGCAAAACCTTTTGTTTTGATTGGCAGGGCTCTGCAAGAGGAGCTTCATGGTGACTTCCACGAAGAATCCCAAGAGTCAGCGCCGACGGAAAATGTCGTTCGCCTTCGTGTCGTTCTTGAGAGTTTTCAAACGATGATGGCAGCATCCGTTTCGGAATTACGCCGAGCTGGTCTCGTGTTAGACACCTTTGGATTTGATAACAACCTGCAAAGTACATCGCAGACAGCACTACCAGATCCGCCGCACAAACCCCTATCCTGCCCAGTAACAGTCCTGTGCAACGATATACAAATTGTGATGAAAAAGCTGCAGTATGCTGTGTATCGCGGCGAGGTGTACAAACTGGCGGCCAAATCGCAGTTCACGTTCCAGTATCTGTGTACCATGAAAACGTTCCTCCACAGCCTAATGGGAAACGAAGCGTTCAAAGACCGTCTGGTCCAGCATATTCAACGTGTTCTGCCCATACTAAGCGAGCCAGAAAGCTCTTTCATACGCCAAATTAAGATTGACAGAGACCTGATCGAAGTACAAGACGGGTGGTTTTGGAGCTTTTCCTCTGGGTCGTTCGTCCAAGGGATTATCTCAGAATCTCAGGTGAGAAGAATACACTGGACTGTTTTAACATTTAAATAAGAAGATACAATCAAATTTTCAAACCCAATCTTTACGATCTGTAGCACTGTCTGATGTGCTTTTGTTTTGGCTCTTTTCAACAGAAGGGTCTCACAACTCCACGCGCGTTTGTGGACTACGACCGACTCAAGGACCCGGAGCCAAGATATTTTGAGGCAATCCTAAGGAACAGCCTAACAGAAGATGAAATTCGGCAGTTTTGTGCAGATTTCCTGGCGTTGTTCCGTCCCAAAGAACACAAACAGCCTGTGCTGTGTGCTATTGGCTCAGCTGACAGCGGAAAGACCAGCCTCTTCTCACCTGTTTTTCAGATCATTCCCCTAAGCCGAATTGCTCGCGTCACGAAGCAAAAGAGTTTCAACAAGGCTATGATCGACAACCTGACAGAGGTTATCTTCCTAGACGAGGCATATGCCACCCTGCTCGACATAGATGACTGGAAAATCATATGTCAAGGGGGCTTCACGTCGCACGACGCGAAGTGGAAAAAGGCTCAAGGTTTCCATTGCACTGCGACCATGTACATAACTTGCCAGGTGGAAATGGATTTTGGTGCAGCTCACAATCAAGCTATGGACAAACGCCTGCGCAAGTACCACTTCAAGAGTCTTCCTCGTGTCGAACCTAAAGCAAACAAGTGGCTGAGGAAACATGCTATGGATTGCATTGTGTGGGCGCACAATATCGTAGGAGACAGCCCGAGCAGTCAGGCCAGTACAATGCCCACTGTGCACGAAAGTGGTATGCCTGAGGAGGAGTTGCGCAACATTTTGAGCGTTTCTTTAATAGACGAAGAAGTCGACGAAACCGCCCAGGGCGATTGTAGACGAGAACAGAGTTGCGGCCTTCTGACAGAACCGCAATCCCGAGAAGAAAGCTCTGAAGAGGACGCCATTGAAGATGTCGGCGATTCCGATGAAGACGAGACCCTGACGACCTTGAAAGCTAGGCTGGCACAATGCTCACCTGGCTCTCTACGTCACCGCCAACTGAGCCACATGTTAGAAAGTCATCTCGCTGAAAAGGAAAGGCTGAAAAGGGTTGAAGAAAGGTGCTATAAGAAGAGACAACACTTCTTACAAACGAGGGGAGTGTCGGTGGAGCACGTGTCGTTGCTCCCGCACGACCATAACGAGCCGCTGCCCACACCGATTCGAAGGGACCTCGCTGCCTTTCAAGAAGATCAGGAACAGGAAAGGATCAGAACAGCATTTGGGAAGCCGTGGCTTTTAGCTATGGAGAAGGAAATGGCTGAGCAAAGCGAAAGAATGGAAGATCCAAGAGACGAAGAAGAACGAAGAGTGATGCAAAGTCTCCTGGAAATCAATTGCGAAAAACTGCGCTGTTATCACGAACGTCATGGAACGCTGAAACTACCGGCTGCCCTGGCAGAACGCAAGAGGCTCTGCCTTAGCAACGAGCTGGTAGACCGTTCTTGCGTGAATTTCATACGAGACCTGTTCTCTCCGCTGCCAGTGAGAGTCTTCCCACCCAGCCAGCGTCCAGCAAATCTGCCTGCCAGAAGCAGGAGCTCAGACGAAGACGACGAAGAATGTTGGTCGGCGGCACTAAAGACACCAATGTACATTCCCAATGACGGCGTGGAAGCTATCTGTCCACCGTCCCCAGGCATTGCTCGAGCTCACAACCCTGTAGCAGCTACGTCAGTGAAGAGGCCGCACTTTCAAAGCCAGGCGCATCCATCCAAGAAGCAAATGACCCTGACTCGTTTTATGCAGACTAGTACGCAACCGTAGATTGGTAGTTTCATGGGCTTGTAATAAGACAGCTTGCGTGCGACTTATTCTTTCTATGTTCATATTTGCACATGTATTAGTGTGTGCATTGTTAAGGAATACCACGTTGCGCTTATGCTACGTTTGACTATTTTGCACACGATGTGAATTAAAGGAAAAATATTATGGCTATTAGTTACATTAAGAGATTATAGTTCTTGAAAGCACTGTGAACTAGACAGTCGTTATGCTACAGTGATATTGACAGTGGCGATAGGCCAGTTCCAAAAGAATATAACATGTTTGTTGAGTTTGCTGTCATCTGGAGACAGGAAGATGCATTTACAATAAAGCAATTGATTTTTGTCTGTTTTGTGTACAACAAACTCTGCTTACACCCATCAGCTTTGCATTGAAAGTCAGTGTCCACACTTTTCCAGTCTCTTTATCAAACTAGCGACATTTTCATTCCGGCCCTTTTCTTTAGAGAGTCCGCCGTTCTTCCGTCTTGAAATGCGAAATCGGAATCTCTCAAAATAGCTGTCCACTGTCCAAACCCGTGCTTAGTTATCCCTTCCTTCAGAAAATCATCCTCTTCTTTCGTGAATTTTAAAACATGACGAGTTTTCCTCTGAAGGTGCAAGTTTCTCTTAGGCAGGGTATCCTTTATGGGGGTCGAGCTGTTTTTATTCTGAGCTGTCTCAACTGAAGGCCCGGAGCTGGACGTTGAACCGCCAAGTCTTGCGTGTACGTCATCGTCTACCTCGGAACCCTTGGTACCTTGAAGTTTTTGAAGACACTCGTGACCCTTCAGGGCAACTTCTCACGATCGTTGCTTTTGATAGTGAACTTTAGCAACCGCAGAACCGTGTTTCTGGTCCTCAGACAAAAACCTTTGCTCTTCGCTAGTGAGCTGATTGAGGCTTTGCGTTTCGACGATTTGGCGATAACGTGTGGGATGAATGTATTTTCCAATTGCATCAAAAACCAGTTTGCTCATAGTTTCGCCCAGTTTGCCATGCTGACCTCCATTTCTGGTGACGAGAACGAAATCACACTGGGGCTTAAGCAACGGTCTAACGTTCGAGATGTAGCCGTTAAGAACGTGCATGTTTGCGTCGGTCAGAATCAAAGAATCGAAGCCATATTTTCCAGCCGTCTTGAACGTTTTCTGATCGATAAATCCACCGTTTTCCTTAGCTGTGGCAATCATGTCCACCGTCAAATATTGGTACGTCATGGGCCGCGATCCCTTCACCTTGATGAACAGATACATGGCTACAAATTTTTTGGCAAATGTTAGGTCTGAGGGGTTCACTTGGGCTGGACTGGTTTTGCACATTTTCACGGTATTTTCGTAACGCGGCAGATGAAATTTCACCACCTCCAATAACTCCTCCATTGTTGCCCAGTGCCCTCTTGCTTCCAGAGTCTCGATGTCTAAATCTTGTGTCCACTGCAATCTCATCATCTTTGCAACTGTTTTTCGGGCTCTCTTGAGGTACAACTCTGTCGTAGAGAACTTTCTTAGAACTGCTTCTGATGCGCCATGAAGTTTTCTGAAGTCGATCAATTCACAAATAGCATCTATGTAGCCCAAACGCCCACCATGACCGAGCTTACATTCATCTTGTAAGTAGTCGATAAATTTAAACAACAGATTTGGAGAACACAAACTAAAGTCGACCACTTCAAACGTTAACTCCTCTTCATCTTCACAGCAAAATCTAAGAAACTTGAAGCACCTTGTCACTATCTGTTGAGCGGCACGATCTTTCTTACAACCGCCAGCACTTCCTGTCAACCATTTCGTGAATACTTCGCCAATGTTACATGATAATGGAAATGAAGAAAGTAACTTCACGTTGTGCTTTGTGGTCTCGCTTGTCTCATCTTCATTTCTTCCAATCGTCAGCGACTTTGTTACTTGTTTAGAATCGGGCCTTTCGTCAAAATAAAAGAACTAACTGTGTTTAGTGCTAACGTGTTTTCTACAGCCTCTCTGACTTTGAAATCCATCATGTTCACACTCTTGTATCGGGCAATGGTAAAAGCTGTCTGCTTCATCCTTTTCCAAGTGAAGCCGCTTTGGTTTGGGTGATGCTCCTTGGACATCTGACCAATTGACTTTGCACTTCTTGCTCATTTTTTCCCTTTAAACAACATGTGGCTAGCACAATCGCCTTTAAATCTTAGCCGAAACAAAAGGACGTTTCAACTTGCCAAAACATGCCCTTGCTTGCCCACACTCATTACTATTGTGTAAAATTCATGACAGTGAGATACAACCCAAACTTGCCCAGGCAGGTCTGTACACGCCTATTCAGTGACACAATACATAGTTAACGGATCGATAAATCGGAACAATAAAGTCCAAAACTTGTTCCTAATGACCAATTTCGGAAAAATATATTCCATTCACAGATAGCAAAATCGGAATAACACAGTCTTTCTTTATTAATTTCGGAACAATGTGTTCCACGCACAAATAGGAACTCGGAACAAAACAGACCTAATTTATCAAGTTAGGAACAATGTGTTCCATGCACAAATAGGAACTCGGAACAAAACAGACCCAATTTATCAAGTTAGGAACAATGTGTTTCATGCACAAATAGGAACTCGGAACAAAACAGACCCAATTTATCAAGTTAGGAACAATGTGTTCCATGCACAAATAGGAACTCGGAACAAAACAGTCCTAATTTATCAAGTTAGGAACAATGTGTTCCATGCACAAATAGGAACTCGGAACAAAACAGACCCAATTTATCAAGTTAGGAACAATGTGTTTCATGCACAAATAGGAACTCGGAACAAAACAGTCCTAATTTATCAAGTTAGGAGCAATGTGTTCCATGCACAAATAGGAACTCGGAACAAAACAGTCCTAATTTATCAAGTTAGGAACAATGTGTTCCATGCACAAATAGGAACTCGGAACAAAACAGACCCAATTTATCAAGTTAGGAACAATGTGTTCCATGTACAAAAAGGAACTTGGAACAAAACAGTCCTAAATCACTCATTTGGGAACAATTTGTTCCACTTGCAGTTGACAACTCGGAACAAAATGTTCTTGTCTTACCTTACAGTGAACGCTATGTTCCTACTCTGTAAAAAGCTGGTCCTCTTAAGGTTAATAGGAACACAAAAATGAGGAACACTCGATCCCAGAGGAACGTTCCTTTACAAATATCGGAACAGCCGAAAAAACTTAAAATTTGTGAAAAATAAACCAACAAGTTCAGCTTTAAAGCTAAAAAAGCATCTATTAAACGTTTAGGTAAAATAGAACCAAGCTTCAAAATCTAGAGCACTTTGATGTTCTCGAAGGCAGTAAAATAAACCCTGTAAAAATTTTGGGAAATGTAGAAGAGAGAGAGAGAGAGAGAGAGAGAGAGAGAGAGAGAGAGAGAGAGAGAGAGAGAGAGAGAGAGAGAGAGAGAAACAGGGCGGGGGGAAATGACGACTTGCTATGCTGTCTAGGACTCGCAACCGACACCTCTTGATTCAGAAACGTTAGCGTGCCAACTGCGCCAAATCAACTGTAGTTCATTTTACTGCTCCATGGTATAATTTACGTATCTACTGATTCGCCCGCTGGGTTATTGACCTACACCGTGGCAGGCTAAAGCGTAAAGTTCTATACCCACCAGTGGATTAAAACGAATTCGGTTCAAAAACTCTTTCATAATTCATGTTTGGGTTTCATTGGCTCAAAGCCAATTTGATTTATTTTACCTGCATCAACACCCACGACCCAAACCAAAAACTACGACACGACACACGACATTCAGCTACACTCCCAACAATTTTCTAACCATTGTCACGATATTTATATCGGACTTTTCTTTGTAAACAGTTTTTTTGTGTGCGTGTTTTTCACAACCGACCTACATGTATACACCAAACAAGACAACAACGGTCTCAAATGCTTTTGCTGCTGGCGAACTTTAGCGAGGCATCAGCCTATTTTTGTCAATAGTGGGAAAATCCAAATTCTGTCGGATGTAAGATCGTAAGCATGCGTAGTCTATTGTTCTCTTATTATCCGGAGAGTCTAAGATCATTAAATACGAGGCTCAAAAGGCTCTTAAAAGTGTCAACTCGCTGCTTGTACACTAAACGTTTCGGGCTTGGCCCTTCTTCAGTAGGTGAATGATCGAGCCACGCCATAAAAAAAACTGCACGAGTACGCACGCACGCAAAACGCGCGCATGATTTACAAAGTAAACAAAGGCGTGCTGCGACATAAGAAAACCGCGCGTATGTGTAATACGTGCTAGAAATACAGTCACAAGTTATTAAAATTAACGTTCAATCCATTGGGTATAAGCGTGCTCAGTTTGAAAATTAATTCATTTCATGCTGCTTGCGACTGATGTTGCTGCCAGGGCACTGTTTCAAGCCACAGACCATGACGTCATCCAGAGAGTGGGAGGCGGAGTTGAAATGTTCAGCTACGAGGAAACCCGCGAGATCGGTTTCGAACACTGCGGAGGTGCTCGCTGAAACGTTCCCGTAGGCACCTTCCAGTCTCTCCGATGTATGTTAAAATGATGTTCTACATCTCGTCTTAGTGGGCGATTCATTATTTACATTTTGCTTCATTAGGGTACGACTTTGAGTGGAGAAGGCGTCGTGACTCCACCGCAGGTTAGGTATGCATTCACTTCAAGCAGTCAAAGAGTCGTGAAACTCAGTTCATAGTAAATGTTTAAGCGCTTTGGGTGTAATGTTAAAAGAGATATTGGCTTTCAAAAACTGCAACATTTCTGGGTGGCAAATGCGCTAATGAGCCAAAACACTCCTGGTCAAGTTTTGAGCATGGCCAGAAATTCCGGACATCGAGTCTGTTAATTTTCGTGCGGCATACGTCTGGTACACATTTTAGAGGTGGATACCGCTGTTCAGTACGGCGTACTTCGGGCTCAACGACATTACAGAAAAATTAAAGTTGTTGTACAAAAAGATGCTGTTGGGCATGTAAATAACTGCTGACCGAAGTAATTGCATAAAAGTAAAAACTAGAGAAAATTGCCTTTCAAACGATGTCTTTTGGAGCAAAATCGGACCCTTTGCAGCCGAGATATCGCCGTGCAAAGAGAGCGGATTTGGGGGTTTTAGCGTGGCTGTTTACGAGCTTCCTTTCCGTCATTTTGCAAGCTTTTTAAAACCAAAAAGCAGAGCGAAGAAATCAGCATCGCCGCGGAAAATTGGTCAAATAGTACATCATACGGTGCTTTTCTTTAAGCGGTCGCGGCACTTGGGATATCCCGATTATGTTGTCTGCTACAGAGGATCAAAATCTTCTTGGGACGCAAAAATGGGATTTCAAGCCTCTGTTTTGTAGAGCATTGTATGGGCCAAGCTTCGAAAATAAACATCGATGAAAAGCAGGGCCAGTAACATTTGTTGATGAAAACCAACTTATCAGAATAGCCGAGGAAACTTTCAAGAACTCTACCGGATCGCGGCACTTGTTCCCGGTAAGCCAGAACGTACTCTATTTTATTTTGTTTTATTTCTGCCGTACATTTCCTTTGAGTGTTTGGCGGCCATATTGTCAAGTAACCTCGCGCGTGCGTCGTTGCGATGTCCGGAATTTCTGGCCATGTTTTAAGCCCTCGTCGCACGAAAAGTGTTTATTACTTCGGGATCAAGTTCCTTGGGACATTTATTCGTGGTATGAACTTTCAACATCCAGAACTAATATATCTGTAGCTCTATCAGAAACTGAATCGCTTATCCAAGAGGTCAATATCATTAACAAAGATTTGATATCTACATTTAAAGAGCATCACTGATTAGTACGTAAATAGGAGCTACATCTTGACAAACATCCAGGGCTGTTAATTCATAATTTGAAAACCCTATTGTTCTTCTCCTCATTGATATTTCACTCAAACAGGCTGAACACGAAAACAAATTAAAAGCAGATGTCCAGCTGATGTGAGTTTGTGTTAATTCTTCATTGTGATTAATATCCCAAGCTGATAATTCTATGCTGATCTTGATAAGTTGCACCATAAAATTCGAAAACTGCCACGGGCCAAAGAAATAAGAATTCAAAAGAAAATTACCTAGCATGTATCGTAATGGAGGTGGCAACTGAACAAACAAACAACAACGGAAAAGTTTCACAATTCTATAGGCAAGGTACGGTTTCATTTATATATTTTTGATTATAAGCTGAAGTCACCAAGATATAATTTCATGTTATTATTTTGAACACTCTTTGTAACCTAGTCGAAAATTATTTTTTTCCCGTTTTCTGATAAACCTAAGCTATGACGATAGGAGAAAGGACTAAGTTTAAAGGGTTTTGAAGTTTTTTTTATGCTTATAAAGTTCTTATAAGGCTTATTCCTTTCTCTCTATCGGTATTACCGTGCACTTGCGCCTTGAAACCTTGCCTTGATTAATTTTCTGAAACTTCACCTGCTGCTCTGTCTTGGTGGGGTGTTTGCTTAACACGAAGTATTGTCAAGTCCAAATTTGTTTCGATCGTTTGTTCAGCATCGCCCACCTGACGTAGCCTTCTAAAGCAAACCAGTTTCTTAGCTTCTCGGCGAATTTTCCCGTTGAGCGTCAAGCATACAATTGGATTGATACAACTGCTGAAATATGCAAATAAAATGTAGGTAACATATGCAGCTCGTGGCAGGCTTCCTGTACCCATTATCGCATTAAGAAAATCCACCGTAATGACGGGAACCCAGCAGAAAACAAATCCCACTACAAGAACAAGAAGCATCTTTGTCATTCGCATTTCTTCAGAGCTCCAACCTTCAGATTGGCGTGAGCGGATTGTGTTTTTTGTAGCTTTTGCGTGTTGCTTGACAGTGCGAAAGACTTTGTAATAGCACACCGCAATGAAAGCCATCGGCAGAATGGTGTAAATGATCAGAAGGAAAAAGGTATAAGCAATCTTTCCAAGTCTGCGGTCTGGATCGAAAGTCATGAAACAAGAGGCTTTTCCCGGTCGGAAGATGTAAGTCACCAGTCCGCTCAAATAAGGCGAAATGGTCAGAATAAAGGGGACGATGCTGACCACTGAAATCATGGCCGCTGTGGACCTTTTGGTGAAATATTTCTTATATAAACGTGGTCTTATGACGCAAAAGTAGCGGTTAATAGCCATCAAGGTGACCATGTGGAGTGAAATCCAAATAACGTAAAGGATGAAAACTCCTTGGAATATGCAAGTGGTCTCACTGAAAATCCAATTGCCGTGTACAAATATTGAGGCTGTGAATGGCATAACCAATGAGGCGGTTAACACGTCTGCTATGGCTAAACCCACCAAGAACATGTTAGTAACGGTGCGAAGCCCTGAATTCTTGAATACCGCGGCAATAATGAGTAGATTGCCACAAAACGCTGTGATGATAACGAGCACCATAAAACATGATTCAAACGCCACGGTTACCTTGCTTCTGGTTTGTAAATCATTTAGGAGCCTAGATAAATTCTCCTTGTCCATTTTCTTACCTTCAAACGATGGATTCAGTTGAATCAACCTGGGATATTTACGTTTGTAGCTTAAACATATATACTCCGAAACAGATGAAGTTTTTGGACTACCACTGTTATTTGATGGAGACAGCTGGCATCCGCTTCTGTTTCTTTGGATTGGAAGAAAGCACTGAGTTTTACAATAAATGTTTAAACAGGCTAACAGTTGTTTACATAGAGATTTCACATAATTGGTTGACCATTGACAAAGAAGGGAGAGCTTGTACTTTTTCTTTCTTTTCTTTAAAAAAGCAACTATGTGGTACTGACTAGGCGGTACTCTTTCAGTTAACTTTCCGTTCAACAGATCACTGAATACGCATCTAAATCCAAGGAAGAACAAGGAGCGAGAGTAAACCGTTTCTGATTGTTATTCGCCTTGCTTTTTAAATAATATATGTAAATGACGTCACATGTAGAGATCCACGCGAAAAAAAAATAAAAGCGGCAGCCTTAAATGCTTTCCCCTTTTCAATACGCCACTGTGTAAAACAGTACTTTTACATTACAATTATATATAATTACTGTGGAAAGAAAAAAACAGCCGCAGCGAGCAACGAAATTTTATCTGGCTAAACTGCCGAGTGATTGGCCAAAAATAAATAAATTACATTAAAATTAATGTCGTTTTTCGGAAATCTTGATATTTTCCTAAATCCTGTTGTCTTTCCAAATGATTGTGTTCCATTCCTTTTTGTAACTAATAGACTAAAAGCTTTTGCAACAGGAAACATAGAAAGTTGTGACCATAATTTAGTTATTCTCAATGACTTTCGAAAAACGCCAACCAACTGACATATCAATGCTTCTTCATATTTTTCATTTTGTTATGACCGCTGTTAATTTGGCATGAATTCAAAATGGCATTCTTTAATTTCAATAAAAACGATTTCAGTTGGGTGTTTGGTTCATAGAGTTGGCTAAGGCCACAATTCTCTTGAACGGTTTTGTCTCAACCTGATGGACCCTAATTAAATATGAGTTTATGTTTTCTTTTATGTTTTGCCTCCTTCAAGTTTCTTCTGTAAATATGGTGCCAAAATATAAGCGCTGCATATGCACGCAGTGTAGAATGTTTATTTTATTGCGGTACAGTGTTTAAGTCAGAATCCTTCTTCAGGAAACTGGACCAAGATGTACTACCTGCATTGCACAAACCACACCATGTGATTCAAAAGAAACTGCATTTTATAATTGCTAAGATAGAGCTTTTAAACACTTTTTTTGTCTTTTTTTGGACTGGTAGCTCATTAAAAACATGCGACTTGTTTCTTGTACCGCGCGGAATATGTCGATCTCCAAATTTATAAAGGTAAGACTTTCGGTAACTTGAATTAAATATCTTACCTCCAAGTTAGTTGGCTTTCTGGTAGGGTGCAGGGGAAAAAAGCATAACGTGTGATTTTGGAGGGAAATTGTGCGGGAAAATTAAAATATTTATTGTGCGGGAAATTGTGCGTGATTATTGACGAACCAATGTTCTTGCCAAGTCCTAAGGAAAATCTGCATTGACGATAGTTTAGCCAAATTTCTTTCACTAGTAGTTCAAATATATTTAGCAGTCTTAGCAATCGCCAATTCTTTTAGGAAACTGTGTCTGACTGCTTAAGAAAATCGTGTTGCGTGACATGAACTAGACGAGTATGAAACAAAATTAAATAGCAAAACAGAATGCCGCATCTCCCCTTATAAATGAGTTCCTTTTTAAAAATACCCCTGCCTTTATTTCACCATAAACTGCGTTAAGGGTCGCAAATTCTCGGAAGTTATTCTCAAAAAACACAACTTGAAAGTTTATGCAAATTACGTTCAATGCAATTTGCGGCTTCTCATAGGGCTGTTGTTTTCGCGAAGGAGTTTATCTATTCGCTCTCCAAAGGAGATATGACCCTTGAAAAGGTTTTAAAAATCGCGACACGACAAATATGTTCAGCTGCACAATTTACTCGGATGGCCACGACCAGTAAACGAACTTCCTACAATTTCCGCTAAGATGTACTATGTAATCACCATAAGTTGTAAAAAGACCTGGAAAATTCTTTGCAAACAAGTTTTCCGTACATGCGTAGATAGCTGCGCTTCATTTTTGAACCAGAATGGTTTAAACTCACAACATTGCGATTGGATTAGGAGGATACCCAACCAAGCAACTTGAATAGTAAATATCTAAGTGGAACTCTTGCGCTAAAATTTCCTGATTCTTTGATTTGTTTTTATTGTGTCTAATAAGCGTTTTCGTAAAGCGCGAATTGATATTGCGGTGTGAAGCCCGAGTAAACACTCTTAGAGCGTCTACTTGTTACAGTAGTTGCCTGCATAGGTTAACTCATCAAAGGTGCTGACATTTTTGTTTTTTTCGTTTGTTTTATACCGGAGCTCCGGCGGCTTGAAGGGCCGCTAAGCGGAGCCCCGTACTCATATAGGAAAGAGAAGGAAAGCAATGAGTTGATTTTCTCATGGTTATCATGGCTAGCGGTATTGCTCATGGGCGCGTGCACGATAACGACGACGGTAGCGCAACATGGCGGCCATACTCCAAATAGAGAGAAATGCAGCCTTGGCTTACCGTGTACTTCTTTGATATTAGACACCATGTTATGATCAACTGACACCTGTAAAAACAAGGTATCACTGACCAGTATCACATGACCATATCGCGGGCTCAAGTTTACAGCTCATCGACGTCACGTGTTTTTTGAAGTTGGGCGTTGACCAAGTGCTGGTTTTTGATCGGATCGCGGGTTCACGTCAGATTAACTTGTTGAAAACTGGGCAGTATTGTTCGGAAGCCGGTTAACGCTAACCGAAGATTAAAAGTGAACCGAATTATGTGACAGTCCCGCTAAAAGCGGTCCACTTGACTTCGGGACCAAAAATAATTTTCCTTCATTTTTTGTCAGTGAAAAGGGTTTGACACATATATATAAAAACAATTTATTATTTTCCAATTCCTTATTTTTGCTTTGCTATGAGCCAAAATTGAATTTTGGCCGAACTAAGGTTGTCGACCGTGATCAGAAAGGTAAAATTCACCGATTTTGTGACGCGTGCTACGTCGCCTAAAATGCAGCTCACGGAATTTCGTTTTAACACGAATTTTAAGGTACATTCATTACTTTGACTGACGAAATATGGAAACTTTTCGAAAAATTCTAAGCTTACCAGCGAGGCTGGAATATACCCTACTCCGAGGCCTTGATCACCTACTAAAATTTAGCCAAATTTGACGGGGAAAATCTCAAAAGTTGGGTCTAAATGAAGCCTAAAAAGCACATCACAGTAAATTTCATACCTTAAAAACCGTTCTATAAGTTCAAACCAGTGGGTATGTCCTTGGATTGCACGCGAGAACAGATTAAAATCTGCCACAGTTATTGTGTTTACTTAGCCATCGCTCGTGTCAAAGCTCATTTGTATAACCCTAGCACTCGGTGAAAATACATCTTCTTCCGTTCAGGTTCGTTTGTTGACCTTCTGAGTAGTGGCAAAAAGCTTCCTTTAATGCTTATGTACACTCTAGATCCAGTTTTGAGGTGAAGGTTGCGTTAAAGTTGATCAATTCTCAAGACTTGCGAGACTCCAAAAGTAAATAGTGGCGCCGGTCTGCAGAAATTAACCGTAGCCGTCGTCCTGACCCTTCAATAAATTCTGCCGCAGAGATAGCACTAGGTGAAGAAGAAAATCGTAAGTTTTCATTTACCGTTTAATGGCAACTGAACCCCGTACTACTGCCAAGACTACTGCGAGCTTGAGGACTATATGCCCGAATTTGAAAAACAACAACAACGAACACTTGCCGGTTGCATCGCTGGGAAATGAACCTGAATGAACACGACACGCTTGAATAGAACTATGTTTTACGATGAATGATGGGCTTTACTTCTGTTCTATGCTTGATGCTTGTCTTTTAGTATCTTGCACAGCGCATAAAGTAAACTTCGGGATCCGTTTATCGAGCCGTTTATACAACGAAAGCTGCACCGGCTTCGTCAAAATGTCACACAAGTTGTAACGTGACCAATTACCCGGGAGAGGGATACTCCCTTATATAGGCTATGTAGGTATCTGTATGTGAGGCCCTAAAGGGTAGGGTTTCTCAGCCGTTTGGGTCATAAATAGGGTATCGATTTTGGCCATTTTGGTTATAAACTGGGTGTGGTTTTAGCACTTTAGTCTTGAATTGGGTATGTTTCTTAGCAGAAGCTACTTTTTCATCATTATCAATAGGGCCTTCAACAAAAGCCCTTCATAACGTATGTTTAGGGCAACTGTGTCAGCCCCAGCGGTCATAAATAGGCTATCGAATTTTTAGTCAGGTCATAAATAGGGTAGCAAAAACGCAGTTTTGGGTCATAAAGAGGGTAAGGGTTTTGGGAAGGGGGCCGCACACCCCCACTCAACTTTTATGGAAATACCCCCCCCCCCCCGTCTGGGCCAATTACCAGGGAGCGAGGGCAAATCCCCTACCCCGCGCGCGCCGATCATTAGATTTGGCAAGATTTTCTCATTTCAATATTGATAATGAGCCTTGAGCATCGTGATATTCAATCCTATTGTCGCAGCTTATCGTTTAAATTCAAGGGCCCCTGCTCAGGGATGGAGGAACGTATTTTGAATTGGGGGAGGTGTGGGGGGGGGGGAGGGGTTACAAGCGAGCGCCATAGGCGCTTACTTGTAGAGGGTCTGGAAATATTTGTAAAATTAATATTTCAAGTATTTTTTGCTTGAAATTGGGGTGGATAAAGCCCCCTCCCAGCTCCCCCGGCTCCGACGTCCCTGCTGCTGTTGAAAGAGGTCGATAATTATACCCCTTTTATGTCCAAAACGGCTGAAAAACCAGACCCTTTGGGGCCGCCCAGACCTACATAGGCCATATAAGGGAGTACTTCCCGGGCACCAACGCTCGAGTCCCATACCAGTAAGAGTGCATGTCCCATCACTTAACCATATGTTTCGCAAGGCGGAGAAATCAAAGACAAACTATATTTATGGCCAATAATTCTGGTGTCGTCAGAACAAATGGGAAGGGTAGTAGTCCTATAAACACAAAGTGAGAAATCGGCCTCTCAACATCTGCACGCGCTTCGATATGGACGTTTTTTTTGGAAGGTTTCGGGGTCCCATCTTTTGATTTTCTTCCATTGTGTTTTCTATGAAAATCGAACGGCTGATAACGGGAAAGTAAAAGTGAATTTTAGGCAGGAGCCATAATCAGGGACGGAGACCGTAAGTCTCGGGATTCGCGCACACCTATGATATGGGACAATTTTTCTTTTTTTAGAACAAATTGCGCCATCCTGACGTCATATATCCGCGCGGATTCACGCACATGTCGGGGGCTCTCGCGTGGACGTTGTCACGTTGCCTGATCAAATGGTGAGAGTTGCGAGATTGTCTTGCAGATTTTTCTCAGCGGTGGCAGGGAATAAGGCAGGGAATACGAACCAGGGGGCTTATATGTAGTTTTATGCTCTGAGCCAAGGGAAAAGGTGGGTTTTCAGGTCGAAAACGAGACTTCAATCTCACGCTGGGAATGAATAATAAGATCTGCTCACGCTAGTCGTAAGCTTACGCGTATGTTTTCGTGTTCAGCTCTGACTTGAGAATATAGCAAGAAAACTCTCTACTCTGGTATCGACTTAATTTGTGAGTTTCTCAGACAATGCTTAATCATAACAAAACTTGTTTTGATGGTTTCTTATTGTTTCTGCTTGTTTGGTGAGTTTGCAAAAGTTTTTGAAAGGAAACTCTGACGCGTACAATTAGCTCATTTGCATAGTGCAGCTCGTGCACTTTCAAGTCCGAGTCGGTGTTTTCAATTGTCAACAAATCTTGACAAAGGTTTCTTTCGTTATCTTTTGTGCTGAGATGCTGTAACAAATTTCACGAACGCAAAAAAGGCTACTAACATCATGTGTGTTTCTTCAACATAAGCATAATGACGTTTTACACTGCGAAAATGAAAATAGACAAGGAGTTTTAATAACTGGATCAACAAAATCGAAAGTTTATTGATCGAGATCCTCACTGGTACACACGTAGGGTCAAGGAAGCTATTCACATAAGACTTCAGCCTAACAACATCAACAGGGATAGTGGAATTGAAATTCCTGAAGCATGGATAACCACGATCAAGAAACACAACAACAGGAGAACGGTACAACAGCGGACCACTGAGGGAACAGCTACTCGCCGGAACAATGGAACAATAGGAGGATCGGAATGCTCCAATCACAGCCGACCTTTGTGATATAAATGATACCGTGCAACCAGTCGACCTTATCGCCTGAAGAAGACTAGCAGTAAGCAGTCGAAACGTCGCGATCTACATCTCAAGTGACTACATCGTGAGACAAACGATAATACACTTTATTATTAAAATCGAAACCGTTATTCCAAGTTGATTAAAGAAAGCGTCATCGTAACTTTGCTGATTATTTCTGCTTTATTCACATATTTTCAGCTTAGCTTTTAATATGTTCTCAAACATTTATCAATCTTAAACATATTTAAAAACTATAGAGCTATTGTTTGAGTTCGATGTACGCTTTCACACGAAAGTGCGGCGGAAGTACAATTTGTCATGTTTACTGACTGTACAAAACACGCATCGGCGGGCGCTCTCATTCATCGAAAACAGAGAATTTACTGGATTTTTACACGAATAAAACTGAGCAGTATCTATGGACGTAAAATAAAAGTTATTGGCCCTTGATGAAACATCAAGCGTTGATTACAATTCAAGCGAAACTCAAATTAGCAATTATTTTGTTTCACTTGTCGGTCGCGAGAGACTGACAAATTCCTCGCAAGCGTGTGGCAAGAGAAGCTAGGAAACTATGAAGTCCTGAAGCTCTGCTATATCTAAATGTATCCAGCTAGTTTTTTGCTGTGTCGTGGAAAAGCTGTTAATCTTCAACATATGTGAAGTTTAAAGTGTAGTAATGTACAGCTCATGTAAAAGAAGCATCCGTCGGAACACAACTTGGTCGGCGATATATATAAGCTTACAGCGGAACATACCTATATTCGACACTGTCTTACTTCGCTCAAACTGGAGCAGCTTACGACGAAAATTCTTAAGCAAAATTCCAACGGACGTAAACGCGTTGAGTTGTGGGCCAAAAACATGAAAAATTTCGGGAATTTCAGACGCCGTTTCCCCCACGCGACATCCGCAAAAATCCTCGCAGCATGTACGCGCGTGTGCCGCAGGCGATGGCGCAATTTGTTCTAAAAATAGAATTATTGTCCCATATCATGGGGACAACCCCAATACCAGAAATGGCGCGCGCTTACGGTCTCCGTCCCCGATTATGGCTCCTGTTTTAGGTAAATGTCTGCTTCCTCCGCCCTCATGTATTAGCAACTCCTTATATTTTCCGAGGAAAGGTAGATAAAAAATTGAAAAGGTGCAATGATTGTCATCGCTCGGTCATACTGGAAAGATTGCACTAGTCCAAAAAATTAATCGGTGGCTTTTCATTATCAATATTGAAATGAGAAAATCTTGCCAAATCTAATGATCGGGGCACGCGGGGTAGGGGATTTGCCCTCGGCCCCTGCTAATTGGCCCAGGGGGGGGGGGTACTTCCATAAAAGTTTAGTGGGGGTGTGCGGCCCCCTTCCCAAAACCCTTACCCTCTTTATGACCAAAATCTGCGTTTTTGCTACCCTATTTATGACCTGACTAAAAATCCGATAGCTTATTTATGACCGCTGGGGCTGACACAGTTGCCCTAAACATACGTTATGAAGGGCTTTTGTTGAAGGTCCTATTGATAATGATGAAAAAGTAGCTTCTGCTAAGAAACATACCCAATTCAAGACTAGAGTGCTAAAACCACACCCAATTTATAACCAAAATGGCCAAAATCGATACCCTATTTATGACCTAAACGACTGAAAAACCCTACCCTTTGGGGCCTCACATACAGATACCTACATAGCCTATATAAGGGAGTATCCCTCTCCCGGGTAATTGGAAACGTTACAACTTATGTGACATTTTGACGAAGCCGGTGCAGCTTTCTTTGTATAAACGGCTCGATAAACGGATCCCGAAGTTTACTTTATGTGCTCTGCAAGATACTAAAAGACAATTATCAAGCATAGAACAGAAGTAAAGCCCATCATTCATCGCAAAACATAGTTCTATTCAAGCGTGTCGTGTTCATTCAGGTTCATTTCCCAGCGATGCAACCGGCAAGTGTTCGTTGTTGTTGTTTTTCAAATTCGGGCATATAGTCCTCAAGCTCGCAGTAGTCTTGGCAGTAGTACAGGATTCAGTTGCCATTAAATGGTAAATGAAAACTTACGATTTTCTTCTTCACCTAGTGCTATCTCTGCGGCAGAATTTATTGAAGGGTCAGGACGACGGCTACGGTTAATTTCTGCAGACCGGCGCCACTATTTACTTTTGGAGTCTCGCAAGTCTTGAGAATTGATCAACTTTAACGCAACCTTCACCTCAAAACTGGATCTAGAGTGTACATAAGCATTAAAGGAAGCTTTTTGCCACTACTCAGAAGGTCAACAAACGAACCTGAACGGAAGAAGATGTATTTTCACCGAGTGCTAGGGTTATACAAATGAGCTTTGACACGAGCGATGGCTATGTAAACACAATAACTGTGGCAGATTTTAATCTGTTCTCGCGTGCAATCCAAGGACATACCCACCGGTTTGAACTTATAGAACGGTTTTTAAGGTATGAAATTTACTGTGATGTGCTTTTTAGGCTTCATTTAGACCCAACTTTTGAGATTTTCCCCGTCAAATTTGGCTAAATTTTAGTAGGTGATCAAGGCCTCGGAGTAGGGTGTCTTCCAGCCTCGCTGGTAAGCTTAGAATTTTTCGAAAAGTTTCCATATTTCGTCAGTCAAAGTAATGAATGTACCTTAAAATTCGTGTGAAAACGAAATTCCGTGAGCTGCATTTTAGGCGACGTAGCACGCCTCACAAAATTGGTGAATTTTACCCTTCTGATTGCGGTCGGCAACCTCAGTTCGGCCAAAATTCAATTTTGGCTCGTAGCAAAGCAAAAATAAGGAATTGGAAAATAATAAATTGCTTTTATATATGTGTTTCAAACCCTTTTCACTGACAAAAAATGAAGGAAAATTATTTTTGGTCCCGAAGTCGAGTGGACCGCTTTTAGCGGGACTGCCACTTATAACTTTTTCTCTTATACAAATGTTTTTTTGCTGCTTTGTTTTGTGTATATAGTGATTATTAAAACTCTGAACAGAAAGCCAAACAATATACAGAAAACCTCAGCGCAAAGTCACGAAACTCAAATCAAAACTCTACCTTTTACTTGGTAAGCTTAATCGGGCCCTGAACAACCCGGCCCAGGAGCTACACTTTTAGGCTAGCCTAAATCTATGTATTATAAGTTTACTTATCTAAGGATGCTTGAAAAGAGTGAATATAAAGTGCATGTCTTTTTAATTCTATAATAAACTCCATACTTTCTATTTTTTTTTTTTTAATGATTGGCTCATGACATTTGGTAGAATGCCTTTGTTGCAGTACTATCTAGAATAATTCCTGACACACCCGCAGAAGGATGAATATGAATATTTTCCTGAATAAATCCTTTCAAGGAATTGACTTTTCTCGGCTAACAGAATTCAGTAAACGTTGGGGCGTTTGCCTCCTTCTGCCTCGGCCTAGGCTATTATCATTTCGCTAAAATCTATGCCATTCTTGAACTGACAATGAACTGATTTTCACTGTAGAAAATAAGAAATTCTACCTGAGCCAAAATATGTATTATTTATCAAGGGTATCTTGCTCTCAAGCTAAGTCTTCCTGCCTGATAAAATCCATTTTCCGTAACGCTCTGGCGTCTGAAGTACATTAATGTTTCGCAGACACGTTTGATTTTCATTCACGATAAAACAAAAAAGATTTCTTTATTGTCTGCCATACATCTCGTGAATTTGTTCATGTACGCTTCGTAGTTAAACACATCGAAAACCACAAGTGGACCTTGTACTTGAGTCGTTGAGCACTAGGTTAAACCTAATAATAACTGACCATGTTATAAAATTTCGCGCAATACATGCATGTAACCCTCCTTTCTCAGGGAAATTATTTTCCCCCGCGACTTATTGGTTTCTTCCCGACATCAGAGCAGACAGAACAGGCTCAAAGTTAATACGACCTAAATAAGCTCTATCAGGAGCCATAATCGGGGACGGAGACCGTAAGTGCGCGCCATTTCTAGTATTGGGGCTGTCCCTATGATATGGGACAATTTTTCTATTTTTAGAACAAATTGCGCCATCCCGTGCGACACACGCGCGTACATGCTGCGAGGACTTTTGCGGATGTAGCGCGGGGAAATGGCGTCCGAAATTCCCGAAATGTTTGATACTTTTTGCCCACAACTCAATACGTTCATGTCTGTTGCAATTTTACTTCAGTATTTTGGTCGTAAGCTGCACCAGTTTGAGTGAAGTAAGACAGTGTTAAATTTAGTTATGTGCCGCTTTATATCAATGACCAAGTCGTGTTCCGCTGCTTCCTTTACAAGAGCTCTACATTACTCCACTCAAAGTTTCACATATGTTGACGATTAACAGCTTTTCCAAAGTACAGCAAGAAACTATTTAGATATATTTGGATATAGCAGCGTTTCACGACTGTAAAGTTTCCCTCCTCTTGCCACACGCTAGCGAGGTTTTCGCCAGTCTATCTAGGCCGAAAAGCAAAATAATAATAATAATAATGGCAAGTTTGAGTTTCGCCTGAATGTTAAGCAACGCTTGATGTTTTATCAAGGCCCAATAAGTGACAATTCGTGTTTTGTACAGTCAGTCAAACATGACAGTTTGGACTTCCCCACTTTCGTGTGAAAACGTCCGTCGAACTCTAGTTTTCAAATATGTTTAAGCGTTGATAGATGTTTGAGAACATTTTAAAAGCTTAGATGAAAATAATTATGTGAATAGAACAGAAATAACTGGTAAAATTACGATGACGCTTTCTTTAATGAACTCGAATAACGATTTTGATTTTGTTGGTTGAGTTGTCAAAACTCCGTGTCTATTTTATTTTCGCAGTGTAAAATTTCACTATGTTAAAAAAACACACTTGATGTTAGTAGGCTTTTGGCGTTGGTGAAAACTGTTGCAGCATCTCGGCACAAAAGACAACGAAAGAGATCTTTGTCAAGATTTGTTGACAATTGAAAACAAAAGACTCGGACTTGAAAGTGCACGCGCTGCACTATGCAAATGAGCTACTTGTATGCGTCAGGCTTTCCTTTCAAAAACTTTTGCAAACTCGCCAAACAAACAGAAACAATAAGAAACTATCAAAACAGGTTTTGTTTATGACTAAGCATTGTTTGGGAAACTCACAAATTAACTCGATACCAGAGTAAAGAGTTTTCTTACACAACTTTTCTTTACAGAACAAACGCAAATGATTACGCGTACAACCAGCGCGAGCAGATAATATTCATTCACAGGGCGAAATTGAAGTCATGTTTTCGACCCTGAAAAACTCACCTTTTTCATTAGCTCAGAGCGTAAGACTACATATAAGAGCCCTGGTTCTTATTCCCTGCCTTATTCCTTGTCATCGCTGTGAAAAATCTGCAAGAGAATCTCGCAACTCTCACCATTTGATCACGCAACTTGACAACATCCACGCGAGAGCCCCTGACATGTGCGTGGATCCGCGCGGATATATGACGTCAGGATGGCGCAATTTGTTCTAAAAATAGAAAAATTGCCCCATATCATAGGTGCGCGCGGATCCCAAGACTTACGGTCTCCGTCCCCGATTATGGCTCCTGGTTCTATATGTTTCACTCATGCAGTATGTACTGAATTTCGATCAAGTCAAATTAGCCAAGGCTTTTTATTCCCTTTGAAGTAACTACCTTCTGAGAAGTTACTATCGGCAATTACGTAGCGTCGATCTCTTTTATTATTTCACTACTTTTTTTCCACGAAAATAATTCATAATGTGTTTTAAGCGCGGGAGAACATTGAAACTGGGTAGGCGATATACGACACGCAACCATATTCACGACGTCCGGGGTGCAATAGGAACGTCATTGTGTATATAACAACGTAACACAGTACAGTTTACTTGATCAGTACAAAATGATGAAAACAGGTTTAAAAAATAACTGAAATAAACAGAAGCGATATTGGAAAGCATGTTATTTGTAGCATAGCGTAAAATACGTTTTATATACAATTCAGGCCTGGCCCATGCCGGGCTACTTTCTTTTCGTGGACTGAGTTACTTGCCATAGATTAACCTGTTAATACGTACAGCCTGCTTCTCATTACTCCATCCCACTTTAGGTCACTGAAACGCCGAAAGATGGGTGTATTTGCAGGGTTATACCGTATTTATAAACCTACATGCATGTCAAATCTGTGGGAGCTACATCCAGTACTATTAGAATCTTGCGATGACCTAAATTTGATTATTTTTTTTTCTATTTGTTGGCCAATTTCTGTTTTACGTATTCTAAATTCTTACTTTTCTTTGGAAGTTAGTTAGCGTGAGTCTCGATTTTTTTCTCCCTTGCTCAAGGTGCTGCACTTAGTAACACTTCAATCGAGAGTTATTGAGTGACGCAAATCCAAGTAAAGCCTTTGATCTTAATTATATTGACAATATTTCCAATATTACTCATGTGGAACGAGAGAGATTGGATTGAGACAAATCTTGATCAAACATTTGACCTTCACCAAATAATAGAACTGTTTGGACTTTCTTATGCACGCTACTAGTAATAAGCCTTTTAATGGGAATGGAATATATCGTTTAACCCTTAACAACTGTCCGATGGGTTCTTCTAGCGTTCCCTGTAGTCGAATGGCCACGAATCATACGTCAAAACCTCCATGTCCCATATGATTCAACAGCAAGGCCGTTACCAACTGCAGAAAAGGTATTTACATTGTACAATGGAAATACACTCCGTTGACATCGATTAGTAATAGGAGTGAAGCTTGTTCTCTGACAGATGTTCGCGGTCTTTCAAGTCTACAGTGGAACTAATAATGACGTTAGCTCTGCCGTAGACAATAATGACACTCGTTGTCAATGCATTAAAAGTTCCCTTAAAGACTCTTAATTTCTTACCTATTCCCAAGCATAATTCATAAAGTTATATTTAATGCATTCGGAAATGTGAACTGTCATCATATAGACCAAAAAACCAGCAGTTCAACAACAAAACAGTGGCGCCGGAAGAATCAAGAATCACTTATATATATCTGCTTTAGGGGCGACCCCGAGCCAGATATGTTTGATTAGATAATAAAAGCATTTTTGCTGCAAACGTAGCGTCAGAAACAAGCTAAATACAGTGAGCACCCCAGAAAGGAAGGTGAAATAACATTAACATAGAGAGTGACAGGTGGGCATTCGTAGAGGAAAGGGAGGGTTAATGGCCCTAGCGGATGTCCGGGCTAAATAACTATTGTGTGCTGAAACACATCGACAGCTGCTCTTACCGACAATCCACCTTACTGCAGTTCCATTCAGTTCACAGCTTCGAATACACTTTAAGAAAATAATCCTGAAAAATGCAAAACCGATCTGACGACTCGATGCTATCAAATCCAAGAGATACATGGATTTTGGCCACCGAAGGAGGGATGATGTTGCTAATGAACGTCATTGCATTAACAGCCAACTTTTTGATGTGCGTCGTTATTTTAAACAAACCTCGTTTCCACACGACGACGAACCTATTTATTTTGTCCCTGACTATGTGTTATCTGTTTGCTGCTTGCCTTGTCATGCCATTTACTGCTGGCGCTCTGCTGGCAGGGAGGTGGCCCTTTGGAAACGTTTCTTGCGACATTCAAGGATTCGTATTCTTCGTTTTAACTTGGGTATCGTTACAGACCCTGACAATCCTGGTGGCGAGCCGGTGTTTTAGAGTCGCCAATTTGCCTTTCTACAGCAAATGGTTTTCACTTAATCGATCCTTTGGAATGATTATAACAATCTGGGTACTTGTTGTTGTCGTGTTGATTGTTCCTATGACCTTTGGCACAGCAACGTTTGAATTTCATCCACAAAGATCACTCTGTTCCATGCCATCGAGCAAGCAAAACCAAACCGTAAACATAACTAATACTGTGATAACATTAGCATTCTATTTGACACTGACAGTTATTTCCATGGTCGCAATGTGTGCTATCAGAAGACACGAAGCCTTCATTCGTTCATCTGCTCTGTTCAATAGAGGTAAAAGAAGAAGTAAGATCGACTTGAAAGCCATTGCAGAAGAAAGAAAAACGAATAAAATTTTATTAGCTCTAATAACGGAAGTTCTGCTTCTATGGCTGCCTGCTATAATAATCAAGATGTTGGAATTCCCAACAGAGTCAGCTAGTTCTCCACGCCAGATTCAACTGGCTTCCACGTTTCTTTGGTTTGCTGTTCCTGTTCTTCATCCCATCACATACGGCGTTTTATCCAGACCATTTGCCAAAGAAGTTACAAGAGTTCTTCCAAGATCAAGTTTACGCCGAAATAAAGTACATGCTGAACAAGCTATCTAGCCATGACTCGGAGTCATTTCTTGGCTAGTGGACTGGGAGAAGCTTATCTTGTAGTCCGCCAATGAGTGAGTGAGAGTGCGTGAGGCTAGTTTTAAAGTTGTTGTGCGTGTTAGGAATCATGCGGTTGTTCAAAAAAGATAGTATCTATACATAAAAAACTAATAATAGATATAACGAGAGACATATCGAATAATTTGTAATAATTTATTTATTTTAACGCTCTTTTATCGTGTTTTCCTCTCTCTATAGGATAGCGGAGTACATAAATAAATAACTAAACTCGCAGCTTCTTTCCCCTGTTTCTTTCACCTGTGTTTCCTATAAACTCAGCTCCATTTTTCAGCCATAAACTTATCAAAACTGATGATACCACCATTCTATCGTTAATAACAAAGTCTTGTTAATTACATTGAATTAATTGTTTAGGGATAATATCCTACGACTGACATGAGAAAGGAACATTTCGTTTCAAATAAGTTCAAGTGGTAGGTTAAACTGCGTTCAATAAGCTGTCAATATGTAAAACGTCAGACGCCCCACCATGAAGAACTTTGAATTCATTGTCTTGATCATTATCATGTTGTTAGATCGTTTAGCCATATTGTGGACTACGTTTTTACCTTTCTTACATTTTCACACATTTTCTAGCCAGGTCCAGAAAGGTAGAAAATTAATCAGCCAGTATAAAAACGTCTACACATTTCAACGATCGATGTCCAAGGAGCAAAATTAAATTAATCAAGCACGTTCGCAGGAGCATTCAGCAAATACGGAAACTCGAATATTTGGAAGAGAGTTTTATGCCACCGTTTCTGTAACTGGCTATTCAGTTGCTTCTTGAATAGAAAGTATTCTTAGTTGAAATACTCCTTGAATTAAAATAAATTGACTCCTGATATGCTAACCAATACGTGTATAATATAATGCCTGCAAGGCAGTGCTGGTTGACATGTTTTCATTCACTTTCGCGCACGTGCAAGGTACGTGTCCTTGGTTTTGGACCGAAATCCTAATTATAGCTACTTCGTACGTTTAAGTATTTAACCTGTAATAAGAAATTATATAGCTTCTAAAATTTGCGAATTTGAGTGCTACTTTATCTAGACCATGTAGTAATTTGTAACTTCCCATTCACCACTATACAGAGAATTCCTCGTACAAGTTCGAGTGTTCCTGATTTTAATTTAGAGCACTTCGGCATCTTTTTTTTTTTTAGCGAGATAAAGTAATTGTCTTATAAGTGCCATAGAATTGTGACGATGGTTGAAGCATGTGTAAAATTTCAAACAAAATGAAAGCGAAGTCATTTCCTAATTTTAGGATTATTTATACGAAAAGACAATGAAAGACAATTTACACGAGCCTTAGCCACAAACGGTGTTTCCTTTTCGGCGGTTAGGAGGTTACCATTTCCTTCCTTATTTTGTGGTCTTTGTTTTCATGTAAATTTAAACTCACCACAACTGCTAATGATCCCAGATCATTTAATGCCAGGGAATCGACTATATGTTTGCTAAGCGTGAATCGGAACATGAACAGACTTTGGTCTGGGCCAAACCTCATTTACAGCAATATAAAATAAAAATCACGAGAGAAAAAGCAATAAAAAACTGACACACACATACGAAAATAGAAAGTAATTTCAATAATTGCAAGATAAATAGCAGTATTCTGTGAAATTAGGAGCAATCACTGGATGAAGCTGATAAGGTCTGATTGTGATTTACGCTGGTGAGCTGTCTGTTCTTGGCTGAATAAGCAAAGACAAAAGATAATAATGATAAAAAAAAAGAAATAGTAATAAAAAATCCCTGAGACGTGGAGGAGTCACGATATTCCATAAACTGTTTTATCGTTGTCTCAACAAACATTTATATACGTTGGAAGCGTGCAGTAACCTTACCAGACCAAACACTACTTTAAATGCATTGTAATTTCCGTTAACAGGAGATGAATGGTGCTAAGCACAACCAGAATATCAATTTACGCTAAGCTAAGGAACACATATTGCGACTGAAAACAGCATTATAAAGGAATATGTAGTCAATCCATAGGCTGCCTGTAAAATTTATGGTAGGGTGCAAAAGCAGGGAGACGGAACAAGCTGTACATTGTAATTAACATCAGCTTTCAATTTCGATTTTTTTATTTTAGAAACTATAAATGCGTCTGTGTCATTTGCGCCTACTGATTGCATATTCGTGCGAAAGTGGGTTTATTTACGAAACAGTTTATCAAACAGTTTACCTTTCATTATTGTCAAATGCCAAGGCAGCCAAATAGCAAAAAGAAAAGTGGTAAAGACAAGCTCTTACAGTGCAATCTCTCCTCAAAAGCCACCTTTGGGACAAAGGAAAGTGGCATGCACAGTTGAGAAGTGGCCGTTACATGGGAAGGTAGGGTGTAACATGACACTTGTGTAACATTTTGATTTTTTTAAAAAATAATACTTATCCTAGCATATAAATAAATAAATAAATAAATGAATAAATAGATAAATAAATAAATAAATAAATAAATAAGCACGATAAAAATGCAGCAGTAAATGATCCGCGCTACGGATCACGTTTTGAGAGGGTTTTGTATACACCGTTAATCAGTCGTTGATTAACTAGTCGTTCTCCAGAGGTTAGTTTAGGCCGGTTGAGACGCGCTTCAGGGGCCGTTTCCGTTCAACGAATCTATAAATTGTTGCGTAATATTGTGATACCTTTTTTACCCACGTTTCTGGGATCTTTTCTTTTTCTTTGTCTTCGCTTGTGCAGCCAAGAACACGCTGTTCACCTCTATCAAATCATGATAATATTATCGACCTCATGCAATAATTACTCCTGGTTTCACAAAAATGCTGCTACTTAGATCAGTAAAGCATAGACAGATTTAATATTAATATCCTTTTACACCGCGGTAAATGGGTTTTGGTTGGAGAAGCAGACCACCAAACTAACTAGGATCTGTTCGATTCGCTTTCCGCTTCCTGTTTTGTCGACTACACCAATTAGAATTAAGATACATTCTTTGTCTCGCCAAGAAACTATACATGTAGCTGAGATTTGATCGTGTTATTTATTTATTTATTTACTTATTTATTTATTTATTTTATTTCATTTTTTTTTTTTGCGAAATAGCGCTCTAACGTCAAGCAACGACGGACGTGAAAGTCAGAATCAGCGTAGGGGTAAATGGGTAGTTTGCTATAGGGTCCCAAGGGGTACTCCCAGTAAAATTGGATGGGGGTGTGCGGCCCGCTTACGAAAACCCTTCCCCTATTTATGACCAAAATCTGCGATTTTTCCTATAGGATATATTATACCCTATTTATGACGTGACCAAACACTCGATACCCTATTTATGGCCGTTGAGGCTGGTACAGTTGCTATAAACATAATTTATGAAGGGCTTTTGTTGATGGTGTTATCGCTAATGATGAAAAAGTAGCTTCTTCAAAAAAACATACTTAATTCAAGACTAGAGTGCAAAAACCATACCCTATTTCTGACCAAAATGGCCAAAATCGTCACCCTATTTATGACCAAAACGGCTGAAAAGCCATACCCTTTGGGGCCGCACATACCTATATATTCCACATAAGGCGGTAACCATCCCCCCCCCCCCCGGGTATAGGGTCTAGATAAAGTAGCAGTCAAATCGACAAATTTGGAAAGCTTTGTCACCTCTTATTAAAGGTTTAAAAATATCCTTGAGTGTGCAGTAGCTAGATATAGGATTTTAATATACACGTACCGCATTATATCATAAATGTATTTGCGGCATATCAGGAGTACAGTTCTTCTGATTCAACGAGGATTTGCGCTCACAATGTTACCTCATATTCAAGAAGCAATTGAATGGTGGGAAAGGTAGCTCAAAATTTTGATAGTGTATCCTATTTTCCATGTTTGTCGAATTTAAAGGAAACAAATCGTTTTATATTTCTAAATATGATTACATTTCTAAAAGTTATAACAACAACTCGATACCTTACATGAATAACTGTTTTAAAACTACACTGTGCTACACTTCAAGATAGGTCTCTCCCAGACCACTCACTAAGAACGCGTATGGAGTCATGGTTAGATGAACTTTAGATGGCATGTTCGGCATGTACTTTATTTCGGCGTAAACTTGATCTTGGAAGAACTCTTGTAACTTCTTTGGCAAATGGTCTGGATAAAACGCCGTATGTGATGGGATGAAGAACAGGAACAACAAACCAAAGAAATGTGGAAGCCAGTTGAATCTGGCGTGGAGAGCTCACTGACTGTGCTGGGAATTCCAACATCTTGATTATTATAGCAGGCAGCCATAGAAGCAGAACTTCCGTTATTAGAGCTAATAAAATTTTATTCGTTTTTCTTTCTTCTGCAATGGCTTTCAAGTCGATCACACTTCTTCTTTGACTTCTTTTGAGCAGAGTAGATGAACGAGTGAAGGCTTCATGTCTTCTGATAGCGCACATTGCGACCATTGAAATAACTGTCAGTGTTAAATAGAATGCTAATGTTATCACAGTATTAGTTATGTTTACGGTTTGGTTTTGCTTGCTCGATGGCATGGAACAGAGTGATCTTTGTGGATGAAATTCAAACGTTGCTGTGCCAAATGTCATAGGAACAATCAACACGACAACAACAAGTACCCAGATTGTTATAATCATTCCAAAGGATCGGTTGACAGTAAACCATTTGCTGTAGAAAGGCAAATTGGCGACTCTATAACATCGACTCGCCGCCAGGACTGTCAGGGTCTGTAACGATACCCAAGTTAAAATGAAGAATACGAATCCTTGAATGTCGCAAGAAACGTTTCCAAAGGGCCACCTCCCTGCCAGCAGAGCGCCAGCAGTAAATGGCATGACAAGGCAAGAAGCAAATAGATAACACATGGCAATGGACACAATGAATATGTTCGTGGTTGTGTGGAAACGCTTTTTCTTGAAAATAACCCAACACAGGAGAAAATTGCCTGTTAGCGCAGTGAGGTTCATTAGCAACATAAGCCCTCCTTCGATAGCCACAGTCAACTTATCTCTCGAATGGAAAATCGTCGAGTCTTCAGATTGGTTCTGCATTTCTTGAACTTAATTCTCCACAGAGGTTATACACTCTAATAAAGCTTTGAACGGTGATGAGAACTGTTGATGTGATGCGTATTAAATCATAACCTTTGTGAAGTAGGTATTTAGCGCGGACATCCGCAAGGGCTATTAACCCTCCCTTTCCTCTTAGAGCACCTACCTGTCACGTTTTAAAGTAATGATATTTCGCCTTAGTTCCTTTCAGAGGTTCTGACCGTATTTACCTTAAAAATATCGCGGATCCGTTTCCAGGATTGATCATGATAATATAGGATATTATCACAAATTTAATCTAAATTTAATCTTATGTTTTTGAATACCTTTTACCAGAGAACGCTATACCCTATATAATCGTATTTACCTTGTTTGCAGCCAAAAAAAGAAAGCTCTTACATTCTAATCAAGCACAGCTGGCTCGGTGTCGGCTCTGAAGCCGATATCATGAAGTGATTCATTATCGTTCGTCACTGTTTGCTGTTTCACTGCAGGTATTTTTAGTATGAAGTTTCACGTGACTTCATGAATTACGTTTGGAAAGAGAAAGCAATTTAAGAGCCTGTACTAAGGGTACTTTTTGATACATAGATAGCTCGACAACTGGCAGCAACATTGTCTACGACAGAGAGAAAGCTATTGTTAGTGCTAGTGTGCACAGGAAAGACCAGTGGCAAATCTAGGTGAGGGACCCGTGGGAGCCGCACCCCCCTTATTTTGGGTATAAAAAAGAGAAGAAAAAGAATCGCAGAAGGAAGAAGAGCCGGTAGGGCAAGCAGCACCCTCCCCCCGCCCCCCCCCCCCCCCGATTATTTCAAGGTCTGGATCCGCCATTGAAGACTGAGTACATCTATTGAAGAACAAGCTTTGCTCCACTTACGCGCACAAATCGATGTCAGCCGAATATATTTCCATTTTAAATATCCTTTGGCAGTTTATATTGGCTTTGCTGCCAAATGGTAATGGATAATGGGGATGACATTTGTCACGTCCACCTTCCATCCACTCCACCATAATCATGTCTTCATAAGGAAGGGTTAAAAAATATATCAAGCTTAACACTGGGAGCGTGAATAAACATTTCCAAACAATTCTGCTATTTCGTGTGTTGGATGTTTGAAGAGGAATACAATAATACAATAATACGTAAGTAATAATTGAAATATTGTAAATATAACTAAGATCAAAGGCTTCACTTGGATTTGCGTCACTCAATGATGAAATTATACTTAAATATCCACTACGGCCAAGCGTTGGCAATACAGTCAGTGCCTCGCTATTTTCGGTTGCGCCATTGCGAAACTTAAGTTCAAAGTAAACGGAAAAATAATAGTTTATTCTACGCTGTTTAACGTTAAATTTGCTGCCGCCAGAAACTTTGAAAGACTGTTGCACATTGCAGGGGCATTACCATGCAACTTGTGTCGCTTAAACTCTTGGGTTATCTTCCAACAAAACGAGAGTCCCAATTTATCATAGAAAGGGAAAATAAATCGAAAGAAGCTAACACACTATTTCTCTTCATGTCCAATGAAATACGTTATAAGACGTAGCGTTGAGCCAGAAGAGAAGAAATACTGTAAAATTCGTTACACTGACACTGATTTGCAAATGGCAAAAACCGTGATAAATAAAGGCAACTGTAGTATTTTTTCTTTTAAAGATTCTATTAGCATAAAGTAACTCCTACGGAAACGACATAGTCTTACCAAATGCAATCGCCTCTCGGGCGGCATACACAACACCCAAGTGGACAGGAATGATCAGAGACGGCTGCACTGTCAACAAAAAGAAAGCTATCCGTCATACTGTGTATGCAACGCATTTAACGAAATTCTTCCCAAATTGTTACGTGCCATTCAGTACTATAACGTTCTTGGTTATGATTTATGAAGTACGTCTTCGTTAATTTCCCAGCCGAGGAAATTGCGGTATGTTGTTTATACGAAACTGCTTTCCTTTTAACACCCCGGAAGTTATGAGTATGGGTGCGTCCTACCTTTCTCTTGCCCAAGTTTAAAGTTTCCGGTATTTGAAACCGCAATATGAAATACTTTCAGGTTTCATTTAAAACTGAAAAAAAAAAAAAAAAGAAAACTTTAAACTAGGTGATTTCCAATATTTATTTGTCACTTAAAAGTGCCAGGAGATTAAAAAAAAAATAAAAAATAAAAAGCCTTGAATGGTTTGACTGTGGCCCATTTACACTATGGTGGATTTGACATTAAGGAATGTTTCACCGTAATGCGGCTCATGCTATTCATTTATACACATATAATTAACATGTGGCCTGCGTACATTTATCAATGACATACATCCATACAGTGTAGTGTAAAAGGCTTTTGTGAAGTCAATCATTTACCAAGTTGATGTGATCAGGCTTGAGAAGTTAATACACATTTTTCTAAAATTATATAATTGTATTCATAGTTACCTTAAGTAGCTCAAAACCACCTAAAATCTCTCAAGGTCGACTTAAGTCGCTTAAAACCGCCTGAAGTCGAATGAAATGGCCCACAGTCACCACGATTTCCCAGTCCATTTGGAAGTTAAGGACGTTCGCGCCCCAAAGATAATAAGTCGTCCTTCACTGCTCAACTGTGTATCATCCCTATTAGATATATCAACATGGTGGTAGCTACCGTGTGAACGTCATCGTTCAGCTGAATCTTCGCGATCGGAGCTCTGAAACGCGATGGACGTCGGTTGAAAGTCAGCGGTTGTACCTGCCCTTGCATTAATACGTCAACCTCAATAAAAACACCATGAGGAGTTATCCAGAACATTTCAAGTGCAAGTCAGAAAATCTCATCTATACTCCATGATATGCCGTTGACATTGGTGAAACAGTGGGCGTATCCTCTTTCAGGCGTTCAATTAGTTGAGAAGCAGCGCAAAAATGGCCCAAGAACATATAGGCGAAAGGCGAGGAAGCCGTTTTTTTGTTTGTTTGTTTGTTTGTTTGTTTTCTTTTTTCAATGAACTAAACATCTGAAATGGGCTACAGGGGGCGGGTGATGTAATCGCTTCATTGGGGAACATCGCCTAAAACCTCCTAACGCAAATCGATGCAGATGAACATAAGAAGAGCGCGCGTATTAATTACAGTCTTGGTGAAGGAAAATTGCCTAAAAATTAGGCTGGACAAAGGGCATTGAAAAAAATGTTCAAGAAAGTCAGTAGCCGGCGAGCAGGCTCTCGTACGTTGGGGTCGCAAGAGACGAGCTCATTGGCTACTTTGGTCACTGTACACAATTAAATATTGTTTCTTGTAGTTAATTTCTATCTGTATTTATTTTTCCTATATCATTGTAAACCATCTTACGTTAAGTTGTTTTTCTGTAAATAGTGTGCGATAATAAAACTGAACTGAAACTGAACATGAGAGCCTGTGCAGGCGCTTTTGTTTTCTGAATACAGAGCAACTAGACTCATCTTTCGCAGCAACGCCTTGGTCAAACTGCAGTGCATGAGAACCTGCTTGCACGCTAGAAAGCCATCAGAATCAGATGGCTTACACGGTGTGAGTTATAACGGAGTGATGCAAAAGTATCAAGGATTCTTCGATTTGATTCTAGAGTAGACATAGTATTACACTTAAATGGCGCCGATAGCCAATGACTGCACGCTGGAGCTGGATTAATGACCAAATAGTTAAAGATCCTTGGAAAAAATGAGAATTAGAGGGAAGGAAGACAGCGGAAGTAGCGAACTCAGAAGCAGGATGAAGTGATTTGGAAAGTGAAAGAGCAATGGCTAAGGACCTAGAGGTGTGGAGCACCAATATTATGTTACAGTGCTGCATTTTGGAACAAGGAGCGATCCCGCTCCTTTCTGAAGCCATGTCTGTTACAAAGCACTCGATCAAAAATTTTCAACAACCATTTGCGTTTAGATATTTATTATTCCTGCTCTTTCGGTTTTACCGAACGTTACAGAAAACTAATAAAAACAACAACCTTATTATTTAGTTTTTCTCAACTGCAGGTTCAAGTCATAAATATTGGCCTCTTTTAGATATATGACACAAGATACGTCACAAAAGAACGCTGCCTCAGAAACCTTTAGTCTCTATTGTGTTCCTCTTTCTGTTGTCCGTTTTTAGTCAATTGTGTTATGCGTCTGATTCGCCAAGTAATAAGCTAAATATTTCTCAAAGGCCGAGTAAATAAGAATGGCACGGATATATCAGTTTACTATTTAACTGTTTTTGTTTTTCTTTACCAATTCATCTCAACAGTCCAGTAATAAATTGATTAAAGATCACTTTATAACAGGCACAGAGAGATAAGCAATATAAAGGCTTGTTCACGGGACCCCGTCGTATTGCTGGTTTTCAGTGTCACGCAGTTCAAAATAGATCAAAATAAAATCAAAACAGGTCAGAATCTGGGAAATGAAAGAAGGTAAATATGCAAAGGTCACAGCAATTTTTCTTATGCGAGATACGCGGAGAAATTTTTTACCCAAATTTATAGAGATTTGTATGGAGACGCCATGCTGGTGCCCATCCGTATGGGCACCAACATGGCGGCCGGAAACCAACAGAAACATTTGTCACTGAGTTTTGCTACAAAAGCGTGAATTTATCCCTCGAGAAACTCTCAAACATTAAAATAATACTTTTTCTAAGACAAGAACTATTCAGATAGGCAAGTTCCCCGAAATAAGTCACTTTTTTAACCATCATGACAGCTCTCTAGGCCGTCATGTAGACGCCGCGTCACGCAAAAGCTTAGAAATTCAAGCGTAGTATATCACAAAACCAAGAACCCATTCGAAGCGAAAATTTGTATGAATATTAGTTTTCAGCTGCTCTTATACTCTTATAATGTCCTGGGTCATGACGTTACACTGCCCCAGTAGTGGGGCTCTTTTGTGAGGAGCAACTGAGCTTGGGGAGATGTGGAGTAACCCCTTAGCCACTATTCAGCTCCCAGGTCCATCCTGACCCGGGATGGTGGCACCTGCTCAGGGTCCCTTGCTAAGGGTTACTTAGCACCCACTGCCTTGTGGATGGCTAGGGATAGCTAAAGGCTAAGGGAGTCAACCCTGACAGAAAAACCGGAGTGGTAGCCCCGTAGGCAGCCTGGTGAGTATTATCCAGTCGCTGGCAGCTCCTGCAGTCGACCTGGTCCCAAATGTACTGGCCATGCCTTTCCTTTGGACAAGACTAGTGAGACCGAGAGAGGGATTCTGGTGCTGGGCAAACCAGTCTCCTCTTAATTTTGCCCAGGCTTAGCAACTGGAGAGGCAACTTCAGCATGTTGTATGGCCTTGCCTGGCATGGCATCAAACCGGGGAATGGCAGTTACCGGTTCTAAGTCAGGGCCCGATTGGCGTAGGGCTGGGCGCCAGGGGCCACTCCTGACAGTGGGAGGGGCTATTTAGTCCCACTGGACAGCTACCTCCCGCTTCAAGCTGAGCAGCCTTCAGCCAATAAGGTGCTGTCCCGCCATGGTTCACCTGTCCTGTGTGGGTGCATAGGTCTTAGGCTTGGAAACAGGCTGACAAGTGGACCACAATTCCTTCATCCACGGATAGAGCAAGACGGAAAAGCCCAGCTCTCAAGTTTGGGAGCTGGAATGTTCGAACGATGACGACTGGCTTGAACATGGACATACGAGATATTGATGGCCCACGCAAAACTGCTGTGATTAGCAGTGAACTAGCAAGACTCAATGTTGACATTGCAGCTCTGCAAGATACACGTTTAGCAGACTACGGCAGTCTCAGAGAGAAGGACTACACATTCTTCTGGCAGGGCAAGAGCGAAGAGGATCGCAGAGAGCAAGGAGTTGGCTTTGCCATCAGGAACAGGCTCCTTCCAATGGTGGAGCCCGGCGACTATAAGTCAGAGCGAGTCATGCACATTAAGCTCAATACTGTAACAGGAACAGTCCACCTTGTATCTGCTTACGCTCCTACTCTGACATCCAGTAGTGACATCAAAGATGCTTTTTACAGTGAGCTCGAAGACTCCATCAAAAGACTGCCAAAAAACCACTCCCTGATAATTCTTGGTGATTTCAATGCTAGAGTAGGGGACGACCAACGGTCATGGCCCATCAGCCTCGGGCATGCAGGTGTCGGCAAGTGCAATGAAAATGGTCAGCGGCTCCTCGAGCTCTGCACACATTATCAGCTCTGCATTACCAATACATTCTTTACAGTCAAGAAGCAGCACCGTGTATCCTGGATGCACCCAAGATCCAAGCATTGGCACCAGCTGGACCTTATTATCGCTCGCCGTGAGCACCTACACACCATTCGTACAACCCGTGTATTTCACAGTGCTGACTGTGATTCGGACCACTCCTTGGTCATCACCAAGGTCGCCTTCCGTGCCAAGAAACTTTATCACGTTAGGAACCACACTAAGGCTCGTATTAACGCAGCTGCCACTTCCATCCCAGAGAAAGCTGCGAAATTCCAAGATCTGCTTAACAGCAAACTGAGAGACTGTTCTGATCTAGAGGCAAAAGAATGCTGGGATCAGATCAGAGACACCACCCTCGCTGCTGCCATCCAAGCATTTGGCAAGACAAAAACCAGGAGCCAGGATTGGTTTGACGCAAACATTATCTGCTCCTGGAACACCGCAAGAATCCAACACCTGAAACCCTTGCTGCCCTAAGGCGGGCTAGGAGTCACGCTAAGGAAGAGGGCATTAGGTGTGCCAACAAATTTTGGCTGGATCTTTGCTCAACCATCCAGGTTGCCGCTGACACTGGCAACATCCGAGCCATGTTTGAAGGCATTAGGAAAGCTATAGGTCCAACTCCAACCAAATGTGCCTCATTGAAATCCTCAAATGGTGAAGTAATTCAAGACAAGGCCAAGCAACTCGAAAGATGGGTTGAACACTATTCTCAGCTCTACGACCATGAGAACCCAGTCTCCGCAACTGCACTCGACCAGATCGAGAGACTGCCAAACATGCCTGAACTAGATAATGCCCCTACTCTAGAGGAGCTTCTAGGTGCCATCAAAGACATTTCATCCGGCAAGGCACCAGGATCAGATGGCATACCTGCAGAGGTCTTCAAATGTGGTGGTGACCAGCTTCACAATGTACTCCATCAGTTGTTGTGCAAATGCTGGGAGGAGGGAGCAGTCCCCCAAGAGATGCGAGATTCTATTATCACAACCCTGTTCAAGAACAAGGGTGACCGCAGTGACTGCAACAATTATCGGGGCATCTCTCTCCTTTGCGTTGCTGGCAAGCTCTTTGACCGTGTGGCACTCCGTCACCTTCAGCAGCTTGCAGAAAGAGTGTACCCTGAGTCTCAGTGTGGTTTTCGATCCCAACGCTCAACGGTTGATATGATTTTCTCTGTGCGACAGCTACAAGAAAAGTGCAGGGAACAACAACAGCCTCTTTTCATTGCCTTCATCGATTTAACTAAGGCTTTTGATCTGGTTAGCAAAGATGGCCTCTTCAAGATCTTGCCTCTCATCGGCTGCCCACCAAAGCTTCTGAGCTTTCTGGAGTCTTTCCCCAACAACATGCACGGTACTGTTCGATTCGACGGCAACATGTCAAAGGCATTCAACATTCGCAGCGGAGTCAAACAAGGCTGTGTACTAGCTCCCACCCTCTTTGGAATCTTTTTCTCAGTGCTCCTGAAACATGCCTTTAGAACAACAAATGCTGGCATATTTCTCCGTTCCCGCACTGATGGCAAACTTTTCAATCTTGACCGACTCAGATCAAAAACCAAAGTCAGCCAAGTTCTCCTCAGAGCCTTTTTGTTTGCCGACGATGCAGCTCTGGTTGCTCATAGTGACAACGATCTCCAGAACCTCCTTAATGGCTTTTCGAACGCCTCTGATGACTTCGGCCTAACCATCAGCCTCCAAAAAACCAAAATCATGACTCAGGATACAGAGGTTTCCTCCTCTCTCTTCATCAAGGACTATGCACTTGAAACGGTCAACAGCTTCATCTACCTTGGTTCTACTGTTACTAGCACCACCTCCCTTGACACCGAAATAGGAAAGAGGATTGGGCACGCTGCAACCAACATGTCAAAGCTTTCACAACGTGTCTGGGAAAATCAGAAGCTCACTACTCCCACCAAAATGGCTGTCTACAGAGCCTGCATCATCAGCACGCTCCTCTATGGTAGCGAGTCCTGGACAACGTATGCAGCACAAGAAAAACGCCTGAATGTGTTCCACCTGCGCTGCTTGCGGCGCATCCTCTCCATCTCCTGGCAGGACCGCATTACGAACAGTGCTGTCTTAGAGAGAGCAGGCATCCCCTCCGTATACACCCTTCTTCGTCAGAGACGTCTGCGGTGGATTGGCCATGTACATCGAATGGATGAGGGCCGCATTCCCAAGCAACTCTTGTACGGTGAACTAGTACAAGGAAAAAGGCCGGTAGGACGACCGAAGCTCCGTTTCAAGGACGTGGCGAAGAGGGACATGCAGGCCATTGGTCTTCCAATCGATTCGTGGGAGACTCTTGCCAGTGACAGGAGTGCGTGGAAAACAAATTGCACTGAAGCCCTACGAGAGGGAGAAAAGCTTCTGCACATCAGAGTGGATACCAGGAGAGAACGTCAGAAGGCCAGGGCCCTTGCTCCACCCACTGATTCCACTTATGTCTGTGGTTCTTGTAACCGCATCTGCCTATCACGAATCGGACTCCAAAGCCATCTCAGAAAATGTTTAAGGAAATGTACAATTACTAACACACGCTAAAATTATAGACTAGATTGTCCGATAATGCCAATACAATATACAATATACATCATTAAAGTAAAATCTTAGGAAGATCAATAGTTTTGTAGTTCGAATTTTAGTGGCGTCATGTGAGAACCAGCTATAGAAGTTTCATTTACCTCGAAGTTGACCATGGTCAGCTTTGCGCTCAACAAAAACGGGACATGAGGAGAAACAAGAATAAAGTAAAGCTATAAAAGCAATGTCCATCTTAGGAAAGAAGAAATCAACCATGGCTCTATGCGGGGAAGTGTCAAGTAAGGTCTGTGATTGGAAGACTACATGGAAAATATAATGATTTTTATAATTTCTATGGATATTATTATGATTTTTTTTAATTTTATCATCATCACCATCATCATCATCATCATCATTATTATTTATTTATTTATTTTATTATTATTTTTTTTAATGGGCGGGCGCCTCGCATGGGTCTGAGTGTCCCGTTCGCGCCCTCTCCTGTTAAGCTTTATTTATTTATTTATTTACTTACTTACTTACTTACTTACTTACTTACTTATTTATTTATTTATTTATTTATTTATATTCTTATTTAGTCTGCATGTCTGACCGAATTCGCAAAAACATGCCCGCATTGACTAAAAGACAGTCCCAGCGGCCGGAGGTCCTCTGACCACCCACCTGGCCAGGAGATTGGCCCCTTATGCATGCACGTGGCATGGACAACTCCACCAGGGTGCAATGTCAACACAGAAGGCTCAAACAACGTTAAAAAAACTGATTAAAATACCCAGAAACACAGTCAATATCAAGATTATTTAGAACTGAAAACTCAAAGTCTAGCTAGCTGGTGGTGCCATTACAAGACACCCTCCCCTCAGCAGATAGGCCAGTGCCAGTGCCTGGGCCATGTGCCCGGCCTGGCGTTGACGAAGCCCCCCCCCCCCCCCCCCCCGCCCGGGGTTAAGGTCGCTGGCTTAGCCAGGCGAAAACCTAGCGGACATGCTTTTGCGAATTCGCTCTGATATATATTTATAGTCGTCGCCCAATAAAAGTAAAATTTAACATATCATACCATGTGTCGAAAAGAGCTATCCGACAAAAAGGTTTAACCTGTGTTCGAATCTTTAATTCGTGTTATTGCTTCCAGAAGATCAACAGAGACAGGGTTTCGCATTGCTGTGATTTATCCTTGTTTAGAACACAGCCTGATAATCAACCCGGTGTCGTGTGAGAGATCCTGAATTGTAATATTGCTCCCTCTGCCACTCTGTTTTGCATTAATTTTTACCAACAAGTTATATCAAAGATCAAAAGCTTCACTTGGATTTGCGTCACTCAATGATGGAATTCGTAAATTCGCCCAAAATAGCACGAGCCTTAAGGCGAACGCAATTTGAACTAATTTTCACCATCAGGAGGGCTGTAAAGTCCTTATTGCTCGAGCATTTCAAACGATTACTCGTTTATATGAATGAGAAAAACTACGAACGCGCAAGCGTTAACTTGCACTGCAAAATTGGCATACTTTCAGCCAATCACATTGAAGTAATTAGAGGCAGCACTGACAGCAAGCACACATTTCATGCCATGACTCGTTGCTTGACAAAAGTCCTTCACATAGATTTTTATGATCGTCGTCTAATTTAGGAATATCATCGCCATTTAATAAATCTTGAAAGCGTCAGTTGCGTCCCTTGATTCGCAGTTTTTGTAGAGTGGTGTGTAGAAATCTTCGAGTTCAATCGTTGTCGATTTTGAGTTTAGAACGAGTTTTTCATCTTCATTAATAAGGCGGCAAACTGATGTTCTCTTGGTTTTACTGGTTTCTGGATTTAAAAAATATTTCGAATTTTTCTCTCCTTGTTCATACCAGTTCGCCCTCGATCTTATTACTTTACCCTGGATAATGTAATCATATAATGCTTCATACTCACTCCTGGCTTCGTCCAGCTTTGTAATGTTTTCTTCAGATGGATTGTTGTGAAAGTTTTCCCCGCTTAGTTTTAAGATTTCTTCCGATCGCAGGAGCCGCGCTTTTCGATTCTTTGCGATCACTTTGCTGTATTCAGTAGTAGTTTGCCTGATTCTATTTTTAATTTGGTCCTACAATACTCTTTTATCATTAACTTTGGAAAATTCGGTGATCCATTTTGGATACTCTGAATGAATTAGCTGTATGTAATTGTCGTCATCCAGAGGGCTGGAATTAAACTTCTAATAAGATGGTCCAAATGGTTGATCTTTAAGGCTTATAACAGACAAACTGATTGCCCAGTGATCAGTGTTAATAGCTGGAGTAATTTCTGCTTTTTTGGCGTCGTCTGGTAGATCGTCGCTTATAAGCCAGAAGTCGATACGACGTTGTATAATTGGATTTCTTTTTCTCAAGGTAAGCTGCCTTTTATCAGGATTTCGTAGTCTCCAAATATCGATAAGATTATATTCGAGCACGACATCTTGAATATTCGTTTTTACAGTAGATTTTGTTTCAATTTGGCCTCCGGAATGATCAAGGTCAGCGTCAAAATAAACATTGAAATCTCCGCCAGTGATGACCCTACATTCTGTATCAAAATTAGCTCTTTGAACAGCAGATAAAATTTCTTGAAAAAAGACTATTTGTTCGTTTAGTTTGGTAGAAGCGTATAAATTAAGCGGCAGCAGGAATGGCGATTCTTGGATGGTCATTTCCAATAATATGTATCGGCCTTCATCGTCTATTACGGTATTCTTTATTTCGTACTGTAGCTGCTCATTAATAAGGATAAGCACTCCTCTGATATGATTTGAACCATGACTAAGGCCCAGTTCAGACGCCGAACCTTTCATGAGCCGAACCTAATACGTTGAATTAAGCACATGAAAAGTTCGGCTTCTGAATCAGTTAAGAATGCCTATGTGAAACTGGAACGGCTCAGCCGTTCTTCCCGCCTCGCTCAGCCGGGAATTTCGGCTTTGGAACGGCTTTGATTCAGATGTCGAACTTTTCATGTGGCGAACCTAATGCATACACCTTGCCTGAAAACCGCTGACCTCTCGATGTGTTTTGGTTCAAACTAAATTAAGTTCGGTGAATTAAGTTCGACGTCGAATCACAGGCGTTCTTTTGATAATTTGGGCCGGTCCAAATTAGAATTAAGATCGGCTCATGAAAAGTTGGGCGTCTGAACTGGGCCTAAGAACCATTTCTCCACGTCATTGAAATTTCCAATCGTTTATGATCTTAGGTATGCCATATGTCTCTTGAAGAAACGTTATATCCGATTTTTTGTTTTTCAATGCATGTGAATATGGATTTAAGTTTGTGGAGGTAAGGATTGCCTCGAGCATTAAGTGACATGGTCTTGAAATTAAGCTCTCCTATGTTTTTGTTTGTGGTTGTTGCAGAACTATCCACAGCGTTAAGGGAATCTCTGCGTTCCGCTGGTTCAGCAATCAATCGGACTATATCGTTCTGTTTTCTTTACGTTTATTTGCGATCCACACGTTCTACATTCAATCGATCTCTATTCATTCTGTCAGTTACAAGATAGCGATTCTATTTATTGGTTATTGCAACGGAAATACACGCCTAAACTACATAAAGCCATTATATTCTTAATACTTATTTGTGATTTTCTATAAGATCCTATTGTATTCTCTATTGCATGATTTGGCTTGAGTTTTCACTCGGGCTAATCCGATTAACGACTTTGTAAATTACACCCAAGTGTCACACATTCCTCTACGTCACAGGATGTTCGAAACCAAATTTGCGCCCACGATTTCCCTAGATAATTCCTTATTCCATTGTCGGTAACATAAGCTAACATTCTCGTAGTTGTTTCAAATTATACACAAGCACGTTTCACGACATTGGTATTCTTTAGACTGAAGTTGCTTAGAAATGCCGAAAACGTTTTAGTGTTTGTTAAAGCTTTAAAACGTACCCCGTAAAGGGTGCTTGGTTCGCTGTCCACGTTTCCTCAGGTACTTGCACACTTTCTAGCCCCTTAAGAAGCTCTCCCGCTAACCTCTCAGCCCTAGTTGTTTTATGAAGTTTTTCTAAGTTAGTTCCATCGCTTGCGGCTTTAATCTGATGGTCCTATTGCAATTCCATGACAAGCAAAACAACCTTTTAAACTCGGACCTAAACGTTGGATTATTTCCTGCATATATAAATGGATTAATGGCACTACTGAGGAATGGAAGGAATGCTGGAACAATTTTCCAACTTCGGTGTAGTTTTAGTCTTGGTTACAGACGTTTGACCAACGCAATAACCCATGTCGGTATCCAGCAAACCACAAAGACTGCGGTGACAAAAAACAGCGCCCTACTTATTCTGATCTCTTGAATTGCTAATCTTGTTTGGTTTGTTCTGTTGTGAAAACTAGGAGATATGTTGCGATTGTGCTGTCTAATTGCCTTGTACACGTGTAGGTAGGAAAATATAATGATGAAAGAAGGAATCACAAAACACACGGGGATAGTAATACAGTAGTGAACCAAAGCACTTCTCTTGGTCGAAAATATTGTTGCACAGAGGGCGTAGTCAGGCAAGAACTCAAATCTTTGCCAGGTCGCACTTTTTACTATAATAATGTACATCGCCAGAAGCAGCCAAAAAACTGCAAGGAACATCCTTGGTTTCTTCAAAGAGAAGACCTTGTGATAATGTTTAGACTTGACTATTCTCACGTATCTGTTAAAAGCGGCCAGTCCTATCGTTACAGGTGAGCTGTAAAGCACAAAATAATCGACAGACGCTTGAAATTCACAAACAATTTCGCTAAAATTCCATTTTCCAGTTAACAACGCGATGGTCGTCATTCACATAACACAGGTTGACACATAAGGTCTAGGACTGACAGAGCAAATATGTAAATATCCGACGTTGTTCGTAGCCTTCGGCTCTTGTACATAGTGAGAGCCACTAAAAAATTTCCTATCGAACTAGTGAGGTTAATTAATATCAAGGTTGTAGCTTCGGCGACGATGATTTCCATGCTTCTGTTTTGAAGTCGCGAGGACATACTCGCAGAATACGATTTTGCAACAAGAAGATATTTCTTGTGTGAAACAATACCCTAAAAATCTGAAAAAGTCTGACAGCAACTTAACTACAGAAAAGATACGTAACAACTAAATGAATAGTAAACAAATTAAAAGTATATTAAAAAAACATCTGCCACAATAAAGTTCACTTTTTCATGCATTCGAAAACATTTAAGGAACCCCTCAAATTTATTCAGCCTCATAAGTCAATAACCAAATCCTCAGTTATTTTTCGTAGTAATGGTTTATCTACTGGTCACTGTTTCTTGCTTAATACACATAACTGCTTGGGTGTTTTCCATTCCGTCCGGAATCGTTAAACAGTAAAATGGATCTTGCAACTACTGTTTGTTTTGTTAAACTTCCGACACATCATGTTGGAAAGCATACTAAAAGTTGTACTTAATTAAAACTTTCAATGACAGAAAGTCAATTAAGCCTTCTGCAAATAAGTAGAGGTAATCATAAAGTTTCGAGTTCAATTTTGAATTAATTTGCGCCCGTGAGTTTTTCAAAAAGCTCACAAACGCAAATTAATTCAAATTGAACGAGAAAAACCGTATGATTACTTATTAATAATACAAACATGAAACATTCGTGTGGAGGAAGTGTCAGAAGATCTTATTACAGACAGGAAGTGAGCATTTGACGCGGATTTGACACTTTATTTACTGATTGGCTCATGAGGATCAGCTGATAATGCTACGAACTCAAAACGGTTCGTTTAAAAATATTTGTACATGGAATCGATGAAATTTGTAAGGAATCTCAAACCACAATAAGGCAAAAAGTATTTCAAAACTCATCGCTTAATCGCAGTCTAAATCGCTCTCGATTATATGGACGCGACGACGCTTAATAGGCTTCACACTTGGAATGGCTGGTCTTGAAGACTTGCAGCTCTTCGAAGTTGAATGAAACCTGGCAGTAGTTGAACTTGTTCAACAGATTTTGCTCTTGAGCTCTCATATCATTGTCGGATTGAGTTATGTGGAACTTTGTTTTAATCCAAACGCTGATGAATTGGGCATCGAAATCGGTTGCAATGGCATTCGAGCTCTCGGCAGTTGAAGAAATTGAGTTGTAGACCCAAGCGGCTTTTGTTGGCCATGAACTTCTCTGGATATCGTCGGTTGTTCGCAGTTCTTCTATTGTATCGTCGAGGGCCAGAGTAAACCTTTTTTGATTAAATGCTGCCATTTTCTCTCAGTCGAGAAAACTTTTATCAAAGTTTTCGCAGAAAATTTTCGTCATCATTTTAGGTGATATCATTGGCTTAGAAAATTCCTTTTGTCTTTCAGCCAATCATAATCCAGAATATCGATGTGTAATTTGCACTGTTGTTACACTTTTTGCACTGGTGTTACAACTGAACTGCACTGCTCTCAGCCAATCAGAATCGAGTAATTTTTTCATGTATATTATCATGGTTTTAAATAATTGATCTCTATGTAATATATTGATTGTAATAATGCAAATGTACACTCGCCCTTAGTCGTTCAGAACTATGTAGTCGCACACTGATGTCACATTTGGCAATCGATATCCTGTATGCTGGAACACGCTAACATTGGAATTTCGATGAATATAAATTTCTGAAAAAACTTTTGTGGTCTCTTAAGTCTCAATCTATGAAGTAAGAAAGTGAAACGTTTGCGATTGTGTTATTTGATACTCATAAAAAACCGTCATTAAGCGTTTGATTTTTTCCGTTTGTTTGCCATATTTCTTACTCGTCTAGCTTCCTAATTTAATTTCTACATTGTTTTAGTGACACATGCTACCAAGCTTCCTACCATATAACCTCTTGTCTAGCCCAATGGCTTGATTTTAGCTTACTCATGTATTGGGCATTTGGTGTATAGGCTACCCTGTTATCTTCTGTCCCACGTGCTCAAAGCGAGTGAAGGCCAGGACGAACACTGCATACCGGATGTCGATTTCTCAGCACGTGGAGGGAAATCCCTTTTTAACTTATCCAAAGCCCAGCTGACATTTTTCCCTACCTCTTTCGGGGATGGCAGTTGGCAGTTGATACTTGAGAGACATTGCACTCAACCCTTTCCCGCCCCCAACGTGAAGGTCCAGAAATTAAGCCTAGAATCGCATAGCTAAAGGTAAACTCGCAGTCTGATTGGCTATCGAAGAGAGGGTATTTAGCGTGAAATTGCACTTGTGCATGAAGCGATATTGCCGACGTGAGTCACAAGCAAAAAACTTCAGCCCAAAATCCAATATCCGGTGCAAGGTGGTTTCAATTGGTAGAAATACACTGGCAAAACAAATGCAGAGTATCGCGTCTGTAATATTCAGTTCCGGTTTCACACTGTTCGCAGTTCCGGTCATATGACCGAAGGTTTGATGAATCCGTATAAGTTATTCGCATGCTTGTGTGTATTTGCATATTCTTCTAGTTCTTCGAGTCTGCATAACATGATGTTCTAAAACGTATCTCTTCCCTGGTTTATTGGTTCATTGCTACGACATGGTGTCAGAAGTGGGATGGTAATGCTTCTCTTGTGCCTGCCTCTCTTTCAGTCTGCTGATGACATCATCAGCATGGGTGTGGTCAGTTTGGCTTTTCCTAGGTAGGTTGTCCTGCACCTGTCTTCCGAACAGCAGCTTTGCTGGGGATGGCAACTTGTTGTCAACTGGAGTTGCTCGGAGACATTGGAGGGCTATCTTTGAGTCTGAGTTAGACCTCCTGGTGATTGGCTTCTTATCCTGCAATAAGGCAGCTCCAGGACCTGTCGACGAAGCATCAACTTGGAGGGTGACTTCTTTGGTTGGATCATAGTATGCCAGTGCAGCTTCCGCATTGATGGCATTCTTGATTGTATTAAAGGCTTGTTGATGGGCGGGGCTCCAGTCAAAAACACTATTCTCCTTAACTAGCTCTCGAAGAGGATATGTAAGTGTGCTGAGACTAGAAATGAATGGACCCATGTAGGTTGCTAATCCAAGAAATGTCTGCAATTCCTGTTTATTAGTAGGAGGTGCCATCTGCTTCAGAGCTGACACCTTGCTTGCCTGTTCACTACAAATGACACCATAGAATTTAATCTACGTCTGTTTAATCTTGCAATTGTCCGGGTTAAGCTTCAGACTAGTATTTCTACATCTTGCCAGCCTACCGTGAAGGTGATGATCGTGTTCCAGTTCTGACTTTCCCAAAATGACAATGTCATCAGCGATCCCAATGGTGCCCTCGCAACCTTCAAAGGCCTGGTCTATCTTTGCTTGGAATACGTCCTGCGACATCTTGAGACCAAATGGCATGCGCAGAAATCTGTAGCGGCCAAATGGCGAATTGAAAGTGGTTAAATAGCTCGATTCCTGGTCTAGTACATCGTTCCAAAAACCGCATTTCGCGTCAACAATGGAGAAGTACCTGGCACCACTTAGCTTTGGGAGAATTTCTTCCAGAGTAGGGATCACGTGATGCTCTCTGGAAATGGCCTTGTTTAGGTCTTTGGGATCTAGACATATTCTCAGTTTACCATTTAGACCGTCGGCTCACCTTCTTTTATCTTAGTAATAATCCCTCGGGACTCCATATCGTCCAGCTCTTCTTTTATGTCCTCGCGCAAATTCAATGGCACGCGTCTTTGAGCATGGACAACCGGGGGTACAGATAGGTCCACAGTAATATGGTACTGACCCTGGAATCTTCCAACACCATCGAAGCAATCAGGGTAACGTTTCACTAAATCATCCTTGTCTTTAATGGGTGTAACCTGTTCACGATTGCAGTTGGTATTCAACGGTGAACCTTGCTGCATTGAGCAGTTTAGAGGGATAAGGTTGAGTTCCAAGGATGTTGGCAGCCCAATGATGGCTGGTCCATCTGCTTCCGTGACGAAGAAAGTTGCGAGTGATTTCCTGCCGTTGAAATCACAATCAATTCGGCACTTCCTATGTTGCATCAGCTTGGCCCCTCCATAAGCAGTGAGCACTATAGGTGAGTGTTCCAAAACTCCTGGTTTGGGAAAACCTTCTGGTGTGAGACTCTCAGGATACATACGGCGATACAATCTCAAAGGAAGTATGTTTCCTTGAGCTCCTGTGTCTAACTTGGCCTTGAGCGCAGTTGGCCGACCACTGATGCTGTGTAAGTCAACGTTTACGGTCACAAACACCTCGTTTGCAGGTTGATCTTGAGGCCCGATAAAATCAATCTGCCAGTCCAACCCCAGGAGTAGCTCAGCCAGTCACCTCAGCCAAAAGTACAGGAAGTCAGTATGTGTCACGCAGTGGAAGGGTGGTCAAGGCACCTTCCAGGATGGCCATTTAAGTTAAATTTATTTAGTCGCGTTAAGAGGAACACTGTGTCAAGGGATTAACCCTGTAGAACTGCGCTGAACGATTATCATTTTTTCTGTTATTTTTGTTGTTGAGCAACCGGCTTGCTCCATTCCTCAGTTATTGTTGCGAATGTTAACTTAAGGCTCAGAGTAGCTTTGTTTTTTTTTTTTTCATTTTTGGAAAAAAGGGGATGTAATATTCAGTTCCGGTTTCACACTGTTCGCAGTTCCGGTCACATGACCGAAGGTGTGATGAGTCCGTATAGGTTATTCGCATGCTTGTGTGTATTTGAATATTCTTCTAGTTCTTCGAGTCTGCATTACATGATGTTCTAAAACGTATCTCTTACCTGGTTTATTGGCTCATTGCTACGACAACGTCCATTGTCTCCCTGGACGGTAAATTTACAAATTTGAGTGGTCGCGAGACAGTCATCCAAGCGCTCCGTGATGATTTCGACCCACTGGAAATCTCAGAGCTGACCGTCTTCACCAATCCGGAATCCATATCCAGCTACAGCCATAATCCTCTGAAAAACAGCGGCGAATGTGCAATGAGTTGGCCGGTTTCAACTCAAGGACGACAACTACCAACAGCAATTCAGGTCATGGTTTACGGCAGATTGTTCTCAACAGCTCAGCTCCGCCAAGCAACACAGCAGCTACTAGTAACCGTGGCACAGCGTTTTAGTTACCTGATGGCAGGGGCAGTTGGCGGGATGTTTACTGGAGTAACTTTTAATATTCTTTCAGTAAATATTTCTATAAACTTTCAGTCCAACATGACACCAACAAGCGACTCTCTGCAATGAAAGAAAAACAATTAAAATGGTGAAGCTTTTTTGAGCTATTTTTCGTGAGAGTTTACCGACAAATTTCAGTCTTAATCATTTTATTTTGAATACAATTTTTGTTATAACTGTAAAGCACTTACCGGTTTTTTGTCGATCTTGTCTTAATACCAGAACGCTTGAAATTTTCCCTTCGCTTAAGCATTTCATTTGTTGATTGTCGGAACCACATTCTGTCAAGTTGCATGGTAGCAGGCAAATCCAAGATATTCATAGAATGAAAGAACTTTCTATACACTCTTTGTCTTAAATAACTCCGTATTTTGTACGTTCAGTTTTTTTGCCGAAGACTGTAAAATGTGAGGCACTGCTTTCTCCACGAGGTTGAAATAAAAGTGGTTTTCATTCTAAAAATATCTTGTTTCCTATTCGCTAGGTCTTGACACCTGACTTTTAAAGGATTTCCCTTGTTTGCGCACTGGCGCGGCTCACAAAATACAAAAATCATGGTTTCAACCAGTGATTTGGTGGCTTTAGCTATGCGGTTCAAGAAAAATTCACAGCCTGACGAGTGAATTCCACGTTAAATTTCACTTGAAAAACCGATATCGCACTCATCGCTTGGCGATTCGTGCGATGTCGGTTTTTCGTGTGAAATTTAACGTGGAATTCACTCGTCAGGCAGTGAATTTTTCTATAGTATAGTCATGCCCCGTCCACACTAGCTACGCCTGAGAAATTTGAAAATGCGCTTTATTTCTACCGCGTACGGCCAATCCGTCTCGAAAACGAAGCTTTTCGAAAACGCTCTTCAAACCGGAGCAATTTGAAAACGCTGGCTTTGCGTTTAAGTGTGGACGGAAAGCATTTGAAAAACGGAGCTTAACAAAAATGTTGCCGTCACGATAATTGTGTGATTTTCCTGCTCGAGTTTTCCTCAGACACAGATCGAAATTGACCGGTGATTGTTGTGTTTCAAATTTCTAAGGCGTAGTGCGGACGGCGCCTCATTCTTCTTTGGAAACCTTCAATTGAATTGATGGACACCATTCAGTGAGTTGAAGACATGCTCACCATGAAAGAGATATGTAAGGGTTGCTCCAGTTGTAGCACTGATAACTCTAGGTTCTGTTGCGCTCTCCGTGCAAGTTCCCAAGTGCATCCATTACTAGAAGGACGCACAGCTAAAAGAAAACATTAGTTAGCACTTCTTAACATAATGACAGCGAACGGTGACAAGCCTGGACGAATGGATTCCAGACAAATCCAAACGAATAGTTTGATGTTATCGAATCATTGATCAAAAATTCAGAATTAGTACTTTTTTCATTATATTAACTCTAGTTGCGTTAGTTCCCGAATTTCCGAGAAAATAGTAAAACCGAAGCTGACAGACTTACAAACGTCATACCCAAGTAAAGTCAAGCTCACTTGTAGAGAAGGCTGAGGGCTGTGTATTAAATGGAAATTAATTTTAAAATCCATTATTACAACAGATTTCTTTAAACATAAAACGGTAAAAACGAGTAGCCATGACTTCATTAACAAGGAAAATGTATATAAGATCACGCAAATTACAGCATTTAAAGCGATTTTGGCGCGAAGAATAATATAAAATTAAAGGGTGCGAAGATTATGAAAGTACTTTCGCACGACTGGAGTCTGATTGCACGTTGAGATTTTGCTTTAAAGCTCTTATAAAAAGCATTTCATACACTAAGCAGTCAAATTTGTTTCTGCATTTCTTAAGCAATTCGACCGCTTTAGCAGGTCCTGAGGCATTTTCCCGTGCACGTTCTTGTAGTGTTTGGCATTGGCGGAGGATTGTTGTTTATGTCCTTTTACAAAATTATGTTAATATCCGCGTGTGTAACCTACATAACCCGCATCACACAGGTCACATTGAAAACTATAAACAACACACCGCTGATTTACAATTGTTGGCTTGGTTTCTTTCACATTTAGTTCTCGTTCAATTTTTCGGCTCACAAACACAGGCTGGATGGTGGTGTGTACTTTTAGGCTCATCCTTACGTTGTTTCTCCAGAATGTCTGCTGAGATTTGGTCTTTAAATGGTAAAATTACTCGAATTGTGTCATCTGTCTATTGAGATGGTGATAAAAGCTGCTGGTGGTCACAAACCTTTGAGTCAACGAAACTTTTGATGGTAGAGTTAATGAGGTGTTTGGGATACTTCAAACGTGAGAATACTGTCTTCAAACGGGCACATTCGTCGGAAAAATGTGACCAAGATGAAGATAAACGATATGCTCGATCAAGCAAAGTTCTCAGTAAATCCTTTTTGGGCCGATTGTCAACATGACTCTGATAGTGCAAGAGTAGACCTGAATTAGTGGGTTTTGCGCACACCTTTGTCTCTGTTTGAAGCGATCGCTTCAGTAACTGGATACCCAGTATTCTCACGTTTGAAGTATCCCAAACACCTCGTTAACTCTACCATCAAAAGTACACACCACCATAAGTATTTTCATAATCTTCGCACCCTTTTATGTTAATTCTTCGCGTCAAAATCGCTTTAAATGCTGTAATTTGCATGAACTTATATACATTTTCCTTGATAATGGAGTGATGACTACTCCGAAACGTCGGATTTTACCGTTCGTTTTCACCGTTTTATATTATTACAACGGTAATCCAATAGGGTGTTCCATCCTAACCTGCCCCCCCCCCCTCCTTTCTAGCAGTCCCATTGTGAAGTTGTGAATAGCTGTTATTACAGTTGAGCCCACGTTTCAGCAGTGTTACTTTCAGTGCGCGCGAAAGCGAGGCTTTCGGGTCAAACGAAAATACCTCAACAAAGAATCGTCCGTCCTTTTGACCTGTGGACTGATCTCTTCGTTTGTGTTTGCGGATCTGGTCGTTCATCTGGGCTGATTCTGTCGTGAAAAGCATGGTAAGGCACTGCATTGCTTATGGATGTGTTAACAGAAGTAACAAGCCCGAATGTTTAAAACTGTCGTGGCATACTTTACCTATATCTTTTGAACAATAAAGACACTTTAAATATTTTTTTTTATTTATAAACAATGTCAAGCTTCTTCGAACTTGGTTGCTTAAAATGAAGAGAAAAGACCCTCCTGTGTCGAAACATTCTTACCTCTGCAGTGAGCACTTTTCTGAAGATTGTTTTATGCGGTGTGTGGGAGGAAAAAGGTATCTGAAAAGTGGATCTGTTCCTAAAAGATTCAGTTTTTCACCGGAGGAAAAGTCAAGGCGGAAAGCTCCTGTTTATCACTCCGCTGCACGTGAGACAACAAAGCACCAAGTCAAAGATGAAGTTATACTGAACCCTCAGTCTAACCCTGTCGATAAATTAGTTGAATTAGAATCTGTTAATATTCCAGGTCAATAATGTGGATTTCCTAGTGTCACTGCTGATAAGCTGAGGTTAAAAGCAAAGAAGAACTTTTAATGGAGCAGCTAAAAGAAAAGGAAGAAGAAGTGAAGCGCTTAAATGAATGTTTAGAGGTTCAGAGGAAGGAACTCGAAGAAGAACTTATTGAAAAAATTAAACAACTTGAACTAGAACGAGAGCTTAGGAAAGAGTTGGAAAGCATGTTCCAACAGAGTCTCTTTAACATCGATAATATTAAGAGTAATTCAAAGTTGTTGAGATTCTATACTGGGTTTCCAAACTATGGAGTTTTCAGCATAGTTCTTAGCTTTTTAGAACAAAATGATGCTCAAAAAAGAGACAAGGCAGGCCCAAAAAGGACCTTGTCAGTGGAGGAGGAATGTTTCCTTGTATTGTGTCGCTACAAAGTTTGTCTACTTGGGGAGGATTAAGCTCCAAGTGACAATTATTGTTACTTGGACAAAGCTTATGTACTACAGATTCAAAGAATTAGACATTTTCCCTCACAGACAAATAATTGAGTTACACAAGCCTGGAAACAAGGGAACAACAGTAATCATTGATGCAACTGAAATGTACATAGAAAAACCTAGTAACCCAGAAACACAACAGCTCACATTTTCAACTTACATGAACACTAATACCCTCAAGGCATTGGTCGGTATTACTCCAAGTGGCAGTGTTTGTTTTTATTACACATCTCTATGGTGGCTGTATTTCTGATAAGGAAATAACCAGTAAATCTGGTTTTATTGACAAATTACAGCGAGGATATGAGGTCATGGCAGATCGGGGGTTCAATATTCAAGAAATGTTAGCCTCGAAAGGTGTCAAGGTGAATGTTCCTCCCTTCATGAATCAGTCAGGACAGTTTACAGAACAGGAAATGCTGGCAACCCGAAGGATTGCAACCCTCAGAATTCCTGTCGAATGTGCAATTGAATGTATAAGGAACTATCATATTTTAGACTTTATTCCAACAACTCTATGCAAGAGTGGCCTTATTGACATGATTTTATTTGTGTGTGCAATGTTCACTAATTTTTTTTGCCACCTCTTGTAAAGCAAAAGTCTGCCTTTAGATAGTTTTTCCCCTATTATATCTAGGGCCCTAGGGTTTGGTTCAGGCTTCTAGGCCCTTGGTGAGGTATCTTATTAGAAGGGGGCTTTGTAGAGTTAAGAAGCTTACAAACACAGTTGGATTGTATGTTTCATAAATAGATTGTTGTAATTAGCATATTTACTTTAAAAAGTACCTTCCTTGATTAAGATGCCACAAATGAGCTCTGCCTTCAAATATGTAATAGTAAAATACAGAATAAATGGATTGAACACATGGGACAAGGCTACATGCTACATGTCATTGTTTTCAATCACACAAGATCGTCTTTTTGTTAGCATTACCCTAAGCTACCAGTTCCAGTAGAGAAGGGGTGGGGCGAAAGGGTTGTGCCCTCAAGTCTTGTGTTTGCAGATTTCAGCTTATTTACACATCACCATGATCAATGGACAACTACATGTATTTTTCTCTTCTTCATTTCAGTTATATCAAATAATAACAAAAAACCTCTTTACTCTTTTCCTAACATAACAGGCTTACATTGGTGCATTTTTTTCAGTTTAAGTATTACTGTATTACTGTATACAATAACAACTCTCAGTGGAGTACAATCTTGAAAAAGCTGCATCTCTGGGATGTTACAAAACTAGATCCTGACTGCAGCAGGCATAGGTGATCTCACCAGCTTTCTCTCTGGATTTGATCATGGTAACATTGAGCTTGTACTTTATATGGATCACGTCTCCATTTTCAGTAGTGGCAACTTCGATATTTTGTACATGACCATGTCTGAATAGTCAAAATGCCTTACTATTTAAATTTAAATTCTTATAGTCTTTATTGCCTTCATTATCTCCTGATTTTCTCTTAATAAAGTGATTCATCATGTTCTCAGTTGTGAACGGTGAAAATTCAGCCCTCTGGATGGAACATCAGTTTGCAGCCTGTGGGAACTCGTGTAGAGTGTTCGGAGAACTCGTGCTCGACGAGGAAACAACTTTATTTTTCGCATCAGATGCAAAGTGTTTCCAACTTTCAGTGAAATTGTTTTCCCATCCATTTTTTATGTAAGTCACAACTCTACAAAAAAGAAAACGTTATATACGTTTGAGAGGGCAAAAAACTGTTATTCCTGCACGAAAATAGGGCAGGAAGAACGATCTTATATCCAACTGCTCACCTGTGTATTAGTTCACGTTTGTAGGCGTCACTCGAAGCACTGCCATCTTTTGCTGTTTCTACACGGTATGAAAGCCACGATCTCAGCCTAGGCTTTGTCAAATGACGAGGGCAGTTTCCGCTGAGTAATTGTAGCCTCTCTTCTTGTGAGAAAAATGCAAAATCCGGAGAGGAACCCATAATTATTATTATTTTTCTCGAAGTTTTCTCATAAGGCGCTTGTATTCCCCTGGAATGTTGACCCGAAAGCCTCGCTTTCGCGCACTCTGCAACTAATACCGCTGTACCGTGGGCTCAACTGTAATAACAGCTATTTGTTTAGACGTCCCTGGGTTAACTACATAGATAAGTGTGCACAGTACCCTCCCTGCGTGGCTCGCGAATTAGAGAGCTGAAAACTAGATTTTGCCATTCAGAATGATTTATTGCCGCGATCCATTTCTTTTCTCAAATTACTGCCTAATGCATTTGTTTCAATAAGACCTGTCTGGTGTAAATGAGCTGTTATTGGAACTCAAATTGTGGAAATCAAAAATAACTAATGTCCAGCGCTGAAAAGACTCTTCTTTGACAATTAGTAGGGACCTGATGCTTACAATAATTTCACTTCATAAAAATTGAATCTTAACCTTTCAATGGATTCTCCATTTAAATTTCAACTAATCTATTTCAAGATAACCGAGATTAATCGAAGTGATTTGATGCTTAAAATAATTTCCAGTAGGTATACTAGTGGAAAACACTGCCACTCTTAAGCAAATTATATATGCCTCAATATTGATGTCAAACAAACGCCAAATCATTAACAAACATATTATTGTCGATCGTCATTTTTGCTCAACAGGTTCCCATAGCAACGGGTATAACCAGCAGGTGCTTTATATTCGAAAGCAATGTTGATTTACACACTTTTTCATTACAAACATTTCTAGTTAAAAACCAAATCTAACGCGATCTTGGCTAAAGTAAAACTTTTTTTATATATACACATGCTGTTTGTGCCAGGAAAATTTTTTTCCAAAGCGTATATGATCGTGAGTCAAATTATTAAAACGCACTTGGAAGTATCCAATCCAGACTAGGAATTCAGAAGTGCCAGCAATAGACCGCCTCGAGGGAAAGATAAATGCAGTTTCTTTTGGGCACATTCAGCGATTCTTTTTTCTTTTACCTCAAAACAAATTGCCCAAATCATGTCCTTACCAGCTTGATAAGAAAAAAACCGAATTTCTCCTACGCTCCAACAAAGCAACTTCAAACAACGCACTCTGCCTCAACCATAAACAGTTGCTGACAGGAAATGATAAATTATTTAGAACCGTTATCTAGTTATCAGGTTCCTTATTTGTGGCTTTCTGAAGACGACCATTAAAGGCAGAGAAAAGGGTTCCGAAATTGTTGTTATTGTTTAGACAAACCATATAATCAGCTGAGAAATTTGAAATTCAAAACAGAACAAACTTGAATCGCCCGAGTCTCATTTGGAAAGTTATGTTCCTTATCTTTGTCCCAGCGGAGATTTTTAAGTATCTAGGGAAGCTGAATCATGAAAGTTTTCAGAGAAAGGTTTGCTAGCGTAAGTTGACAGCGTGGCAAGTCTAAACCATTCAAAAGGTTCTTCTATTTGATGGTTTTCGCTTCCTTGGTTATTGATAATCTCTGCTGGAGTCTGGTAGTTGTCCTGTCGTCGCATTCTTGGGTTTCGTAATAAAGCTGCGCTGTACGTTTCAATTTCATCTGTTTTCACCACTCCTGATAAAACATCAACTTTACGCCTTCTTTCGCAGAATAGTATCTTTCGGAATTCCCTCTTGAATAGTTGATTCATACCCGCGTATATAAAGGGGTTGATTGTATTGGAAAAGTAGAGGAGAAACATGCAGAGTAGTTCGAAGCTACGAGGCATTTTTGCGACAATACGGAAGCGTCTCAAAATGACTATGACCCAAAACGGTATCCAACAGATCATGAATGCAAACACAACGGCAAAGAGAGACTTGCTGACTTTTATCTCGTGTGCAGTGATGGAAAGGTTTCTCTCGCGCCTCTGAATTGTCAAAGATGCGCCCACGTTGTGCTGTCGAATCCTTTTCGCAACTTTTGTGTAACAAATTACAGTTGCCATCAACGGTAGTAAGAAGAAAAGTGTCACAACGAAACCATAGTGAATCATTTTGCCACTTTCGCTAAGGTGAGCAATAGAACACTGCGCGTACCCTGGTACAAACTCATAGGCTTGCAGGCCAAGCAGGCGCGGAACAAGGGTGTAACAGGCAACAAATGACCACACGGAAGTAAGAAGAGCCCGAGACTTGGCGGCTGAAAACAATTTCCTATACTGTTGGTCTGTCTTGCACATTCTCACATACCTGTTTACAGCAGTGAGGCCCATAGTCACTGGTGAAACATAGATGACAAACAGGCTAAAGAAGGCATGAAGTTGACAAGTAATCCCACCAAAATTCCACTTTCCGGCTATCAACACAGCCGTTCCAATAGGCATGACAAAAACAGCGGAAAGCAAATCGCTCACAGCCAGAGCAATAATGTATAAGTTTGTGGTTGTACGGAGTCTTGCGTTCTTGTAAACTGAAGCGCAAACAAGCGTGTTTCCCAGAAGAGACAGAACATTCAAAATAAGTAAAGAGCTGACTTCCAGAATTGTTAATGGGAGGCCTCTTGCACTCAGGTCATCCGCCATTTCAGTTTTAACCCGGAAGGAAATACGCGGCCTAGGTTTGTCTTCTTTCTCGTTTGAAGTGACGGGAATTCAAGCACTGAGAACCAAAAATTAAAATGTGTATAACGTTATAAGATACATTAATCCGCAGGTGCAGTTATCCAATCCATGCAAACTCTAATAAACGAAGGGATGAATTAAAACGAGCCACCCGCAAAGGATATCATTGAAAAGCAAAAGGCAGTCCCTTGAGCGCATTGAATAGATATTTTTTTCCGGCTTTCTTCAAAGCAAATTGTCAAATTATTGTTCTGTTCTGTTTGTACATGAATAATTCACTGTCGATGTCTGATATACATGCACCTGGCTAAGTAAATACTCGTTTTATATTTAAAAGTAAAAAAAGCCGTATTTTATCTTTGTGTTATTTCCAGTGCTTTCGAAAAACAAAATGTTCTAAGATAAGCTGACTATAGTTGAAAAAAGAAATAACATGCTGTACTTTCATTATCGAGATGAAGATAAGACTTGACGTGGACTGAGTGTACTTAGTTCGGAATTGTGGCATAAGTAAACATAATAAGCAGCCTTTCTCAGTTTACAAATGGAATATAAGACCACGCACGTCCCAGAAAAAAAAAGTGTTCCGAAATAAAACCAATCCTGAAATAGTAGGTTTCTGAAAGTGAAACATGAACCACTTGACTCTGGTTCAAAATAACTTCAAAAAATACCGAGTGTTTTAATCTCGCTTGACAAGACTGACAAAGTTAATAACTAGAGCCATTCGAAGAAACAATATGATGTTGAACGAGGGATCTTTATATTGTCAATATCATGTCAAAAAGGCAAAAAAAAATTAATCTTTTCAAGATATGTTTCGATGGTGGAAAGGAAACCATCAGAAGGAAACTAAACAAAAGTTGAAATGAGCGCTAATGGGCATTTCCAAAGGTAAAGTGACTGGTATAAGGAAAATGAATCATTTGGCTAACAATTACAGCGACCGCCAGCGATAATTGTTGCTGCCACCCTTTTTTTTTTGTTTAATTCAGCAACCTCTGCCTCTGATATGCCGGCCTTTTTTTCATAGAACATTGATTTGCATGGGAACAAGAGCCATAATCGGGGACGGAGACCGTAAGGGCGCGCCATTTCTAGTATTGGGGCTGTCCCTATGATATGGGACAATTTTTCTATTTTTAGAACAAATTGCGCCATCACTTGCGGCACACGCGCGTACATGCTGCGAGGATTTTTGCGGATGTCGCCCGGGGGCAATGGCGTCCGAAATTCTTTTGGTCCACAACTCGGCGCGTTTATGTCTGTTGGAATTTTCTTAAGTATTTTCGTCCTAACTTTCTCCAGTTTGAGTGAAGTAAGACAGTGTCGAATTTAGGTAAGTCCTCCTTTAAGCTTATATCACTGACCAAGTTGTGTTCCGCTGCTTCTTCTACAAGAGCTGTACATTACTCCACTCTAAATTTCACATATGTTGAAGATTAACAGCTTTTCCGTAACACAGCAAAAAACTAGCTGGATATATTTAGACATAGCAGAGTTTCAGGACTTCAAAGTTTCCTAACTCCTCTTTCCACACGCTTGCGAGGAATTCGCCAGTCTATCGCGACCGAAAAGTTTGAGTTTTACCTGATTTAATTTGTAAGCAATGCTTAATGTTTTATCAAGGCCCAATAAGTTTACGTTTGTAGATCCTGCTCAGTTTTGTTTGTGTAAAAATCCAATACATTGTCTGTTGTCGATGAATTAGAGAGCCCGGCGATGCTTGTTTTGTACAGTCAGTAAACATGACAACTTTCGTGTGAAAACGTACACCGAACTCATACAATATCTCTATAGTATTTAGAAATGTTTAAGGTTGATAAATGTTTGAGAACGTATTAAAAGCCTAGCTGAAAATATGTCATCTCATCACAAAAGATAACGAAAGAAATCTTTGTCAAGATTTGTTGACGATAGAAAACACCGACTCGGACTTAAAAGTGCACGCGCTGCACTATGCAAATAAACTTCCTCTTGAAGACTTTTGCAAACTCGCTAAACAAGCAGAAACAAAAAGGAACCATCAAAACCGGTTTTGGTTATGATTAACCATTGTTTGAGAAACTCACAGATTAACTCGATACCAGAGTAGAGAGTTTTCGTGCTATATTCTTAGTCAGAACAAATAGAAAAGCGTATGCGTAGGCTTATAACTAGCGCGAGCAGATGTTGTTATTCATTCACAGCGCCAAATTGAAGTCTTGTTTTCGACCCTAAAAAACTCACCCTTTTCGTTAGCTCAGAGCATAAAACTACATATAAGAGCCCAGGTTCTTATTCCCTGCCATCGCTGTGAAAAATCTGCAAGAGAATCTCGCCACTTTCACCATTTGATCAGGCAACGTGACTACATCCACGCGAGAGCCCCCGACATGTGCGTGGATCCTCGCGCATATATGACGTCAGGATGGCGCAATTTGTTCTAAAAATAGAAATATTGTCCCACATCATGGGTGCGCGCGGATCCCAAGACTTACGGTCTCCGTCCCCGATTATGGCTCCTGATGGGAATCAATGGAATTACTTCGATTAAACAACCGCTGGAAATTGTAAAGTTCCGAGGTTAGCAAATATCGACCACAATCTACAGTTTGCGCGCGTGTAATTAAACAAGGATTGGAAGAAAATTGTGAAAAATGGCAAATGATAGACATCTTTAAACACAATAGTTCTCAATCGGGATAAGTACAGCGATTTATTTTTCCCAGTTCGATAATTTGGTTAAGGGTTCTATTCTACATTACGGCCCTATCATGAAAAAAAAAGACAACAACGGCTTGTTAGATTTCTAAAAAGGTAGATTTAACAGGGCTCCTTTAAATAATAGTTGGGCTAAAGGGTTGATATGCACACATTGTCAAGGCAGTTTAATTTACTTTACTTTTGTCGTTTAAGTTCTTTTTACCCGGGATGGGGTAGGGCGATAGTTGTAGTTAATATAGTTGCCATAACTATTGTGTACTCTCTTACATTAATGTTTTGTATTCATATATAAATTTATGCTTTTTCCTCCGGGCTTCTCCTATTAACGTATCAACTGAGTGCTGTATTGACTGAGCTCGTTTACTGGCCAACAATAATTTTACTCTCACACAAACGTTTGGAGTAAAATGGCTGAGGGAAAGCCCAAAGCCGCTTTTATTGAAATAATCAATTTATAATTCATATAAAATTTACAATCTCTTAGAAATCTTTTGGCCCAGTAAAGGTGAGGGCAACCAAAACGCCATGCCATGTCTTACATCCTGCATAAACATAAACAAGGTGGACAGGATCAGGGGAGGAGGTGGGAGTTCAAATAAGTGTCTTCCCTCGATGGAAAATCTGAGGGAACGCACAACCACGCTCGATAGCGAGGTTACTAAGCAAACATTTGCCTAGAGGGGTTGCAATGTATTGCTCCTATCCTCCACCCCTAACCTGTGTCACGCAATACTACGTGACTGTAACAAGCAACAAGACCAGAGGGAAAAAACATAAAAATTCTATTTGCAGGCAAATATTTTATTTAACTATTTTAGACTTCCTTCATAGCATAGGAATAGCGTTTCTCCTCTTCTGTTTTTCTTCTTGTGTGTGCATTTGTGCTTCAGTTTTCTTACTGACCTGTATTTTATTTTTATTTAATGCTGATGTTAACTGGCTGCCTGGCTTCGCTAGCTCCTATGGTTATTCCAGACAGCTAGTACTGTAATTTTAACTTTCAATATTTTCATTGAACATTGTAATTTTTTGTAGCAAGAGTGAGTACAAATAAAGATTGATTGATTGATTGATTGATTGATTGATTGGCGAAATACTTATGGCCACGTTATAGTTTTTTTCATTACGCAGAAGATCAAAATAGTTGTAACAGTTTAGTGACAAATCTAATATTCGATGGCTATATAAAAGATTGCACAAAAAAGCAAAACAGGCACACGGGATGTGGGGTGGCGTGGGGGGAGGGTTGTCTACAGTTATGTCAACAGCTGTTACTGGAATTCTGGAAACTACAAACGCCATTTTACTTGTAAATTTGATTCGTATTGCTTTGAAGTCTTCCACATGCATTCAAACGACTATTTGCACTGGATTAAGGCAATCTGAAAGAGACTGCTCGACAACTTAAGGAACTTTTGTTACTTAATTACACTTGTTTTTGGATGGATTTCTGTCAACTGATGGAAAACTGTTTATTCTAAATTACTTCATTTTGTAGAAATCTAGATATGAGAATTTGATATTCATCGCGTAATGATTTGTCAACAGTAAAACTACATCAGAAAATACAAGTTGCAAGAATTAGAAAATTTCAAATATCTTAGGAAAGTAATTCCATTAATTCCATCAATCATTGTAATGAACCGGCTTTTCCTTTATGAAGCAAATATCAGATAATATTTAAATTCAGAAAAGCTCAACAAATAGGTTTATTTATATACTTTATTTCCGAATAAAAGAAGTTACTTTCAAACTTTGAAAGCACTTGGAAATGTAAACTTGAATGTAAAAGAGTAATTACTGCTAGACGATAATCACGAGCAAGATCGCCATATCAATAACAAAAGATATAATTCATCATTTTGGCTGTGCTGAAACCCTAATACATTATCTCTTAGGCAAATTTGGAATATCAGAATAGTCAAGATTCGCTTAGAAAATGTGGCGAAAAAAAAAATGGGGAGAATTTTACTAGTGAAGCTAAAAAAATACCCAGGAAAATAATTATCCACGATAAAGCAAATTTTGGTGAAATCAGGTTGCTTGTTTCCTCTACAGAATTCAACGAAAATTTTATTAAAAACAACTTAAGGATGTTCACGCCTATTGGTAATGGCATCCTTTGTTCTGCACACACGATCAATTCCTTTCCAGATTTTATCCATGTTAACAAAAAAAAAGTTTTAAAAGTAGTAATAATAATAATAATAATAATAATAATAAAACAGGAAAAATCTGTTTGCGAGAAGTTAGAAAATTTCGCTTTTTCTGCTCTTGTGCGAGCAAACTTTTGGTCCAACGTGGACAGGTAAGGCCGATATTTATTATTTTTTCAGGCTCATTCTACCTCAAGGAGTGACATCAGCTCCAAACGTTTAATTAACGTTCTCATTTGTGCTGAATTGGATACATTGCCGATCTAAATTTCACTAATGTAGCTTTTCTAAGGTCGATAATTGTAAGCTAACATCGTCTAAACACAAGAAGAACCTCTAAAAACGGATGGTATTCAATGCACCTCATCTCGCCTTATCTTTTGGCAAAAGTTGATCTTTACCTTGCTGCATCGTAAGTTTTAAAAAATTCTGTCCATAGGAACATTTTGGGCGCAAACGTCCCTGATAGAAAGATGTTTCAATGTATAATAACTTGGAAACTGCAAAAGACGTAGATCTCCCTGAAAATTAATGTTGTTTTTTACTAATTATGGTAAACGTCGTAGTAGAACAGAAAATAAATAGTCTACGCACCAGAAAATAGCAATTTTAATCAAATAAATGACAAGAGTAGCTTCCGAAGAGAGTGCTTGTACTTTTCAGGAATAATTTACGACTAGAACCAGTTTATTCCATACACCATTCCATCGTTTCGTCGTGTTGTAAGACCGAACAGGACTGAACGATAGACGGTGTACTCATCATTAATATATATTTTTTTTTTAAATCATGTTTTGTGTGTGTCTTTTTGTGGATTCCTAATTATTTATCCCAGAAAAGTATTATTGCAAGTACAGTTGCTGTATTCTGTGTTTTAGATGATTTTTCCAACTTTTAGCTTGTTCTTGCCTCTGCGCAATCTGGTTTTTTACGACCCTGAGAAACAGCATGCTTTGGAACGCTATTTAAACGTGAAATAAATGATTTTGAAAACCTTGAAAGAGTAATCGAGGCAAAAGTACGTAAATGTATCGTAAATGGATTATATACATTGTATATGCATGGAAATATCAACCTATTTTAAAGGAAATTACTGCTGTATTTGGTGAGCATAAACAAAAAGCAGCTTTGGAGATTTGACCGCTTCTTTCACCGGTATTGCGCAAAGAAAGCCATTCAGTTTCTGTATCGCAGCAGCTGTGTAATTTACTTTCAAACCTTGAAAGCACTTACAAATATAAACCTGAATGTAAACGAGTGATTACTGGTAGACGATACTCACCATATAAGCATATCACCATTTGTAATCCATCAAATATTTTTGGTAATGCGCGATTGGTCTAAACGCGTCGCGTGACCGAATGTTCCCCAGCTAAAACTCATGAATATCAGAGTGATATTCCCCACTTTTCAAAACCGCGCGCGTCGCGAGAAATATTTGAACGATAATAAACACAATAGCCTCCGTTTGGCGCGGAAATATGCTCGGATATTTGTTCTTGGACATTATCTTTTCTTCAAGCTCAGAGTTTTCCTCGAGCTACTCTCTCGGAGAACTGTTCGCTTCTCGAAACAGATAATGTCCGCGGACTAATATCCGAGCATGTTTCTGCGCCAAATCGAGGCTATTGTTTATATTGCTATTCCTTTACATTCTAGGCTTCAAACAAAATGTAGGACCTTTTAATTCATTCCTCAGAGGCAATACTTTCAACTTCGAGGATTCACAAACTGTTCAAAAAGTATTGTGCCGAATTTTAACGTGAAACACATGATTTTGTTGAAAGAAAAATTAATTACTCTTGCTCTTTAAATATTCATTAATTAATCACGTTTCTGGTTTATGAATGGTTTTTTCAATATCCAGTTAAAATAATTTATTTTTGCAGCCTGATGATTCATTAACATGTACTTGAATGCACGTTCATCATCGGCGTGATCAATGTTCGTAAGATAAATCTTTAAATTTTAATGTTATTTGTAGAGACAAGTTATGTGTTAGCTGTATTACTCCATAACACAGAGCACTGCTTTACTGGAAAGTTAAGCACCTATGCAAAATAGAGGTTCTTTTATCCCCGCCCCATCTTTCAATTCGCAGAGTTAATCAAAGCATTCAACGCAACATACAAGATAGAGCTAGTACCTGTTTGTCCCTATTCTGAAGAGTGCCCGCAGACCTTTTTGAGCTTATCTGGAGGGGATTCCATCTTTGATATCATGTACTAGACATTTGTTAATTTACCTTTATAAGTTATATTCAAAGAAACCGCCATTTCATCGTTTTGTCATGTTGTAATACCGATTTTTTTTTTTCCAGAACGGTGTCATTGCAGTACGGCAGTTATATTTTTTCAATATTGTTTTTTTTTTTTGTTTTTTTGTTTTTATTCCTTTTCCTGTGTTTACCTATGCGCATTCTGATCTTAACGTTCCCGAGACACAACATGCTTTCTCTTGCAATTTAAACGTCAGGGGGAAGTTAAAACTGATCATTTCGAAAACCTTGAAAAAACCATGGCCGCCAAAGCTCAATGGTTAATACAAAAGGGTTATTCACATGTATATACTTTGTACACACAGGAAACTAGCATCCTAAAAAAGAGGAATTGGTACTTTTGGTGGTTACAAAACAATGGAAGCGTGGCGGAAATTTCACTGCCTCTTTTACCGGTATTGCACAAAGAAAGCCATGTCGCTTCAGTTTCTGCGTCGCAGCAGGTGAGTAAATGCATTAAAAGTTGGTATACTGTTGTTGTCCATTTTGTGATCTGATATTAAGTGCGGTGATGTTTTCTAGTCTACTGGCCTGATAACACTAATGTGTTTTAAAATTATTTCCGTTATGAAAACAAAACAAATGCAGGTTGCTATCTTTTCTTTATCAGTCAGATACTGAGAAATGACAAAAACGAAATAATTCAGTGTCACGAGCCACCGGGTGTGCGCTTATGGGTAATATTTCTTCGCGTGGGATAATGGACGCGGTGAAGAAATAAAGTTCATTCATTTCATCACCCAGGTGAATTAATTATCCAAATGATGCCAAGTGAAAAACATTTGAATAGAGTCGACTCTAAATACTGAACAATTTTTATTTATCATTTTCATTAGTCATCCGTACTAGTTTACGACAACAAAACAGAGCTTTTAAGGTATAGGTTACCACCGGAAATTCATTCCTGTGTGGGCTTATAACTGAGTAAATGGACTTGACAGCAGAGAATCAGCAATAACAGTGGCTTCCACGTTTTATTTCTTCTTTCTGATGGCTTTAGAAAATTCAATTTATAGGAAAGGAAAGGAAAAAAAACCATTATCAAACAAGTTCAGTTCAGGCTTCTCTGTTTTCTTTATCAAATAAATCTGCAATGGTAGTTCTCTACATTAACTCTAAAGAAACGTGTCTCAACCAAAAGGCACGACAGTAGGAAACTAATAAGGAAAAGAAGCTAATTGTATTCTATGAAAAAGAAACCGTGAAAATTTAAAATGAAATGTGTAAAGCTCAGGATCGTTAGATTATGTAGGTTTCGAACAACGAAAAACGTAGTGGGCCTCAGCGGGAACGCTTTGTTTTTCTTTTCATTAAGAATGTGAGAACGCCAAATAAACCACCCTCGCTACATGTTATAACATGCATATGTAAAGCCAGCACAGTACCAAAATAATATTCAGCCATAGAAAAAGAACTGCCGAAGCAAATCTCCTCATAGGTGGGAAAACGATATAATTATTATTTTTAAAAATAGTTAGAATATCCTTATTTAGCGATTTATTGCAAGTCGTAGTGTAAATCACTGACACAAGCACCACCTAAGAAAATAACTAGAAAAGAGCGAATTAAAACAATCTTTCGTCAGCTTCTTGCGATCTTAATCTCATTCTTTGCACGAATTATAATTGAATTGTGAAGTTTGGAGAGCCTTCAAGAAGCTAGAAATGCTCTCGTCTGTGCCTCGAACAACTCTTGTACGCTTCTCTTGTGCTCTCCAATCTTCAGGCACACACTCCCCGATCATGTGTGCTAAAGCACGTATGAATTGTTAATTATTATATTGCGTGAATTACTTCTCGTTGCACTGAACTGAGAATAGTTGACTGCTTCTCTGCTTACAAACAGTATCAAGCCAAATGAGGCTTCCGAAGTCTAACGTAAACCAAGTAAAAGGCTGGAAAAATGTCCAACGTTTGATACATTTGAGACAACAACAGTCTAAGAAAAACTTGGCGATTTTTCAATTTACCGCCGAATTCAGAGATTTCAGGAAAATGTAACAGAAATGAACAAGCACCATTTGGTACAAGACACGCCTGGAGCTAAAGTAGTCGCATCTTTAACTATTCGAGAACTGTGCCGTCTATTTAAGCTTGACAAAAAATGTACCACTTGAAATACACAGAAGAAAAAGGTTATCCTTAACCCGAACTACTAGAAAAGGAGAAACCCAACTTAAACGCAAAAAATAATGAACGTAAGAAATAAAGAGATAATAAAATAATTTAATAAAATACAGTACCAAACTGATTTTCATTTAACTATATAGACTAAAATTCGAACTAGTATTTTTCTCGCCTTTTTCCTCTCTTTTTCTCAGTCGGAACATGTATGCTTTTAATTAAAACTAAGACGAAAAAATCGAAATGACTAAATAGATACAATTACGGAGATCAATTATCTAAGTGTGTGTTTGTTTTTCTGGTAAAACGATTGCGACAATCTTACATCACTGGCATAAATAAAGGAAGTTGTTATTAAGGATTTTTTCAAATTTACAGAGGGTATAAATTAATCAGACGCACGTATGTTTAACTCTATAATATATCGTTCGTACTTAAAAGAAGGGTCTTACACGCTATATGCAAATATTAAAATTAATATATAGAAAGAAGCCAATCATTGAATGGAATTTCAGCAGATATTAGTACTTGAAGGATCAATACCATATAAATGTTTCATTTTTTAGAGTTATTATTTCGCACGAATAACCAAACGAAGATTTATTCAACGCTATTTTCGAGCCTTTTCGATGTTATTCTACCTACTACGTAAACATTCTACATAAACTTATTTCGACCAAATTGATAAGTAGTCTTTACAAACAAAGCACCCCCGCTTTGTCGAAAAAAAAAAACGTGAAATTACCTGACGGCCATTGAAACAATTCATCCAATTTCTTACCATTGCGAAAAAAAAAAAAAAAATCGTGTCTTTTCTTTTCAGAAGTGCAATATTGTATTGTATGTATGTATGTATCTCAAATCAATTTAAGTTTGGCGTCCGAGAAAAGCTAAAAGAAAGTTGCTGATCCCCAAAAGTGACACGTGTCAATGACATTTCCGTAATTTTTTTTCTTTACACTCAGTGTGCAGAAAAAACCAATGTAATCAATACATTAATAGAAAGTGCGGAAATGAAAGAGTAACCAATGAAGTGCGTACAGAGTAGGCTGATAAATGGCATTTCTTTTGAGGTTCAAAAGATAATATTTAAAGAGTTGGTCGAAATTTTTAAAAAGCGGAAACATATCTAATGAGCTTGGTCAAGATTTTTTTTCCTTCTAGTACATAAGACGTAAGACTTTTGCCTTAATTTTATTTTCATTGAGACAACTTAGTTTGCCACACAGAACTTAAAATGGCTAACGATCTTGGATCAAGAAGTTCAACCCTGGTTATCCTGGAGGGCTCCTTTTTAGTGATTCTAAACATTTTGTCACTTATGGGAAATGTTTTAGTCTGTTTGTCGGTTTACAGAAACCCAAGATTGCGCACATCTACCAATCTCTACATCATAGCCTTGGCTGTAAGCGACTTACTCTCCGCTGTTTTTGTAATGCCTCTGGGTGAAATAGTATTGTTTTCAGGAAAATGGCCATTTGGTGAAACCATTTGCCAACTTCACGCTTTCATCAGCCTGTTTGTCATCTACGTTTCCCCAGCAACCATGAGTTTGACAGCTGTCAACAGGTACGTTCGGATATGCAGGTCAAGTATAAGTTACAAGAAGATATTTTCTCACAGAAAATCTCGTTTGTGGCTGGCTTTTGTGTGGTTCTTTGTAGCCTGTTACATCGCAATTCCGAGATTTGCAAACTGGCAAGGATTCGAGTTTGTACCGGGTTATGCACAATGTTCTATCAAACACCTTGGAGAACAAGCCAAACTCATTCATTACTTAATTGTTTTAACTGTTTTCCTTGCATTACCTTTGCTTGCCACGGCATTTTGTTACACAAAAGTTCTTAAAGCTATCCGTCAACACAAAATGGGAATCCTTCCCTCTCTCAGTCAGAGGAGAAGAAACGAAGCACGCATCACCGTCCAAGAGATTAAACTCAGCAGATCTCTCTTCATTGTTGTTTTCACTTTTATGTCGTGCTGGGTTCCACTCTGGGTGATTGTTGTATTAAGGCGTTTTGTCATCATGGACATGCCCAGAAATGTGGAACTGCTGTGCATGTTTTTTCTCTACATTTCAAACACCGTAAATCCCGCCATATACTCTGGCATGAATTCAGCATTTAGAAGCGAGTTTCGTCGCATCATAACATGTACATCGAATAATTTGGGCAACTCTCAGAGTTCACAGCGAGGAAATTCACACCCCGGAGTTGAGCTTGGTTTGGTTACATCCTGGCTACGGGGTGCCAGAGTGGAAGCACTTCATGACAATGGTTTGGAAAATGCTCCTCAAGAAGAATCGCATAAGGGAAACACTCAAACACAGAATAAAAACTACTTACATATCCCTACGGGATAAGTTATCAAGCTTCTTGATGCTTATCTCAAAACGTTTCTCGACACTGAAGACAACTGTCTTCATAGTAAAATTGGGAACTTTCTGAAAACTTACAGTGTAATTTCAATCAGCCTAGATCGAATTGTGGCGTGATTTAGTCAAAGTAATTATACAGAAATATTTTATAAGAAGCCTAGGAGATTAAATTACAACGTGTTCGCTTTTAGTTTTGTCACTATTACAAAGATTCAAGGTTTTGGAAGTGAATTCTCCAGAAATGCAATTTAACTGTTAATATAAACGAAAATTATTATCCTGAAGTAATTGTTAGCAGTTTTTGCGACTCATTTTGTTTTTGGCTCAAGAATAGATCATTTCGTGTGTTGAACTTTTGCCCGCAGTCGACTCTACATTTTTGACTGAGCTAATCCCTGATCTGCAATCTACAAGCCGTAGCCGTGTGAGTCAGGCACGTCCTACTTATTATCTTATGAAGTCGGGTGATTTCATTGATTTCCTTGAGAACTGACAACACGTATTTATTAGCCCCGCCTCCACGTTAGGTTATATCGGAACATTCTTTCTATGTCTTCGTCTGCCAAGACGTTTTCATTTTTAACAACATTGAAATTTGAATACAGATTTGAATATACATGAAAAAATAGCATTTTCTTCCATAGAACGACTTTGCCTACAGTAAGATGAAGGGCGGCAGTGCAAGTCGTACTGTCCTAACGAAACGACGCGATTTCAGTTTTCCTGGTGCCTAATAGAACTTCAGACGACGAGCGAGTCGCCGGACTTGACTCGATCTTTTATTTGTTTCTTTGTTCAGTTTTTCCTTATTTCTCGCGCAGAGATATTTAACTGAGTGATCCTAATCTGAATATAATACAGGTAACATCATCATTAAACAAGCTCACAAAAGCAAACTATTGACTGGGCCTGTAGTTTGTTCAAGGATCAAAGCATTGTAGAACAGATTCAATGAGACATGAAAAGGCTACCTTGCGCTTTACACAAGTTGCCTAATCATGGCCTAATCACAGGGCCATCATGTCCTTCAAAACTTTGAACTTTTTAGGGGCCTGGAGACCGTGGGCTCTCAAATATCTCAAATTGAGGTGGTAAAGCTAACACTAGAATAACATAATCACAGTCTGGTAGTTGTTGCCTGGACAGTTTTCAACTTTCAAACTTTCTTTCACCTCACTTCACCTCTGCACTCGTGAACCTCGTCTCGAATCGAATCGAATCGAATCAACTCAACTCAACACTGCTCCACTCCACTCCACTCCACTTCACTTCAGTTAACTTCAATTCAACTCAATGCACTCCACTCTACTCCAGTCCAATACCCATCCAATCCAATCCACCGCTCTCCACTTTTCTTCTCTTTTCTTTTACTTCACTTCACGCCACTCCACTCTTCTCCACTCTACTCTACTCCACTCCACACTACTCCACTCCACTCATCTCCACACCATTCCACACCACTCCACACCACTCCAATCCAATCCAATCCATTCAAACCCACTTAACTTCTATTCCCTTTTTCACCTCACTTCAGTTCACTTCCCTTCACTCCACTCCACTCCAATCCAATCGATTCCAATCCAATTCTCCGCAGTTCACTTCTCTTCACTTTTTCTAACTTTATTTCAATCTTCTCCACTCCGCTACACGCCACTCTACTCTACTCTACTCTACTCTACTCTACTCTACTCTACTCTACTCTACTCTACTCTACTCTACTCTACTCTACTCTACTCTACTCTACTCTACACTACTCCACTCCACTCCATTCTACTCTACTCTTCTCGGCTCCACTCCACTCCCCTCCACTCCATTCTACTCCACTCCATTACACTCCACTCCACTTTCACCCAACTTCACACTACTTTTTAATTCACTTCTCTCCACTTCACTTCATTTCACTTTACCTCACCTCACTTCACTTCACTTCACTTCACTTCACTTCACTTCACTTCACGTCACTCCACTCCACTCCACTCCACTCCAGTCCACTCCACTCCACTCCACTCCATTCCACTCCACTCCACTCCACTCCACTCCACTCCAGTCCAGTCCACTCCACTCCACTCCACTCCACTCCACTCCACTCCACTCCACTCCACTCCACTCCACTCCACGCCACTCCACTCCACTCCACTCCACTCCACTCCACTCCACTCCACTCCACACCACTTTCCTCTACTTCTCTTCACATTTCTCCACTTCACTGTACTTCACTCCACTCCACTTCAAGTTACTTCTCTCCACTACACTACACTACAGTACACTACATTACACTACACTACACTACACTACACTACACTACACTACACTACACTACACTACACTACACTACACTACACTACACTACACTACACTACACTACACTACACTACACTACACTACACTGCACTACACTACACTGCACTACACAATACTAGAGGGGGACATGGGGATATGCAGTGTTGCGGTGTTGATGTTTTTTTAATGCGGTGATGCGGTGAATAAAATCTCAACTTGCGGTGTTGCGGTGATCTCAAACCCTACGGTGTGCGATGTTTGTGTTTTTCACGCTGTGGTGTTCGGTGAAATGAACTTGTTTGCGGTGCTGGAGTTCTTTTATTTGCGTTTCTCAAACCTAAATTTGACCTATATTTAGTATGTAAACTTCGTTAATCCGTGCTAATTTATGACAAACACGTACCATTGAGGTTAATAATTTGTAACAAAATACAGGCCATTCTAGTTAATCTTCAATATGCTTCGGCAGCCAATCCGAAGCTGTTTTCATTTATACGTAACTTGACAAGTAACTCGACCTCTGCCACCCGGAGCTAAGTGTTCGGTAGGAAAAGGTGGCGAAAACTACCGGCCACAAAATATATTCAGATGTTGCGTGGGCAGGGAAGAAAGAAGGCTTTCTAGGCTAAGGAAGCTTTGGAAATTACACACGTTTACTATGTTTTTTCCTTTTGCTATTCAGCTTCGTCTATAGGTCACTCTAATACCGGTCTATACCCGCTCCAAGGTACTGCGACTTTCTTGACCTTCTTAGTTTTTCAAACGATTATCGATATCGAACGCAAACGCAGCTAGCTCCGGAAAACAATACTTTTAGTCAAGATAGGGCTTCGGTCAGAGGGTTTATACACCAAGAAAAGTGAGCGAAGTAAAAGAAGAGAGGGATCTGGGGGTAAAAGCCATCTCTCGAGATTCCTCTCTTTTTTCTTCGTCCGCTTCCTAGTTTCGCGCAAGGTTTCTTCTCAAGATCAAGAAAACTGATTTACAGGCATCAGCAGTATCGACATATGAGCAATGAAAAGCGTTGTGATGTGTTTATTTTGTGGAAAACTGTTGAGGTATAAAAGTATTATTTTAAGTGTAGATGAACGAATCATGGCGCTGAAAATACGTGTTGCGGTGACGGTGTTTCGTTGACTTTTCTTGCGGTGATGTGGTGTTCGTTAATTTTTTTTGCGGTGTTGCGGTGTTCAGAACCACCCCCCCCCCCCCATGTTCCCCTCATACTACGCTACACTACACTACACTACACTACACTACACTACACTACACTAGGCTGCACTGCACTACACAACACTACATTACACTTCACTTCACTTCACTTCAATTCTCCTTACTTCGCTTAACTTCTCTTCTCTTCACTTCACTTCACTTCACTTCACTTCACTTCACTTCACTTGTCTTCTCTTCTCTTTTCTTCTCTTCACTTCACTTTACTTCACTTTTATTTACTTCACTTAACTTCACTTCTCTTCCGTTGATTTCACGTCTCTTAATTGCACTTCACTTCACTTCAACTTATTTTAATTCTCCCCATTTCACCTCACCTCGCTTCACGTCACTTTTCGCTTTGCCTCGCTTCACTTTACTTCACTTTACGATACTTGCGTTACAAACGGATTTCCACCAGCCCCAGAGGCCGATTCCCCCGACAGTACTCTTACTTTTAGTGTTTTCCCAAAGAAAGAGGAGTCCTTTTTTCCTACGACTGCGGAGAAATTCACATTAGACTGAAATGCTACAACACTAGCGTATCGTACCATGTTAACAACGAGGATATTTTGTGTTTTTATGTTTTTCAAAACTTGACAGGCTAAATTTGGATCGGCATGACATAGCATCTTTGATTCAGGATCGAGTGGTCCGAGTTACAGTATTGACCACAAGCACTCTGTTGTTGTTATTGTTTTTGTTGTTGTTGTTTTACACCTTCGAAGTAACACAGAATGACACTTGACGAGTTGTTATGCTCCCCCAGCTCTAGTTTGAGCTAAGAGAATGTGACCCTAATATCTTGTTTTGAGCCAAGAGAATTTTTCTGAGCTCGATGAGAAATCATGATGTCTTAATTATTTATTGAAAAAAATCCTCCCACTCAGATACCATCAAGGGCACCGATCTATCAATTAAAACAGGTAGACTATTACTCTCTTTCGAAGCCACTCGGGCAGAAGTCACATAACTTGGCAGCTCAAAGTAATCAACTTTGGCACAACGGAAGCTCTGTCGGAAGAATTGCTTAATCTAAGGAGTAGTGAGTGGCCAAGCTATTCAAACTTGTGTATCACTTGTATGTGTAAGTTTCTGTCCATCTTCAGCAACGTTAAACAAATATTGGCAACCTTAGGCAAGTAAAAACAACAAACTCAAATAATACAATACAGACTTTGTTGACTTTATTTTTGCGTGAGTGACAACCCAATGAAAGAAATTAACCAATTATTTTAATGAAATAATTAAGATAAACTGTGGAAATGAAAAAAGGGGATAATCAAGTATCTTCAAAACCAACTCCATGCTCCATGTCATTTCTACCAACTGGTGTGCTTACTTGGTGATGCATATGCTCCAAGATAATGGCACAAAATTATTGCGTTGCAAGCGTTAACGACGGCATCATTTGATTTGTGCTGGTAGAAAGAGATCCCTCCGGCCATTTGGTATTTCACAATGACGACAGGCGATCTTGGATCAAGAAGTTTAACTCTGATTATCTTGGAGGGCTCCTTTTTAGTGGTTCTAAACATTTTGTCACTCCTTGGAAATGTTCTGGTCTGTTTGTCGGTTTACAGAAATCAAAGATTGCGCACATCTACCAATCTCTACATCATAGCTTTGGCTGTGAGCGACTTACTCTCCGCTGTTTTGGTGATGCCTCTCGGTGAAATAGTATTGTTTTCAGGAAAATGGCCATTTGGTAAAACCATTTGCCAGCTTCACGCTTTCATCAGCCTGTTTGTCATCTACGTTTCCCCAGCAACCATGAGTTTGACTGCTGTCAACAGGTACTTTCGGATATGCAGATCAAGTATAAGTTACCAGAAAATATTTTCTCACAGAAAATCTCGCGTATGGCTGGCATTAGTGTGGTTCTTTGTGGCCTGTTACATAGCAATTCCGAGACTTGCAAACTGGCAAGGATTTGAGTTTGTGCCTGGTTATGCACAATGCTCTATTAAGCATCTTGGGGAGCGAGCAAAAATAGTTCATTACTCATTTGTTTTGACTGTTTTTCTTGCAATACCTTTGTTGGCCACAACATTTTGTTACACTAAAGTTCTTAAAACCATACGTCAACATAACATGGCATTTAACATTAGGATGAGCGCTCCTCAGATCTCTGTTCACGAAATTAAACTCAGCAAATCGCTATTTATTGTTGTTTTTACTTTCATGTCATGTTGGCTTCCTCTTTGGGTTATTGTTTTATTGAAGCGCTTTTTTATCACTACACACATTCCGCGCAGTGTGGAACTTTTGTGCATGTTTTTTCTCTACATTTCAAACACTATAAACCCTGTTATATACTCTGGCATGAATCCAGCATTTAGAGGCGAGTTTCACCGGATCATAACATGCAAGTCAAGTGGTCTAGTCAGCTCTCAACGTTTACAGAGGCGAAATGAGAGAGACGGTCTAAAGCGGGAAGGACCTAGAGCCCAACCACTCGATGAGGAGGAGGGTATTCAACAGGATTCGCCAGCATAAAAGAAGATTATCGTCAAACGGAAACAAGACTTATGAACACTATCCACTAGGCGTGGGACAGCGTTAAAAATCACTGACTTAAGCTGTGCATAGTCCTGTTTCCTGACTCGGAACTATTAGTTCACATATTACTATAACTGCCCAAGTGGCATTCCCGGTTGTCTTTTAATTTCCTCCCATGCATAAAAAGGATAATATGCACTACGTTGTTTAAAGTTTCCAGTACCCGAATACCCCGTCTTTTTTTTTTTTTTTTTTTTTTTTTTCTTATTTAAAAAGATCATCTCACTGCACCTCAATATCTTTTGTCTTTTCTTTTCCATTTCAACTAGGTTGCATTAGAAACTTATTGCACATGTGGAGCGCATCGAAGAAAGACGTTTTTTATGACAAAACCCTTTATTTGATGCCCTGTAATAATTAGGCTCGATTTCCACCGCTTTCTCGAGTCCGTTCTACGCCGGGGGTTCTATGAGCATAAATTAATGAACTCCCGATTCCTGCTGGCAGGTAGATTACCCGTCGACTGTATTGGGGTATAAAATAACCTATCAACCAACAGGGATTGCCCTTAGTATTGCTGTGCAAAATTAATCTACCAGCCAGCAGGAATTGGACGTTTTTGTTTTTATTTCAAAAACTGAATGCAATCATTCGCATGACGTAGAGCATTTAACTCCCCGACAGGTACAGAGCTGAAGCCTGAGACATACAATAAGTGAGCCTTAATTCGCATGTGCAGTTTATGGACATCATAGATATCAAAATGTACTTAAGTTCTTCTCTTCAACTAAAGAAATCAAAGGCTCCTGTGAGCAGCTCATGGATGAATGCTTCCTTTTGCCTCTGTTTCAAAACGAGTCTTCGTGCGAAACCTTTCACATAAAAATGAGTTAATGAACCTGTAGGCGAAAGTCATATGAATGGTTTTGTACTTAGACTTGTTTTGACACAGAGGCAAAAGGCAACTCGGAAATGGCCCATTTTTTTTTTTTTTTTGATTTAACAATTTTTTTTTAATTTCTTTATTATTTACATTGACAATTACGGTTACAAGCATATTTATTAGACGCACTAACACTAAAAAAAAAAAAAAAACACTAAATAAATATATAAATGAATAAATAAGAAATACAGTAATAGTTAAACACTACAATAAATAAGTAAATAAATAAATAAATATACCAAAAACAAAAGGACAAAATAAATAAAATTAATGAATAAATAAATGAATGGAGAAAACGTAGTTGAATAAATAGAGAAGAGGAATTGTTCACTGTAGAGTTGTTCTTGGTACTGCAGTGGAAAACAGGAAAAGAAACATCAGTTTGTCAAATGTGATGGTGAGGTTTTGATGTCCAAATAAACAAACATCAAGCCAAGGCATGATGTTATTTATGTCGATAAATTAATCTATTGTATTCATGGGACATATTTGTCGATCCGATGGTGGTCTGTCATGTGACATAACAGCCAATCATGTTAAAGAGTGTTATCTATCCGCCAGTATAAAAGACTGGTCGCATTTTCAATTATTCCTCTTGCTTTCACCATCACAGCGAGTATATCTCTTGGCGAAAACATTTCTCCCTCCCTCCGCTCCCTTATCGCCATCTTTCGGATCGACATTTATGCTATGTAGTGTCGCTTACCAGCCGTGGGGCGCCTTTTTCGCCCCACCTTTGCTGAAAATGATAATTTAATTACCATGGACATTGTTAACAATTAACTTTTATTTGAGTTTCTATTAAAACCGCCTCAGTATAAGTGGCCAAGAAATGCCAATTCACGAGTTGATTATTTGTCGTACACCATATCATCCTTAGCAAACTAGTGTGACACCACAGAGAACTCCCGAATTCATTTCCGTACAATGTATCGGCATAAATGGTTGTTTATTGACACCCTTTAGGAGGTTTAATTCGTTCTATGGTAAAATCGCTTTATAAAAAATAAATATTTTTTACATGTTTGAAATAGATCTCAACAGCTAGAGCACAACAAAAATCAAGTTGAACACTACTTTTATTAGGAACATTTTATTTCTTTTTAAGTCCACTGAAATACTGACTACCATAATGTAGCACATAAAAGCTAAGAGGAGACATTGTAGCCAACAGTCTCCTATACATGCAGATCAGATTATACATTTTTATTGGCTGAATTATAAATAGCATAATCTTTACAGTGGCAGGACACACATGTAGTAGAAGTACAGCATGATAACAACCATTTTAAGTATATATATGGAAATGCTGCCCTCGGCCTGCGGCCTCGCACAGCATTTTCAAGACCTCGGTCACAGTTTTTCCCTATACGGACCGACCCTAAGGCGGACAAGAACATGTTTATCTTTTTTTCTTGCAGTAAATTGGCTTACAAGTGGGTTTGTTTATGCAACGTTGTCATTAAATTGGCTTACGGGCCGTACACAAACCAATCCTAAGAAAATCTAACTAGCGAACGAGCGAGTAACTCAGATACTAGACAAGGTAAAATGTATTAAAGAACAGATTTATTTCGAACTACTTTATGTTAGTGGCATTTAGTTCACCAGTTAAGTTCTCCGAAAGTGTTTTTCAGGTGTGAAATTTCGTGCAAAGATTGAAGTTGTACTACAAAAACACTTTCTGTCAGTCGTTGCGAATCACTCGAAATCAGAGTTTTCTACCGTAAATTGAGTAGCAGAAAGCGAGGAAATTAGTAAAGCGTATTCCACAGAAATTCTCTCAAATACAGCAACGATCAGAGAGGTAAACTCGACTGAAATTGAGTCATTTTTTAATTAAAATTGTATAGAGAGAGACACGCAGGATTACGCGCCATTACAGCCCCGAGCTACAAACAGCCAAACAAACTCTCACAACTTCAAAAAACTCAATCCAATTTACTTACAGTGACTTTCCTTGCCATTTAAAGGTGAATGAAGATAAACTTGCGTTGATTAATCGTCGATGGAAGTGTAAAAAGGGCGAAAAATTGACGATTACCGCTAATTCGTTCACGAAAATAGATCAACTCGACGGATTCCGCCCGCTGTGGCGGTCCGGATGAGAAAATTCCGCCCGCTCCCGGAACCAATCAGACTGCAGGATTTGTTGAATTCCCCCCGCTCATGAGCTGAGAAAAAGATAATATAGTATACTGTAGTTGTTACCACAGTGTTCATCTGGGTTATTTGGTTATGCACAATAGTCCAACTTGCTTCACCTGCAATACACGGTAAAGATAATTGTCACATATCTTAAAAGGGTATAAAAATAAATGCAGAAAAATTACACATGTATATCTTTATTTGCTGCCCTTTCCCCTCCCCCTGTACCCAACCCCAATAAGAATAGGCTACTTACCTACGTGTAAATGTGGTGTCCAAGTGATACTTCTTGCTTTTCTGGAAAGGGTTTAAGAACGAAAATGCCATTTATAAATGGCATCCTTTCCTTCAAGAAACATTGGTGCGAAAATAATTCCTTTAAACTGAAAATTTATTCTTATATACAGCATCTCCAAATTCTGGTAGAGTTACATGTAATTTTGAAACTCTATGAGGACTAGGAATTTAGGAACATAAAAAGCACAACAAATTCAAACCATTCTTTGTTTCTGCCAATAAATGTCCTGCCTGTTTTCTATATATGTGATTCAAATAGTTGCTTGATACATTTAGATACTTATTTGGTATGTAAAGTTTCACCTTCAGCTAAATTAATCATAATGATCTCATATGATATACATCGTGAATTTTTTTTTAACAAATATTCAAACAGCTTTCATGGAAATTTATATAAATGGGCTGATGATCACCTACTGATTGTGCACATAATTTGTGGTGCATGCTCTATCTGTCTACGATAGTCAGTAGTGTACTGGTTAATCAACTGAGTGAATCCTTTGTCTGTTATAAGATATTTCATTAGATCCTTTTGTTCTGTATTTGCCTGCATTAGATCAATATTGAAATCCCCAAGCAGTACAGCTGGAATTATAGGTTCTATTAATACTGAGTTGTGAAGATGAATAAGAGCATGAATTAACTGTGAAATTGTAATCTGAAACAAGATTGTTTTTGTTTGGGATGAATTGTCGGTCTGTAACACTACCAAATCGAACCAAAGGCACAAGGCTTGCTTGTGTTCTTAGTCTGCTCATTTCACTCCTAAGGTCTTTTAACTTGCTCACTAACCTTTATTTTGAACTCGACGTAAGCTTATTCAGAGCTACACGAGGCTGAATATATACACGGGAGACTTGTTATCAGCATTTCCAGTACAAACTACATCCATAATACCGATCGAAAAAATTAATCGCTAACAGACAGAAATCAACTCTGTAAAGACAACATCTAACAACGACACACAATGGCGAACGTCAGCTCTTTTGTGTTTAGAAAACTATGTGCTTTGTCAGATGACTACTTTCGGAATCAAGCAGTTTCCGAACGAAAGAAGCTAATATTACTAGTACGCAAAAGTGCTCTCATAGACTTAGTTTTTAAAGAAAAAAACGATACAACAAAAAGGCTCACCTTAGCTTCCATATGACACGGCATTCATTTCATTCCTCCTCCGGGTGACATTAAAACATTTAAACGATTCCGTCGATTAACGTCCACGGACCACGGTCGATAGGCATTGTAGCTTTCAAGATTTCGATTCAAGGATCGTCGCCTACAGGATTTCATTGTCGGTTTGTCGTAGCAAGTGTTCCTTAGCGTAAAATCTTTCTATTTTTCAACCCACGAAGGAATCCCTGTTTACAGATCGAACAAAAAACCATCTTCGTCCTCCGTGCCGTGTTACGCCATGTTGTTGGACAAAAATTTACGCCTTTCTAGTACCCCGACAAAACCAGTCAAACATATGCCCAGACGTCCTTGAGACAACTTGAAAACAATACTTTGCAGGGGAGGTAGGAGAAAAAAGTTTAATCCGGTTTTAATGAATAAATTAATCAGAATCAAGTGAGTGAGTGAGTGAGTGAGTGAGTGCCATTAGACTGCCTCCTAAGCTCATGGATGACGTAAACTACGTCCTCCGTGAGCAAAAAGGTCGTTTCTTATATTTTTATCGGATTTCCAACCGCCCCTATTCATGAAACAATCTGAACAGCCATCTTACTTTTCTACCCATGATTTACGTTTGAATTAGTTCGGCAATATTGCTGCCACGCTTATTGTTATCGAATGGAGATGGATATATCTGCTTTGCTGATGTAAAGCAAAAAAGATCAATCCTACTCGGATAAGCTGAATTTTACGCAATATAGCTAAAATGCTGGTTACACGACAAGTCTCTTGGGTACACCAGCCCGATAATTTGCCACGTGCACGTTTTGCTAAAACGTACATTACAGTCTGGCACCCTCAATATTTGTCAGGATAGAAGTATTATCCTTGACGTTACATTCGCGCTTAAACACCTCATAGAACTACAAAAAATGAAAATATAGGTAAAATAATTACATTAAATGAGACCTTAGAGGTTATGTTAGACCTCGCCTAAAGTTAGCTAGAATGAGCGCCATCCAGCTCTTAATGGCTTTATAGCTCAATAGAAGAATTCTCTTTACGGACAAGTAACGTCAAGTAATGTCATGCAGCTCCGGTTGAAGCGCAAATAAAATATAGATTTAGCCAAGCCTAAAACCCAAGCTCTTGGGCCGGGTTGTTCAAGCTCGATGAACGTAACCCAGGATAAGCGAAGATTTTGATTCGAGTTTTGTAACTTTGCTGTGAGGTTTTCTGTATATATTGTTTGGCCTTCTGTTTTGAGTTTGAATAATCTCAAAATACACAAAACAAAAGCATTGAAAAACATTTGCATACAAGAAAAGCTATACTTTAATTGACTTTTAATCCTGGGTTAGCTTTAACCGGTTTCCAAACAACTATTTACAACAAGTTAACCTAACCTTAGCCCGCGATCCAACCGAAAACTAGCACTTAGTCAGCGGTCAATTTAAAAAAAAACACGTGAGCTCGATCAGCTCACTCTAAACTGGAGCCCGTAATATGGTCACCTGATACTGATGGGCGGATACCTTGATTTGACAGGTGTCAATTGACCATAACATGGATGTCCAATGTCAAAGAAGTACGCTATAAACCAAGGCTGTCAAGCTATTAGCTGGAGTATGGCCGTCACCTTGCGCAACTCCGTCGTCGTCGTCGTGCGTACCCGCCCACAACAATACCGCTAGCTATGATAACCATGAGAAACTCAATACATGGGTTTTCTTTACCTTCCTATATGGGTATGGCGCTCCGCTTGGTGGCCTTTCGGACCGCCAGAGCTACGCTGTTAAGAGCCCAAAGTACACAGTTAAGAAAAAACTCATTCACTCTCTCTTTCGCTGACGTTTTTACCCTCCCAATACAACACCCTGCGGGTAAAAGAAAGACTTATGTCTATACGACAGTAGATTTTATCCCTTATTTAAATTTTCCAGGTGCTCCAGTGATCAATATGCAGTTTGCATCTCTACCTCGGAGAGAATCTGGAATCGTTTTCTTAGAAACCCTTATTTGCCTCGTTATACTCATCACATCCCTCGTGGGTAACATCTTGGTATGCATGTCCGTACACAGAAATTACCGTTTACGCTCCAATTTTAATTTTGTTCCTTACTGTTGCGGATCTTATATCTGCTAGCATAGTGTTGCCATTTACAGCTGCAGTCCTTATTTCTGGTGGATGGGTTACAGGGTCCTCTCTCTGTAATCCACACGCTTTTATCCTGAATTTCTGTGTCTATGTGTCTCCCACTACTGTAGCCCTAACAGCGTTCAACAGATACCAGCGGAACGTGAAGGCAAATTCGATACAATGTCACATTCTCCAAAAAGCAATCTCGAATAATGCTTGGCTCTGCCTGGGCCTTTGGCGCCTGTTACGTTAACATTCCAAAGTTGGCAGGATTCTTGGATTATGATTTCATCCCTGGATATGCTCTATGTCACGTGGTTTATCCAAGCGCTGTTGGTTCTTACGCTCACTACAGTACGGTCATCACACTGTTTCTGATAATTCCAACCACCGTCGCGATTTTGTGTTATCTTAAAAGTCTCCAAAAGAGTTCGCCAACACCACCTTGATATTGCACCCAGGAAGATCAAAGTCAGCAAATCGCTTTTCGTTGTGGTACTTGCTTTCATCCTACGTTGGATTCCTGCCTAGGCTGTCGCTGTCGTGATTCGCTTCCAGCTTCGGGAAAGTATCTCAAGAGGTGTCCAACTATGCTGTTCGCTGTCAATCTACATGTCCAGTGCGGTTAACCCTTTCATATACCCCACAATGAATCCTTCATTCCGGCAGGAATTTAAGAAAATTATGAAGTGCAGAAATGTAGTAATATCTGCCACGTCGTGATTGTGGTTTGTACTACAACTAGGTGACTTAAGAAGCGGGAAATAATGCAAGTGCTTTTTATCATTATACGAATTTTGGACGTGCCTAAAAATGACCTTAATTTCCTGATGCATTCGTTAGAATATGGAAGATATGAACGATCACTCTCCTTACTATTCAAATGTATCAATGAAAATGGGAGAATGGGACCAACTATCTACATATAAACAGTCACCTAATTTAAATGAATTTCACAAGAGGTTACTGAGACTTTTAATCTTGAGGGCTAGTTGTGAATGTGACTACTGACAATCTTAATTTGTTGTTGTTGTTGTTGTTTACGATTATTACTGTTTTACTATTGAGAGATGTCACAGTTTTAGTCTTGGTGTATATATATCCACAACTTTATATTATTTCATATTTTATATTTTACTATTACACTTTTATTTATAGTTTTATCTACTTGACTGATATTTACCTTTTTATTCGCTCATTTTCGTGTTATTTTAGTCGTGCATTTGATACATGATCCCTGGCTGAGATCCTTTTCCCCCGCATGACATTAATAAATTGATTGATTGATTGATTGACTGACTGACTGACTGACTGACTGACTAAATGAATGAATGAATGAATGAATGAATGAATGACTGGCTTATTGATTGATTGATTGATTGATTGATTGAATTGACTGACTGACTGAATAAATGAATGACTGACTGGCTTATTGATTGATTGATTGATTGATGATTGAATTGATTGATTGATTGATTGACATAACTAACTGGATTTGCAAAGAACATACCCATAGAGATTTAATGTAATGCAGTGATAGTTTTGACTGAATCCTTTTCCATAGAGCTTTTGATAAGGCTTAATCGGTAGCTCAAGTATAAGAATATAACTCTTCGATTTATCATGTGATACCAAGGAGTAAATCTGCGGTATTTTCATTGTAACAATTCAATAAACAGCGTTTACGACGGAAACTTTGAAGCAACTTATAAAACCCAGTTTAACAATTAGACCTGAGGAGGTGATATGTAGCTTTCCAAAGTCACACATCGCCTAGAAGAAGGTAAATGAACTGTTTAAAAGTGTTGGCGATTGATCGAATCGAATAATGAGTTGCTTGTTAAAGCATTTCACAAGAAAGACGTAAAAGGAAGATTTGACATGCAAGTAATGTCAATCGACGTTTCGATACATCAAGTATCATTCTCAGGATTGAGGTCGTTAATGTCAAATTGCACCGAAAACAGGATAAAATATAAATCTGAGTAAGCACAGGCGTTCCAGACTCACGACGATTCGAGGAATCAATCAAATAGTAATGACTTATGTAAGCGTATCGAGTGAGACGTGACTGCCTAAAGTGTGCGGTGTTGTATTACACTTTGGGCCGTTAAGAATTTGAGCGCTCTGCAAGGCATTGTATGGAGTTTAAAATAACGAAGGATAAAATCACACGGTGAAATAAAATGTTACTTTTTTGTAATAAAATAAAGAAAATATACTCACCTTTCCTGGTTTCTGTTGTCCATTGGGCCTATTTCATCATTTTGGGACGGTTTTGAGGCGTTTGACAAAAGCCTCAAAATTGGGTACGATTAACTATGCCGGGACGTTCTCATTGTAGATTCTAAATTCGCGGTCTGATTAACACATTTCAGATTTCTTGCCCTTGTAAATGTGACCCGAGTTGCGTTTCTATTTCATTCCTGGCCCTGAAAAACTTCAAATGTTCTGAAATTGACCCAAAACTCGATATTTATTTGCTCTTCATGATGATCTTAAAAGCAATGTGATCGTTTCTGAAAACAACTCAAGTGTATTCGGCGCAAAAATTTAACTGCAAATTAATCTTGAAACTTCAGACCCGAGCAGAGCGTTAGTTCTCAGAGAGCTGGAATGAGGTCTAGGTGTAATTGATATAGCTGAGAATTGTTCAATATTTGCACTGTTAGCTGACAAATGACGCTTTTTTAAACTTACATACATAGCTCAGATCTGAAACCCGCAAAGTTTATTGGTAGTTGAGAAATGGGCTGAAATTTTGAGGATACCTAATCTTCGAGTCAGAATCCGAGCCAGGATTCGAGCCAGGATTCGAGCCAGGATTCGAGCCAGTAGTCGAGCCAGGATCCGAGCCAGGATCTGAGCCAGGGTTCGAGCCAGGATTCAAGCCAGGATCTGAGCCGGGCTTCGAGCCAGGATTCGAGCCGGGATCTGAGCCAGGATTCGAGCTAGGATTTGAGTTAAGATCCGAGCGGGATTAGTTAGGATGAGCTTTCTACGACATGTCACGTGACCTGGTTTCCTTGTTTGCGTTACCCCTTTTGTCTCGGCAAAAGTCGTGCAGAGTAACGTGTAGGAAGTGTCATATTCTGGAATGCTGTTTGTGCAAGTGTTTTGCCCCATACATTACACATATACTGAAATCTGAAAATTTGAACATTTGAACTTATATTCCAGAAAGTTTGATAGCTAGTGCAGGGCTCAAAGAAACCCCCGTCCGCACGTCCGGGAAGAGTACATTTTACTCTCGGGCAAGTAACTTTGCCCCATGGACAAGAGACGGCCGGCAAGCCATCCACCGACTAAATTTTTGATAAAGATTTGTAAACAAGGAGTAAGTTTTTAGGCAAATGGGTATAATCAAGTGTTTGGACGAAGCTTGCCAAAAATAACAAATTATAGCGTTGTTTTGTTGATTGCGTTGCGTGCAGTGGTTACCTAGCAAGTGATCAAAATCTGCCCCGAACAAATTTCTTTCCACGACTAAATATAGTCGTGTTCGGCACGAAAACGAATTGTTTATTTCTTAAAATTTCAACAATTTTTGTACTGTATAAAATCAAACTCGACATCAATGTATCAAAGCTGTAGAAACTATACGCAAAAAAAAAAACGTATATATTCCTACAGCAAAAACGATCGAAGCCCTTGCCAGCATTTTTAATGAACAAATCCAACTATTAGAATCCCTGTAGCAAGTCAAGTTTTCTGGTAGAAATACACTTGGGCGCCGCCAAAATGAAATGTATTAGTATTATTATAAAGAAATTCACTAGTATATCTACTAAGTTGTTAAAAAACTTTCAGTGTTCCTGGATATTCACATAAAATAGTCTTTCATTCAAAGGAAGATTTTCTCTCGCCTGAAACTATTTTTCATTTACGTAGTAAATAAAAAATGTATATTCACTCGCCGGCTTTACAAATTCGACACGGTGCCTGCGCCCAGTGTCAAAATTGACGTGTATGAGCAGAACTGGTTTTGATTCTACCTGCAAGTCAGTAGCGAACACGCTGGTTCTATATTTTGGGTTCTGATCACGTGATCAGAGTAGCAGGAAAAGCTAAAGGCGCGGAAAGGGTGAATCCTGGCTCGGATACTGGCTCGGATCCTAGCTCAAATCCTAGCTCGGATCCTGGCTCGGATCCTGGCTCAAATCCTAACTCGGATCCTAGCTCGAATCCTGGCTCGAACCCTGGCTCGAATCCTATCTCGGATCCTAGTTCGGATCCTGGCTCGGATCCCGTCTTTATTCTTAGTTTATCTCTGAAATTTTAACTGGTAGATGAGAAATCGCCGAAAATTTAACAGATAACTGAGATCCCAACAGAATGATGCATCCAAGGCTACATTGTAATCAGTCAAAATGGAACCGGCACAGGAAAGTCAGACGTTTTACATTTACATATGTGATGATGTGAGCTCATTCGGGGGAATCTCTCAGTTCTTGTTGATTACTGGATTATTACCTAATCACCAAAAACGAAACTTTACTTGCTAATTAAAATGGATACGGGGAAACCTCTTCTGTATGAAACAGACGAAATAATGTTTTTCAGATTTTATACAATGTGTCATATATATATGTAAAGCATATGAGCAAATCAAACTTGTTCCTAAACCGAGTAATTGTCATATGAATTACCAATGAAAACTGAAACACGAAGAAAAAGTGAAACGTGTCGACTATGCACGGAAATTGTGCACGTCATTGTAAATGTCAGTATAGCTGCTATCAGGGCTGAGAATGTTGAACAACTACTCGGTCTATCTCTTTAATTTGATACATTTTCTGTATATAATACTAAAAAAAAAATATTCTGCGGCCTGTCGAAATCGAACGCGTATCCCACGGCTCGAAAGTCTGATAACTCAGTGCGTCATTGTTATTAGCTATACCATTACATGAACACAGAAATTCTTGGCATTTGTAAATTGCAATTGCTCACTGAGAGATTCAAACTCGTCGAATTAGCAGGTTTATATGCATGTAGATATTAGGCGTGGTAAACCGTGCTTTATATTACATAGGTAAAATATGTTTATAACTGTAATACACAAGTGTTAACCTCGGTAAATTAATTGCTATAGTTTTGGGCTGAACGGAAAACTTTGTATCTGACTCTCTGTGGTAATAAAGTATAAATAAGAAACTTGGACTTCTCTCTTATCAGAAAGCTATCCGTTTTATAGTTCAGTGTCTTGCTGTTAGTCAAAACGTAGAAAACAATACATGAATTGAGTTAAGATGATTCTCCTGTTATCCTACAGACAAAGTCACTGTTGTGATTTGACAAGGTTATACATGTTACAGGCTTTTGTAGTTTTTCAGTTTCTTCACGCATCGAAAGGGAATTAGTGGTGAGTACACTTTAATTTAATTCAGGCCGCCCTCTAACATCATTCACCTCAAAGAACATGCTTTATGAGCCATTTAGATAAAGATTTTGGTCATATCTCTGATAATGGTTGCTACATTCCAGTCATCAATAAGGTATGACTCTTATTAGAAACTATTTTTATTGTTTATGCTCATCTTTTTCATTGTCGTTTTTAAAGGAAGATCTCTTTTGCTGATCGATCCAAGCTAAATTGGACGCATGATTGTCCGTTTTAGGGGAAGAGCCTTGTTGCTCATGCACGAGGGGAAGTTGGATTTCGTTCCGATGCTCACTTCTCAAGTAACAGCTAGAATAGTATGTTTAAGCATTGCTTCTATGACTATTAATACACATTAAGTTTAAATTTAGACTGCAATGTAACTATGTAGGGATGATTTTAATGTTCAGTGTAGAAAATTATGCTTTAGAAAGTAATCCTGGTTACTTTCAGTTTTATGGGCGCTAATATTCGTCTGTGGTTTTTCTTTCTTTTGTTGATTTTGTTTGTGACTGTGAGTCCTACATGTCTGTTTTTTGATAGGCAGCTACATGTGTCCATTTTTGTGTGTGACCTATTGTTTTGGGTGTTTTTATCTGTGATCTTCAGATTTCCTTGTTAATTTTGTTTTTGAATTTGACATTTTACGCCTTTCTTTTCGAAGCCTTTTGTGAACTTAATTTCGAAGACCAATTCCAGTTTTCTTGTTCGTGTTTGTCTATGAATCTGAATGAATAGCAAGCATGTTTGTCTATCTTGGTCTGTAACTTTTACGGGTTTACCTTCGTCTGTATATTTTAATTTTGTACACGTGCCGTCCCTGATATTAAATTTTAAAGTTTGTGCTTCAATGTAGTTGCATGGATTAGAAGCAAAAACATAAACGTCTTGAATAAATTTGTAGTAGTGTTTTATTTTATTTTATTTTGCTTTATTTTATTTATTTATTTTGTTATCTTATAGACAAACAAGTCCTGTTGTAAACATAGACTGGCGTCGCTTTTGTATTCTTTCGAAATTCCAACGCGTGAAAAACGGGAAGAGGTAAGTTTACTATGCTATTTATGGTGTAATACGTTATTGGCTGTTTTTAAAACAAAAACACCGCACACTTCAGGCAGTCACGTCTCACCCGATACGCCTACATAAATCATTTGATCGATTCCTGGAATCGTGAGTTTGGGACACCTGTGGAGTAAGTGAAACGTTTTATAATGTTTACATCAAAAATCAGGTCAGTCTTCAACCAGTTACTGCCCACCAACAAATCACAGAAAACTCGGAGAAAACACCCAAGAATTATTATATGGCAAGATAGTCTTGAGGTAAACCCGAGCGTTCTAACTGGTTCTATCTTGGTCGGGATACGAACCGTTTCCATGGAAACGGTCATAAGCTGTGTATTTTTTTTGTTTTCGAAAGCCGGCAAATTCAGGATTTGCAACTAAAACTACGAAAAGAAAACTTGTAAATACTCTCATTCTTCGCAAAGAAACTACCTAAAAGATTGAGATTTTACAGAGCTTACAACATGGACGAGGAAGACGTGACGAAGACGTGACGAAGCGAATTTTATTGTCCTGGAAACGTCTAATGTAGAAACTGAAACAGGCATCGGCGAAAGTCAGGAGGCCAAGGACGATTTTATAAACAAACGAAAAAGTGCAGAGACAAATATGAAAACGGCTACTGATATAAACACTCTTCTCCACTACCTGCAGCTGGAAGGTAACGGTATGACAAATGAAATAATTGAAAGTCTACCTGCGAGGGAGCTTGACCACCTTTTGTCCAAATTTTTTTATGAACACACGCCGGTCAAGTGGAGAAGAGTACGAGCCAGCAACAATTTCCAATTTTCAGCGCAGAATTGTCCAGAATGAAAAGAAGCGTCAAATTGTTATCCAGAATGACGAGGACGATTCACTTTAAGGCTGCTTCTTCGTCAGCTGTGTATAAGTTTGAACGATTTTCACAACCAACTTTGACTTTTCTTCATCAATATTTTGTGATGCGCAAGTTAAAATATTCTAGGATCGACAGAAACCCTTTTCCGCATTTCAGCAACCTGCAGCTGTTGAGACTTCTGTCAAATTCCGTCAAGAATGTCGACACGATTTACCTTCGATAAACTTGATTACAAATTAAACTCATGGTAGCTCGTTCTTTCTGAGTTGCTCGCGTCATCAAAAACATGTTACGGCGGAAGCCCTTTGAATTCAAGTGACCGGAAGTACGTTTTAAACAAGCATGGCCCGAGTGCCATATAATTAACTACTTACTAACCTAGCTAGCTCGAGCCGTACAGGAGAATATTGGCCCTCGGTCGTTTTTGTACAGACCTCGCTGCGCTCGGTCCGTACTACCACGACCTCGGGCCAATATTCCCCTGTACGGCCTTCGCGCTCGGTTGGTAAGAGGTTAGTATAACAAAACGTACTAAAACAAAGAACTACAAACACAATTATTTGTTTGTTTTTTCATACACAGCCGTAGTAATATAAGCTTAACTGCGAATCAATTTACTCATAGAGTCAGGCATTAAAACAAACAAGCAAAACTCTGCGAAAAATAAATTCATTCACAGTTGTATTCACCGTCTAAACACGAGTAGCTCCAGTCTGAAGAATAATAAATTTCGGTCACTCGATCTGACCTGCTGGCGACCAACGAAACACTGCGCTGTCTGCGTTTACGATTCTTAGATGCCTCGAATACGAGTTTTTGAAAACAATTTTTGTCTAAGGGCAACAAGGGTCACTTCAGAAATTCTCCATCCTTTCAAATATTCTGAGCTTGTAGTGATGTCTTTCGAGTAAACGAAAAGTTCATTCAGCAACTGTCTGCCATGCTTACTTGCCAAGATGACAAAGATGGCGAGCTTTCTAACCAAGCTTCAGAAATGTTATATGCATCGCCTAGCGTGGTGAATTTAGCGTCCGATTCTTATTTTCACCTATGAAAATTATATTAATAATCGATACATGCTTATGTTTGGCTGTCGCTAATTTCAATTACGTTGACCACTGCGAGCCTCACTGTCGACCCACCCATGTTTGATGTAGATAGACGACGCCTAATTGAAAATCGTGATACTTGGACTGGCGTGCAGTGGCGTGGCGTGGCCTGACGTAACGTGGCGTGGCGTTGCGTGGAGTGGCGTTGCGTGGCGTGGCGTGGTATGGCGTAACCTGGCGTGGCGTGGCGGGGCGTAGCGTAGCGTGGCGTGCCTTGGAGTGAAGTGGAGTGGAGTTGAGTGATGTACTCTAGACGGGAGGGGGGATACTGTGGGGGGGGGAGGCGATACAGTTTAGTGAAGTGGATGAAAAAGGGCAGAGTAGACTGGAAAACTGTTGATTACAAGAAATGTTTTTAATTAAACGTCACTGGCTGGTCGAGAACATATTCGATGTTGTAAGAATGGAGAATGATGTCACGGTATTGAAGCTCCAGGAGCTCTAAAGGGAAAACGGACACCTATAACTGTTAACTTATAATATAAGTAATCCGTAGCTTTAAACTTATCAATTTTACTGAAAATCACCAAAATCAACGAGGATGTCAATACCCCAACATTGAATCTGCGTGATTAACTTTGGAGCGGAAGCAAAGTTTCAAATTATGATGTCATATTATTGACAAAAGAGGAAATTAAAACATTTACACTTTTAATTTCAATCTTTGGCACTGATCCATTCGATTACATAACCATTGCAAATAATGCAACAATAGTCTGAGATAAGAAACAAACACTGTTAGTTACATGAACCAACCAAAACGCTGGATTCTTAAGGTACCGCCTGCATGTGGTCTAGGAAAATAGCCAATTGCAAACTTTTACAAGTTAATTTCATCAGCCTTACCTGGTACTGTGGAGGAGTAAAATTGTCTATCTGTCATGTGGAAAAAGTTGGCCAAAGAGCAACGTGCCTAAACGTGGGAAACGTACGTAGAGCAAAGGGTTAAGGGTATTGCTGTTGTAGTGGTTGTTGTTGTTGTTTTTATTTATTATTATTCTGTAGAGGCAGTGAACACCAGAAATTTGTGCTATTAATAGAACGATGAATTCTCATCATAATCCATGGCATTACAAGTGATTTTCTGAGGGGACAAGAATATTGCTCATCGATGCTGTTCAAAACTGCATAATTGTAAAAACAAAAAAAATGCGATAAAATCTTGATAAACGAAATTATAAGCACAGTTCATTGTCAAAGGGTTTGTTATGCAAGAATTTAGCCGAACTCTGTAAATGTAGTCTTACCCAGTTAATGAATACCAGTACAAAAGCTCGATTCCTCTTTTAAGAGCATCAAGGAAATTCTTTCTATATCCAGTAATTATCCGTTTGGTTTCTGCTAGATGTGGGTGGTTAAACAACGCCTATGTTGTTATATCTTTGCCACCCTTGTCAGATGTATTTATGTAAATAAGGATTCCAAACATTCTTAACGGAGAGAGCCAAAAAGAACCTCTGTTGCCTTTAACGAGAAGCATGTATAACAACCTTTATCATTACATAATTGTTTCTTGAAAGTTGAACGAAATATATCTAGAATGGAAGAAGTCGAAAACATACCGACGAGCGTGATTATTATTCATGTTTTGCTATGATTGTTCTAGCACAGACACCTGAATATTTTGAGACAGTGAGAAAGAAATTGCTCTTTCAGTAATAAATGCGAAGATATCGGGGTCACCAATTAACTCTTGGGCGAAAACTATCTCATATCACTACATAAATAAATTTTCGAGAATTGTTTCCGGAAATGGTAACTGACTGATCCAATGTACAATTTTATAAAAGCTACATATGAAACAAAAGTGATACACATAAGAAGTACCGCGCCGCCTTTGTTGATTTTAATTCCATTTGTTCTGTCCATTGTTGACACGAAAAATAAACAGCGACATTGACGTCACTAATTAAATGGCTCTCGTAAAGCAGATGGTGTTTAATTTCTTTCGATTTTCCATTTTGAATTTTAAAGGAATTGATTTTCTGATAAATGAGAATTTCTTGTGAGTTGCCACTTTACTTCAGAAAATGAAAGTATATTGCTATTACCTTATTTAAATATCTACGAGAAAATTATACAAAAGATTTGGAAACTCTTTATTTAATATACGTTTTGTTGTTTAATTTCAGTTACACAACATTATGCTTTTTCTAATTTTTATAGGCTTTATGTTTTAAAAGGGACAGTGAAATTTTCGTCTTTTTCGAGCAGAATTTCACCTCATTTAGTGCAGGTTTATTGTTTGAACAAAAGTTGAAAAGTTCTTATTTTTGCCATCATATTACGAGATGGGAAACAAAACGTTTAACACCAACCAAACAAAAAGCAGGATGCGAGGATTGAGTTACGTCAGAGTGACAAGCCATAACAGAGGATCTGCTCTGAAAGCTGTCAAGCCGCATTATTAATAATTTCCTGCCAGCTCTACTTTAGACGAATTGTTTGCACTGACCAAATTTTGAATCCTGTTAAGCTTCCGTCCTTAAATGATGCAGTTTTCTCACGTACGACAATTCTGGTATTGCCATTTAGAAGAAGAACGTATTCGTTTTTAATCATAGCCAAAGACTAGCGTCTCTCAGGTACAGATTTAAACTGATTCATGTCATGACCTATCTCACGTATAAAAATAAAGCTGGAAATGTTGTTTTTTGATGTCTACATTTATTGCTTTGTTTCAGAATCACAATGAGGAAGACTTTTATCACCGACTTGCTGATTATTATTGGTGTTATCTTGGTATTTTTATACGGTTTGTATGAAAATAATTAATCCCCTACCTTTTTATGCCTAAACAAAGCGCAGGTCCCTTCAGTTTTAAAATATTTCAATCGCAGCAATATCTATAATTGTTTACTCAGGTTGGTCCTCGCGCCATTACGCCTTTATGTTACAGAGAGTAGTGGAAGAAACTACATTTGCACAGTAAATGAACTCTTTCTGGTGCCATTTCAGTCGAACTAGTGACTGGTTGATGTCGATTAAAATGCGACTATACTGAAAACAAACGTTGAAGAGAATAAGCAGAAAGGAATTAAATTACTTATAATTCGTGTGTTGCTAAAGCAAAACATCAGATTCAAGTATTTATAAAGAGAAAAATCATAAACATCAGTAGTGATGGATTCACAAAAGAGGCTCCAACACTTTCGTTTTTTTAATTTTTTTTTTTCAAATTTAATTTAAGCATCTTTTATTTTTTGTCATTACTTAGATTACTTTGTGAAGATTATCTTGTACTTGTGAGCACGCCGGAACAAAGTTTCTAGATATTAGTTATATGTCTATCAACTAATGGCAGAATACTGCATGGCATGGCCTAAATCATGCAGCAGGGAAACATTTTATCGCTTCATGTTTATTTTAAAATCGTTGATGCTATTAAAAAAAAAAAGTCAAAAAAACAAGGACAAAAAGCCATGTCTTTTTTTTATTAAATATTTTTTGGTACTTTTACTTATATGGTTGATATTGAGTTTTATATGAAGTATGTCTTAGTTAACGTGCTTCTTAAGTACACATTATCACTTTCGACCGAGCTTGGTGCCAAATTAACAATAACTAGACGCTTTGCTGCGTGTAATTGAGCTAAATGCTCTGGATTTGGAGTCCTACGAAATTCAATCGAATCGATGTGCTCAAGTTATTCTGCCTTTGATTGAATCTCTTGGAATCGATTAATAGCTTATTACTCGTTTGCAGGCCTTTGGGCGTGAAATTAGTCAAGGTCTTTATATCAACCTGTACACGTTTCAGTCTATTTTCCTTAGCCTTTATCGTTGTTGTTGTTGTTGTTTTTGTTGTTGTTGTTTGCGTTTCTCAAGCAAGCGAGACATTTTGAATTTCAGAGTTATGGCGGTGCGTGACATAGACCTACGAACGCGTTTGTTGAAAAACATATACTTATCTTGTGATTTTCAGCCCATCCAGAAGTTAGAGTATTAGGGAAAGTGCTTATGTAAATGCATTTTTGTTCAGTACAGATAATCAGTCGCCTAGATACCCAAAGTAAGTCACAGATGTTTACACTATTTTCCGGCCGCCATGTTGGTGTACCGCGGAGGTACACCAACATGGCGGCTCCATACTGGGCTCTGTAAGTTGGTGCAAAATATTTCGACGAATATCTAAGGTTTGGGAAAACGCACAGACTTAAAAATTAGAGAAGTGTCATCTTTATTAATCTCCTATAACATCACAATTCTTTGACTTTATCTACTAAATGGTTTTCGAATAGTTTTTTTATTGCGTCAGGATTGCGTGACGGTGCAAGCCAAGAATTGTTTTGCTGGGGTCAACATACATCAGTTCCTTTAAGCTTAAATGTACAATAATTCGCTACATGGGTTTCATTCTTGTAAAGACACAGCTCTGTTACAAGAAAATAACGAGAGAATATCGTTTAGTTCGAGATTTTAACTTTATTATACTTTACGAAGTTTCTCAGAGCGTTTTAATTAGGCGTACACGAACAGATACATTCGTAAACAAATTCTCTAACCTTTCTGCTCTTGCTACTCAGACTTCCTTGAGTTCGTGCTGGGATTCTACTTTGTTCGCGATCACGTCTAAAAATACCATGACGCTTCCGAAGATGCTTTTTATCGAGTTGAAGAGTTGATAGCCTCAGTTGATAGCTCCTTTGGTACATGATTCTTGATAAATTCACTCAAAATGTTCACTCGCAAATTGATCTCTCGTAAGGCTTGCAGACCGACCCGTTCCGAAAACGCTTAACGTCCTTCAGTGTTGGTATACCGCGATCGGTACGTTCGTTTGTATGTGATTTCATCTTCTAGAAATCATGGAATCCGTGTTAACTTTTCACGACGACAACCTTTGTAAATTTCATGTGTTGTACGCCCCATTCTCGTCCGCAGAGCCTCCGGTTTTTTTGGTCGCGTGGTCGGAGAAATGGAGGGCTCTGGTAGCAGCCATCACCGGATGTCCGTAAATCACGGACATCCGGTAGCGCATGCGTAATTTTGGTCCGCACATCTGCTCATGCTAAGAAACTAATCCTGAGGGAGGGGAGAGAGGAATAGAGTCTATCCTTCAGGTAAACAAATCGAAGAAGCGTTGACATGTGTTTTCACTTCGCTGAAGATGGGTGATTTAGAGTTAAAAAGAGAATACAAAGCGGTATAAAGCGGCCTTGAATGCCATCGCCGCTTCAAACACGATTGCAAGCTTGTCTAATATTTTACCAACGGGTTTCGTTGTGCATTTTGTGGCGGACCGTCTAGAAAAAGTCAGGGATCGATAGTTGTGTTCTTGTTGTCTCTTTACTTATTCGCTTTCAAGCAAAGTAATCAGGATACTACATGTATTACGTCTATCGATGACAAGGTAAAACAAGAAGATCTTTTAGATCTTATAACCGCGCTTTTAAAATTTAACTGTTTGCTTAGCACTACCGTCGGAACGTAGTGCACATTTCAGTCATTGATGATTCTTTTGTTACTGTAGACATCACATAACTTGATCAACACAAACTGTATTATTGCACCATCAGTGGTAGCCGTTGACAAATCTCCGATGACGTAATGGTCCTAATCTAGAACTTTCTTCGGGATATGTATGGGCATGAACGATATGAACCACACGATAATAGCACTATTAACAACAGCTTTCTTTCTTTAAAGACATGATTAAATTTGATTGGTGTTTTCCACGAGTAAAGGGCTAGCAAAGTAGTCACACAAGTCATGTAATTTAATAATGAAACTCTACCCCGACCGATGTATCGATTTTGGTCACTCCAGTGGCTACAGATTGAAAACGTGACAGAAAATTGGCGTTACTTTCGATTCTCACCAAATTTGGACAGTGGGAAGATCTCATCATTAGCCAATTACAGGGTATTTTTCAGCTCTTTTCGTCACATCCTCCCCCCTCGGGAGAATTTTGTCAAGTTAGCTAATTTAGTATGCAAGCCACCGTAATGGCGGTCGCTGTCGGCGAAATGTTTATTTGCTCAAAATTGGGGCAAAATCTTTTGGAGATGGGAGTCAGGACATTTGTAAGGATACAGAAAGTAATGTGGGACCAGTTGGTGGCTTCTAAGGCTGAATTTACCCAGAAGTAAGCTGTATTTTCGTTTTCGTGCCGAAAGCCACGCCGTGAAATATTATAGGTTTGTTCTGCTGTCTTGTTCTGTTTTTTCTCTTGGTCATTTTTGTAGCCCGCCGAGGCCATTCTTTCGTCTAAATGAGTTGAAAAAAGTTCGAAAAAGATGTTCCCATTCAAGTTTAAGCTCTCAGGCGATAATTCTGGAGTTTTTTGGCCGAAACGTCGGCTTTGTTATGTTCGTGTTTTTCGGTTGCTATGGGCGACCGTGGCTCCCTATGTTAGGTCAAGTCTGGGGAGTGAGGTCACAAAAAAAATTCTAATTAATTCTGGTTTTGTTCGATTTCGCCGAAATTTTAGCACGATAAAGCTGGATTGTTAAGGAATAGATTTACCTTCTGCCGATGTGTGGTAGCTATTAACGCTAAAGTGATATATCGCTTCGATGTCAGGGTTTTGAAGAGATTTTTTTGCAACGTGAAGGTTCGGCGTGATTTTGCAATCTGAGATTTTTGTTGACCCTGAAGAAACAAGGTTTGGCGAGTAAACATTACAGATTACGTAATTCAAAGCTGGCCTAGTGGAGATCTGCGTCTGGTCTCCGACAAAAAAAAAAAAAAAAATAAAAATAATAAACCAAGGGTAGAACATGAACCGCGCTCGGCCCATGATCGCGCGGTTAATTAGTTTATGCACACACAGAAGCGTTTATGGAAATCAGCCATGGAAATTTCACTGACCAGAGAATTTAAATATAAGCCGTGCTGATAGATGAAGGGAAAATCTCCTATAGTGGTAAGTACTATTTACGCTTACTTCCTGGTTATTTACATAGGTTTGTAAAGAGCAACAGAATAAAAATCTGTTGAACTCTGGAAAGTTTTGTTGTGTTGGAGGTTTGCTCATCTTTCCTTGCAAGGATGTAATAAAGGTGTTCACTTTCATATGATCTTTTGTGTCCTCCATAATTCGAATTTTTCAAGTAACACCATTCTGTTCTGTTTTTTTTTTACAAAAAAGGGTCTTACACAATCAACAGATCATTAAACTGTCAAGTTAAATCAATCAATCAACTTTTATTGTGCACTATTTACCAGTGGTAACCAGGGTAAAGGGTAGCAATTGGCTTTTGAATTGGTTACCACCGGTAAATGCGGAGAATAAAACTAAAAGTCCTTTGCCAGTTGTTATCGAGTGGTTATATATGTGTGCTGGAGGCTTCAATACTGGCTCTGTAGCAATTTTAATTAGCTTATTTGGAACATCTGATGATGATTTTTGTACATTCAGGCTTAAGAAGAGCCTGCTCCCTTGAGCTTCTGTGATTGGAGACATTACAAAACTAGATATTAGGGTATTCCCACAATCTTGTCATCCAACCCCCCCCCTGCTTTTGTTAATATAATTTGTTTGGTTCATTTTATACCTTTCAACCAGCTCATATAAAGCTTAACCTTTTGCAGGGTGCTTTCAACAACAACAATTTATTTCTAATCAGTATTCCCATATGAGTACATGGTATTACCTAAACTATAATACAGCTAAAATAATGTAACTATAAAATTAGTATTTGGCATTGGTATACATGTAGAGGTGCCTGATGTGAAGATCGAGAGTGATTCATATTGGTATGCCATACATTATGGAAGATTTTTTTTAGAAAACTGGATGAATAGGATGAATGGGAAATAATGCAATGTCATTGCTTTTTTACAATTCGTGTTACATCAGGGTAAAAAGGCTCTTTAGCCTGTCATACAACCATGTACAACAACACATCTTGAACACACACTTTCTACTTCTCATGGTTGATCAGAACATCAACCACATAGCTTTACTATTAACGATGGTTCTATCTCCATCTCCTTTTTTTTCAGTATTATTTATTGAACTGCAAGAGCAACATTCCTATTTGAATTATCCATATATGGTCATCCTTCCAGGAATTAAGTAACACTGTTTTGGTCTGAAAATTAACAAAGAATAGTAAATAATGGTAGGAAATAAATAATCTCTCAAAGGCTAATAAAACGATTATGATATTTTTGTTATGACGGTATTAATGTAACTCTATACACCTCTTATGTCTGATTTGTTTTAAGTAGAGATTCCACATTGCATTTGGAAACCCACTAGTATAATTAATTCATTCATCAGTTATATAAATAACTGTCTCTTTATTTGTTCACAGTTATTTGCATGGATGATAAATTATTATTATTTACTGATTTATGTTATTGTGATGGAATAAAGTTTCGCTAGTTGCAGTCGCTTCCTTTACTAAAGTGGGAAGAGGTAAGGGCCTCAAATTCAGCCATGGTTATTTTCCCTTACACATTTCGACAGGTAAATTATTATAAAAAAAATAAATTTGGGATGAGGATCTCTGAAGCAAACTAAACTCTTGCCTAACCATAAAAGGTTTGTTCATGTTTTTTTGGGGGGGAACACTATAGGAGAGGTCTCAATAATTAAAGAGAGGGGAGCTAAAAGAGAGATATTATATATATCTATAACAGCAGAATCTTCTGTACAGCTAATAACAGATAATATCTGTGGAAGAAACAAACCAAATTTGAAGTTGACATGTTCATACCATTTGCTACATCATCCATATACATACCAGAGTATTACAACATGACCCGACCCTTGCCTCATTTTGGCAATTTAATATCAATACATTTTGGACTACTAGAATCTGATCTGCTTGATCTTTCACTGAACTGAAAAACCACACTCACCTTCGGATTTCCAGTGTCACATTTGCTCAGCAAGAGTGGTATTTCTTCGTCTTTTCACCTGGCTCAAAGTTTCCTCAAGCTTTTCCTGTTCCTTGAAACCCACTGCCGATTCGAACTTAGTTTTATGATTTCTTGGGGCATGGTCAGCGACAAAGTAATTGTTGTATCAGCCGCTTGAATTCTCAGAATTTTAAGAGTCACTGACAGAAAATATCGAGAATGGCTGGCCAGGTTAGAAAAATCGAAAATCCTGAAACTTTGCCTAAAGAACGCTTTTAGGGAGCCACTTTCCAAAATATTATTTCGATTTTCTTAGAATTTAAAGTCTTCAAGAAATTCGCAAAAAACGAAAATATAGCTTTTTGCCTCATTAAATATGCAAAAAATATCTGGAAAACTGACAAAGTTCTCGGTATTCGCATTGAAACAATTTGCAAAACTAGAACTCGGGGTAAACTTAGCATAAGTGCTTTACTTTTCTTCTATCTAACGATAGAAAGTTTTAAATTTTTCAAGCATTTTGAAGGATTCCGTCGACCGTTGAAGAATTGCCTTCTTATAAGCCCCTATGAAAACGGCAAAAATTGCGTAGTTTTACGGGCTTAAAACGCATCTTGGTATGTCCGATATGGAACTAAAACAGGTACTGTGCGAAAGAGTGTCGTTTCTACTATAATAATATGGAAAAACATTTCTGGGTAATCGAGGTTCACACAGGTAAAATGCAAAAGTTCGCGACAGTCTCTTCTCAAATTTGCATAATGCGGTATGTTCAAAGAACTCTATTGTTGAGCACTCTAGTCTGTTTTTTGTTCCATTTGTAGGCCTTGCTTTGTGGGAAATATACAAAAAGAGAGTTGATCCATGTCGTTATTACAACATTGTTTCATTATTTCACGCAAGGTACATAAAACTAGAGACAAAGCCCAAAATATAAGTTCAAAGTCACATAGACTAAACACCCTACATGTATTACGTGACTGGTGTCACGTAATATTTATTTTCAGTTAGCTCCAACTGGAATTACTAGATTATTGAGGTTTAGACACTTGCTTATAATAAAGAAATAGCAGGGTTTGTCTTTCCCGTTTATATACACTCGATTAGTCTGCAAATATTCCAAAGGAGACTGGTCTTTTAAGGTAAATTTTAGCATGTATCTCGATTTTCATCTTGATGGAAAACGAATCAATTAAACACACGAAATGTGATCCAGCCAGACCAAGGAAGCAACTCTTCTTCAAAAATAGAGTAAGACTGTTTGAAATCGAGACTCATATAAAAATAACGGGGGTGCTCGTCGTACATTTTAGGGGTTAATATTCAAAAGGTCCACCGCGAGAGCTTTTGCGGTACCTTTTACGCGGATTGAGCCGAAAAATATGACAGGGTAATGTCGTGTCCTCTTAGTACATAAATTAGAGGAGGTTTAACTAGTTGGAGAAGGGAAACTAGTTCGGAAAGAAGCACACAACAAGTCCACCATGTGCTGTCTTTATTCTTCTCTCCCATACTGCTCCTTGTCTACTTCATGACATAAATGCACGAAATGTGACATACACGACATCTCTCCTTTTCTCTGAGGAAAGGAAGTCAAACAATCCTTCGAACATGACCGTAAACATAGCGAAAACAAATTCAACTCTAAAGGTAGACGCCTTTATGCGATAAACATGTCAACAAAGTTAAAAGTTTAAATTGTCTCCGAATGAGCGTCCTCAACAACACTTTTAAAAACAAAATCACAAAGTTCTTTGATTTGTCCATCAGTAAACATCTCACAGGAGATCAGTTCACAATTTCAAAACATAGTCTTTGTATCTCTCTGGTGGTCTCCTCTGCCTCTGAGGTCTCTGAGTCAACCTTGGTGTTGCTGACGTGCTAGGTACTGTTGCTTGGTCAATTGCCGTATCACTATGGGCGGTAACTGACTCGTTTCCATTCTCTGCACTTGTTTGTGCTGACAGTGTACTCCTGGTTGGAGGTTCACTCTGTGGTGTGGTAGGTGCTGCCAGTGTCAATTCACTTAACACTTGGCTTGGAATTGTGGAAGGTATGACGAATTCGTCTGGGCCAGCAGATGGTGCCCCAGGTGTCGATACAGGATCGTCCGCTATAAACCTTTTCACATGTGAGGTGTTTCTCAAGTATTGGGTCCCACCTGGAGCCTCCACAATGACACTGTTGCCAGTCTTGCTTACCACACGGTATGGCGTTGGATTGAATGGTGTCGAGAATTTGTCTTTTCTCTCTTGTCTTACAAGTACTTGATCACCCACTGTAATTGTCTGATGGTTTCGCATTTGCTGCTTTGTCGGCATATGCTTTGGTCTTTGCCTTCACTTCTGTGTCTCTATCCCGAGTTTCTAGGTCTAGACGGCAATCAGCATGCAGCTCTGGCAGCTTCCCTCTCATCTTTCTATTGAACAACAATTCGGCAGGGCTTTTACCGGTGGTGGTGTGATCAATACTAGGGTATTTCGTCACATATCTTCTTAACTCCTTCTTCCAGTCGACCCCTTCAGCTTGGGCAATGCGAATTCTCTTCATCAGGGAGGTGTTCTGCCGTTCAACTTCCCCATTGGCCTGGGGCCATTTCGGTGTTGTCTTGAGATGGACGATTCCATTCTGCACACAGTATTCCTGGAATTCTCCAGAGATGAATTGAGGTCCATTGTCTGACTTGATAGTTATGGGAAGACCATGGCGGCTAAATATCTCTTCTAGATTGTCAATTACTTTCACAGTGGTGGTTGATGTCATGATGGCATACTCATAGTAGCGACTATAATAGTCAACAACAACCAGTATGGAGTGTCCGGATGGAAGTGGTCCTAGTAGGTCTACAGCCAGGTCTTGCCAAGGACCCTCCGGCAATGTCGTTGACGTCAACGGCTCAGGTGGATTTGGACGTGCAACCAGTTGACATCCATAACAAGATTTGCAGAACTTCTCTGTTGCCTTATCAATACCAGGCCACCATACCTTGCTTCTCAAATTCTGCTTTGTTCCAACAATTCCCAAGTGTCTCATATGTGCTAAGGATATTGCCTGGGGCCTTAGCTTGCTTGGCAGTACGATACGAGTACCTCTTAGGACTAGCTGCCCGATCACACTCAGTTCCCCTGCAGCTGGTGCATAAACCTTACATTTCTCAAATCGACCGGTTTTAATTGCTTCTCTCAGGGCTTTCAACTCTTCATCCACTGCTGATGCATCTCCAACTTCTCTCGTGGTTAGGGGTGCGGGTGTGGCGATGATGGTTGCAAATCGAACATACTCTTCAGCACCATGTTGATGATTTGTTGGTTTGTTCTGACTGAGCAAGCGTGAGAGGGAATCAGCCACATTGCTCTGTCCTGGAGCATACACGACTCTGAAATCATAGGGCTGTAGGCGGATTACCCAGCGTTCGATGCGGGCACAAGGCTTGGAACGAGGTCCATAGATCACTTCCAACGGCTTGTGATCGGTCACTAGATCAAATCGCATTCCATAAACGTATGCGTGGTACCTCTCGCAAGCCCAAACGAGGGCAAGGGCCTCTTTCTCCGTCTGGGAGTATTTCCGTTCACACTCTGTGAGGCTGCGGCTTGCATAGCAAATTGGTACCCATGCCCCATTCTGGTTTTGCATTAGTACAGCTCCAAGGCCAACTGGGCTTGCATCTGCAACGACTTTGGTTGATGCTCTCTTGTCAAAGTATGCAAATGTGCCTGCTTCAGCCATGCTTTGCTTAAGTGACTCAAAGGAAGCTTTTTGCTCGGGACCAAAGTGGAACGGAACATCTTTCCTGGTTAGTTTCCCCAATGGCTCTGTGATGGTTGCAAAATGGGGAATAAATCTGCTGCTGTAATTAGCCAATCCTAAGAAGCTTCGAACTTCACTGACGGTTTCAGGCTCTCTTATTTCTTGCAGGGCTCTAACTCTTTCCTCTGTCGGGCCGATTCCTTTTTCAGACAGAAGAATTCCCATGAAAACCAGTCTGTCCACATTGAACAAGCATTTGTCAGCATTGAGAGTCAAACCATGTTGTCTGAGGCGCTCCATGGTTTTGAGAAGGCGTTGGTCATGTGTCTTCTGGTCTGGGCCGTGTACAATGATGTCATCAGAGATATTGTCAACGCCCTCTATTCCAGCCAGAGCGGTGGATATCTCATGTTGGTACAGTTCACTTGCTGAGCTCACACCAAACAATAGGCGCTTATATCTGTATAAGCCCTTGTGTGTCACGAAGGTGGTGATTTGGCGTGACTCTTGACTAAGCTCCAGCTGGTGGTATCCCCACTTTAAATCTAGCTTGCTGAAAACCCTTGAGCCGTTCATGCTGTGTAGCAGCTCATCGACAGTTGGTATGGGGTGTCGACCACGTAGAATGGCCTCGTTTGCTCGCCTCATATCGATGCAGAGACGAATGTCACCATCCGCTTTCGGAATAATTACTACTGGGTTCACCCATGGTGTAGGCCCATCAACTTCTTCTATGATGTCACAGTCCAATAGTTCTTGAATCTTCTTTTCTACTTTTTCTTGTGAATTGAAGGGGGTTCGCCTTAACGGCTGAGCAACTGGTTTCACTTTTGGGTCTACGTGTAATGTCACTTGCTTAGACTTCAACTTTCCAATCCCGCTAAATACTTCTGGGAATTGTTGCTACAGTGTCTGCCTGGTTCCAGCAACTGTTGCGATGTCGACACCTATTCTCAGCACCCCTAACTTCATTGCAGTATCTTTGCAGAGGAGTGGCACTCCTTTTCCCTTGATGACTAGGAATTCGGCTTGAGTTTTCCCTTTACTAATCAACACTTCACAAATAAAACGACCTTTTACTGGGAGGAGTTTGCTGGATGCATAGGCATATAGCTTCCTGTCAATAGAAGCAGCTTCTGATTTACATTTGATCTTCTTAACTTTCAAATCTTCCCAGGTTTCTTCATCAACAATGTTATTGGTGGCTCCAGAATCCACCAACATTTCAAGTTTTACCCCACCAACAGACAACTTGAGCAGATTTGAGTGAGCTTCATTAGTAACTCTGAAGGCATAATCAACTTGGTCCCCATCAGCTTTTAGCTCTTCTTGCACTTGATTAACTCCTGGTTTCTTTGGTTTGGTTTTGCAAACGCTAGCAAAATGATCTTTCTTTTTACATTTCCTACAGGTCTGACCCCTAGCAGGACATTTTGGATCTCTACCCAGGTGCCCACTAGACCCACAACGATAGCCCTGAATTCCATTTTTCTTTCGGTTTTGGTTACCATCGGGTCGCTCGGGTCTTTCGTAAACCCTGTTTGCATCTTCTTTATTTGCCTCACTCACACTGAGATGAGACATTTGGTGGGCTACACTTTCACACTGTTCTGCGATTTCTAATGTGCGAGCGAGCGTTAGTTCCACTCTTTCCTCAAGCAGTTTGCGCTTTACATAGTCTGACCTACATTTACACAGGACAGCGTCTCTTATCTGGTTGTCAAAGTCTGCACCAAAATTGCAATCCTTTCCTTCTTTTCTTAATCGAGTAACAAACTGCAAAACAGTCTCACCTTCCTTTTGTTGGAGTCTGTGAAATTTCTGGCGGGCGAAAGCTGTATTGACTTTGGGAAGAAAATATCCATTCAATGCTGTTACAGCCGCGGCGTAATCGGTTGCTTCTCCGGTATCCGCAAGAGTAGAGAAGATTTCTTGTACATCTGGGCCTGCTAAATGGAGTAGCATCGCTCTTCTTCGCAGCCGCGTGTTTGCATTTGTAGTCTCAGTGATAATGAGACCTTTGCCATCCGCAAATAACTCAAAAGATGTCAACCAACGCGTCCAGCGCGGTCCCAACGTGGCGGGATCCGGGTGACAATCGAACTTAGGAATCGCATTTGAAGCGCCATTTTCGCTGAAAGACATCTTGTGCCGTGCTTGTCCTCGTCGCCAATGTCGTGTCCTCTCAGTACATAAATTAGAGGAGGTTTAACTAGTTGGAGAAGGGAAACTAGTTCGGAAAGAAGCACACAACAAGTCAACCATGTGCTCTCTTTATTCTTCTCTCCCATACTGCTCCTTGTCTACTTCATGACATAAATGCACGAAATGTGACATACACGACAGGTAATGTGTTATGTAAAGGGTTGTCAGTTTAACCATCGATTTTCCCTCTTTCTTTATTATTTGGAGACTATTAAGGCCAAGTAATTGAAGGCACCAACAACGACAAAACAACACTGTTAGAAATATATCGAGTAGTCATTCTATGAAGAGACTCTTCAATTTTCGTCAGTTATGCAAAAAAGTTAACCTAGCCTTAAAAACGTTTGTGTTTGCTGGCGCGCGTTCTTACTGCCCAGATTTTTTGTTCCAAATACTGATTGAAGAAGACCAAAAGTTAATCAAAGTATTTATTTCGACTCGATATTGGGCAAACTAAAACGCCTTTTAAGGCCGTAAAATTACGCAATTTTGCCGTTTCCATAGGGGCTTGAATTCTTCGACAGTCGACGGAACCCTCAAAATTTAATTTAATATAAAGTTTTCAATATGCTTAGTTTATCCGGTGTTCTAGTCTTGTAAATTGTTTCAATGCGAATACCGAGAACTTCGACTCAAGCGCGGCAGTAGCACGACGTTTGAAACCATGCATTCACTCAGTTCGGCAGGCTGAATTAAAGTCGGCGCGACTAGTTATAGCACGGCAGGCCTAATACCGTTCCGCACGGTAGTAGGGCGACTTGGCTTCGAACGGCGTGCTCTTGCCGTGCACGTGCCAAACTGAACCAGGGATGGCGGAGCCGGGGTGGGGGCTTAAGCTCCCCCCTCCCCTCCACTTTTTACCACGATGACAGTTTATTTTGTTTTAGTGTGAGGTAGAAATGAAGAAATAAAGAAGAAGGAAAAGAAAACGAAAAAAGTCTGGTTGCCTACAGATTTACCAAGAATTTACAAAGCTACAGCCTCGTACCAAATCTGTGAGAAGCTTTTCATGCTTACATAGTTTTAACCTTTCCGCAGCGTGCACTTCCCTCCCACACACGGGGAGGCTTGCTTAAAAGCGCGGGTCAGACAGTACCCTAAGGCCGTGATATATCATGGAGGGCTGAGAAAGATGTATCAAGCTCACAATACCTTCAAAATATATTGCTGTAAATGCACTAAAAGTACCTGTCATTTTAAAGTTCATCCACTAGGTTGATTTTCTTAAGAACTACACCATGAAGAATGTCAAAAATACTATTTCCGAGCCCCTAGACTCAAAAAGGTTTTTTGGGGAGGATGCCCATAGACCCCTTTACAAACTTGCGCCGGCACCGCTCGTTTTCAAGCCCCCACCTCGCCCCCCCCCCCCCCCCCTCTCCCCTTTCTTTCACTTGAAAAAAGACTCCGCCGTCCCTGTGAATTCATACTACGATTATCAGTTGAGTAAGGCGGGACCAAAGTTTGGTCACCAAGTTTTAACGTAAACATCATGTTGTTGTCACGGGCAACTTACCTCGTTTCCGTTGGTAACAATATCAACAGCCGTTGGTCGCCTGTCGCGTCGCCTACAATTTCGCGCGCTTTGCTGCCAATTGACGTCAAAGGCGGACAAGTTGCCAACGGATACGGAGCCAGTTGCTCATGACAACAACACGATTTTTACGTTAAAACTTGGTGACCAAACTTTCGTCCCGCCTTACTCAACTGATAATCGTAGTATCCTGCTGCATCAGCTGCAGTTGTTTTTTTAGCATTTAAAAAGGTCTTCAGTAAAGCAAACTTATTCCGATCTTCTGCACGATTGAATTAAATTCGACGTTTGAATCTTTCATAGCTTTTTGTCATGCGACTGCCGGGCCAAATTTATTTGAGTTCGGTACGGCAGAAGCACAACGTTTGGACTAGGCCGAATTCCAACCGAGGTCAGATCGCGGGATAGACATCAAACAGCCTTACTCTATTTTTCAAGAAAACCTGCTTCCTTGGTCTAGCTGGATTACGTTAATAACACCTCTTCGTTTCATTTAGTGCTTCTAATCAATCCGTTTTCCATCAAGATCAAAATCGACACACAATAGTTAAAAAATACTTTAAAAGACCAGTCTCCTTTCGAATATTTGCAGACTAATCGAGTGTGTATAGACGGGAAAGACAAACCCCTATATGCTTCTATTATGAGCAAGTGTCTAAACCTCAATAATCTAGTAATTCCAATTGGAGCTAACTGAAAATAAATATTACGTGACGCCGGTCACGTTATACATGTAGGGTGTTTAATCTATGTAACTTTGAACTTATATTTTGGGCTTTTTCTATAGCTTTTTTGTATCTTGCGTGAAATAATGAAACAATGTTGTAATAACGACATGGATCAACTCTCTTTTTGTATATTTCCCACAAAGCAAGGCCTACAAATGGAACAAAAAACAGACTAGAGTGCTCAACAATAGAGTTCTTTGAACATACCGCATTATGCAAATTTGAGAAGAGACTGTCGCGAACTTTTGCATTTTACCTGTGTGAACCTCGATTACCCAGAAATGTTTTTCCATATTATTATAGTAGAAACGACACTCTTTCGCACAGTACTTGTTTTAGTTCCATATCGGACATGTCAAGATGCGTTTTAAGCCCGTAAAACTACGCAATTTTTGCCGTTTTCATAGGGGCTTATAAGAAGGCAATTCTTCAACGGACGACGGAATCCTTCAAAATGCTTGAAAAATTTAAAACTTCCTATTGTTAGATAGAAGAAAAGTAAAGCACTTATGCTAAGTTTACCCCGAGTTCTAGTTTTGCAAATTGTTTCAATGCGAACACCGAGAACTTTGTCAATTTTCCAGATATTTTTTGCATATTTAATGAGGCAAAAAGCTATATTTTCGTTTTTTGCGAATTTCTTGAAGACTTTAAATTCTAAGAAAATCGAAATAATATTTTGGAAAGTGGCTCCCTAAAAGCGTTCTTTAGGCAAAGTTTCAGGATTTTCGATTTTCCTAACTTGGATACTTTCAGTCAGTGACTCGTAAACGTTTCCTCTCATCTTCTCACCTTCTCGGCTGCTACAACAAAAGACGATGATTACGATCGAGAATGGCATTGTTGCAGGCGATGTACCTCTTTGGCGGGTTACGTGGAAACTTTTACGATTCCTTCGGATCGATCGGGAATAGTCACCATTTGTTTTGCGTTTTTTTTTCGTAAAGCGCGCCACCGAGCTGTCAACTGAGCGAAGGTGCGGACCGGAAGTAAAATGAAGTGCGTAGAGCTTTGTAATTTTCATTTCTGCTGCGCATTCACTTTTTGTCAGCCAATGAAAAAATTCGAATTTTTTTGGTGCGGCCAGAGCTACTCGTCAACGACATTTTAAGACGAGTAGCACTGAATACAAGAATGTGTACGATTTGTGACTGAACGAGGGAAAAAAAAGAGAGACCCGAAATTTAAATCCAGGCCTCACTGCCTGGGTAAAAAAAAACATCAACAGCACCGTGTTCTTTCTTTTCTTCTTTCGTTTTCCATTGCGCTCATCGTTTGCTTTGTTCAAACAAAATAAATGGCATTTATACAAAGTGCCAGTAACTGTTGAGTTTTCTAATTTCTGGTGACCAGTGAAACGATGAATGACTGGTTACCAAATAACGAAAATACGTAAACATCCGTTTAAGAGTATGTGTAGATGCTTTTCCGGACTGCCCTATAATTCGCTATTTTGAGGGACATCTCCAAGCTACTTACCGCAAAAGGCAACTAACCGTAAAACTATTCAATGTCACTATTTTAAATTTTTATTACTGTTATCCTATAGAAATAAATAAAATAGAATAGAAGCACTTTAGAAGCACTTGAGTAGATATATACATACAATAAATTAAAGTGCGAAAACTTTCTTCAGATGATAAGTCCAAATAGAAGCACTTTATGGCTTTCTCACTTTAATTAAATACGCGCCATGGTCGAGTGGTTGTTATGATGGCAAGCGTCGCTTTACATTCTTCACGCAGGTCCGTCAGGCAGCGTGGAGTACCAGGCATTTTCAGACTGGAAAAATTACAGTGAAGCTCAAACAGCATGTCAAGGATATAACTCCAAACATCTTGCAAAGATAAACGAGCCGGATGAACTAACTCAGGCGAAAATGGCTTTTAATTATAGCAGGATAACGAAGTACTGGACGGCTCTACAAGTGTTGTAAGTAATACGTATCCACTGTTACCGTTAATTTTTGGTTAAAAGAACTAGGGTACATCAAAACAAATCTCGTTGAACCTGTGGGAGAATTGTTCCGCTTCAAATCAGACGGCAACTAATTTCAAGCAGAACAATTCTTTTTATTATTTTTTTTTTCTACCCTAGGTCCGGTACCTTGAAGGCTGACAAACTAACTGAACATTAAACTCGCAATAACAAAAAAATTAAACAGTATGCGCATTGAAGTTATCAGAGTAAGCTTAAAACTCAAGCATGTTAAATAGTTGGCAATTGTAAACTAATTGCTGTATGTTGGTTAAGCCGATAAATTTCACGGCATTAAACAATAAGGCAATACTTGTTAATACTACAAAGCCGATTTTTGTAGTTTTCTTTGTGTTAAACAGCTGCCTCATTGACTGCTACTACTTTCGCAAACCTGGGAGGTGGATAGCAAACACTATCCCTAGTTTGAGTAGCCAGTCGGAATGCGCAAGAAACAATGTCCACTGGTTTGGTAAATACAGTTATGGGCATGTCTGTGTAAGACCCGGCCACTTAATTTGTTTTGATGGAAAATGGATTGCCTTCTACACGAGTCAAGCAACATACGAAATGAACGAAAACGGTCTTTACCTCGGCACATTTGCTTTCTTCATTTTTTGAAGATTTTTTGGAACCACCTCGAAAACCACACAAAATCGAAAATTGAAATTTAAAATTTTGGGGATTACGTTATATAATTATGCTGCTTATATAAAACTCGAACATTTCACAAAACATTCTAATTCTTTCAGAATTACTGCACATTTCTTTCTTCTTTCCATACAACTTAAAACTACCCGCTTATCTTAAACACAAGCAAAGTCAGTTATGACGTTTTTTCGAATTCCTTATCGTCTAAAAATGGTCTTAAGCATCTTTACTGACATAGAGTCCAAACAAACAATTTTTTTTTTCAAAAGTGGGACCTCTACAGGAGTGATTGACTGTTATTAGCAGGGGTTTCAATGACATTAGTTATAAGCGGCCACTGAAGGTGTAATAGGCGGCTGTGTCCACTAAAGGGGCCGTAAGGCCCCTTTCCCCTAGGGGGGTCTGGGGCACCCCCCCCCCCCCCTGAAACAATTGAAATCTAGAAGCTCGGAAATGCGATTTCCAACGTTGTGGGCAGCAAAAAGCGTGCTGTTGATGCGTATTTTTATTGACCACAAAGCAGGATTTGTTTTTACAACTATTAATTTTTTGATGCAAAGAGGTGCATTTTGAATACCTTTCTAGGCAGATATCTCTCAGTGACACTTGATATCCACTGAAAGTTATTGTAAAAACTAACTTTGTGTCAAAAGCTGTTTATTTTACGGATGCGAACGAAACTACAATTCAGCAATAATCAGATCATTCTTTACATAAAGGTAATCAATCCAAAGAAACTGATAACATTATTCCTACCGGTTGACGAAGACTGGTTACCGTTAGAGTTTGTCCCAGAGTCTGCTTTGTCGTGATGTCGAGGCTTCAGGTTTTTAGTGTATCGCTGGACGTTGAAATTATCGCGTGCGCTTCAGTTTTTTGGCCTTGGGCCTGTTTTGCCCGCTTTTTTGTAGCATTTAAAAATTTCAGTGGTCGTCGTTGTTGTTGTATTTTCCTTTTTTGTTTTATTAATATCATTTTTATTTTCATTAATGAAATCCAAACAGACGACGGTAAGGGGTCCTACAGGCGTCGGTAGACCGCCGGTAACCGGCTTTTATTGAAACCCCTGATTAGCCTAATTCACTCAGTTTTTAATTCCAAGGTACAAATATCTGTATTAAAAGTTGTGGGCACTCTTAATTTTGAAGCGCAAAAAATTCGAGCAAGTAGTGAAAGTTCAACATTTTATGTGGAAATGGCGATGCAGTCGATCAATCAACCTTATTTAGAGAGGGTGACACGTGAAAGTATAAACTGATAAGCTAGTGGCCCTCTGTGCTAACTATATACGAGTGATTATAAAATAACTAAGCATAGTACATAGTATGAACAATAAAAAGTTACAATTTGTAAAAAGTTACAATACAACGTTGCAAAAAGTCCCTTCCTTTAACAATAGAACAATTTCGATATATTAAAATTCAGCCTAACACAATAGACCTCAGCACGAGGCTCTGGGTAATAAACCCCACAAACTCTGTAGTTATTCCCCAGAGCCTCGTACTGGGGTCTATTGTTTTAGGCTGAATTTTAATATATCGAAATTGGTCTATTCTTTGACATTACCCGATTAGATTTATTGACTTTGAACGTTTAGAGAACTCAGTAAGACTTACATTACAACAAAATATCAGGAAATATTTCAAGTCTTCTAGTACAGCCTGATCATCTCCTTTCCGTCACACATTCCGCACTCTTGGTTGAAGCAGGCGAGCAGCTTTAAAGGTTACTTTGCTCCCGCCAGCCCCCCCCCCCCCTCTCTCTCTCTCTCTCTCTCTCTCTCTCTCTCTCTCTCTCTCTCTCTCTCATAATCACATTTGACTATTCGTGAGACTCTTTTTCGCGAATGACAGTTGGTAATAAATCAGGACAACTTATAGAGAGGTCTTTTTACCCAAATTAATGTCCGAAATGGACCTTTTTTTACCGATTTCATGCTTTTCGATGTTTTTCCAAACAAAAAATATGCCTAACCGCTCCAGTATATAATAAAGAAAGTATGAATAAATATCGGTAAAGATGCGATGTTTCATAAGATAACTCATTAAAATATGGGATCCCAAAATTTCCAACTTTTACAAAGAAACATATGCCTGGGGGCAAGCGTAGCCCCCTGGCATAAAAAATAATTACATAACTTCCTCATATTTTTAAAGTACCAAATTTTCGTGGCTTGCTACAAAGCGTTTTCGAACCTGAATAACCCAGATATGCTAAATAGATTTTACGTATAGCTTTGTGCAATTCGCTGGATTCCTTGGAAAGGCACTGCACAGTGACACTGGATTCGTAACATTTCATTATTATTGTTACCTTTATCGTTGTCGTTGTCGTTGCTGCTATCGCTATCGCTATTAATATCGTTATCGTTATCGTTACTGCTATCGCTATCGTTATCGTTATCGTTATTGTTATTGTTATTGTTGGCACACTCTTAAAACGCCCCGAAAAGATAATATTTACAATACATAGACGCCCCCCAAAATTACGCCTTTGATCGTGCAAAACGAATTACTCAATTTTCAAAACTGTGGGCTTTGGAAGCTGAAAAATATTCGAAGTATAAAAAACACAATAGCCTCTGTTTCACTTTTAAAATATGTTCGGATATTTGTCTTTGGACATTATCTGTTCCTCGGAGCTCGAAGTTTTCTTCGAGCTTTGCTCTCGGAAGACGGTACTCTTCTCGGAACATATAACGTCCGCAGGCAAATATCCGAGCACATTTTCGCGCCAAATGGAGGTTATTGTTTGTAGGTAACCAGTGATCCAGCTACGCATGCGATATTTTGCTATGGCGTGGAAAGAATTGCCAGTTACGCACATGTAAATAGCATTATGCTAAAGAAGTTTAACTTTCTCAGTCGTACAGCACGGCCTGAAAAGTGGAGATTGAGTGATACTGGAGTGCCATTTTCAGTGAAACCGAAGATGTACCACGTCGTACGTGTAAACGACGCCAAGAAATTAGTAGATACTGGCCCTATCAGAGCTTACTGCTTCTTGATCACTAGCGACAATTTTCTGGAAATTGAAAACTGCAGCGAAAAACATGCTTATATTTGCGAAGGATCTGAAGGTAAAGAGTTGATTTACTATAAGCCGAATGATATCTGACAACTCAAAACTATCACACTCAGTCAGTACTCTTGACTAGTCTAGATTAAAAGTTAACTGTGAGAATATTATCTGACGATTTTAGAAAGTAGACGGTTATTGTTAGCATACAGGTACATGGTTAAAACATCACACGTGACGCTTGCGTTAATGGTAAACAGAATTTTTATAAACCATGCTTTGTTTTTCGACATTCATTTTCTAATGTACGGAAGCAAGCCGAGAATCCACGATGTCCTAGAATTGACTTAAGGATTTAACCACTGAGAAAAGATGAAGTGATAATTTTTTTGTATTGCGTGTTTGCATCACAATCTTCTTTGACCATTCATTATACAAACCGATCTTAATCTTTGCAGTTTTATCAACAAGCATAACAGAGTCAAAGTCAACACAAATGCAACCCACGGCAGTGGCTACAACGTTGATGACAAAAGTAACAGCAATATTCCCAAGTAAAGCAACAGATACGACTAAGATATTGCCTTCAAGAACAGTTAGTATTTCCACATTTGTGTCAGCCAGTATCTCACCAACACTACCAACAAGTGCAAAGGAACAGGTGATTGTGTTTTTATTTTTCCTAAAGAATGCAATCATAGCAGTATGTGTGTATGTATAGTTTTTTTTCTTGACAGCTCACAACCCTCAAATCTATAGCTTTGAATAAAGATTCTTTAAATATAATTCTCCGCGCTCAATGAGTCGGTGGAAACAGATTTCTTTCCTTTTCCATTACAACAGAAATGCATTCATCCTCTTGCCTTCCCTTGGCACATAAAAAGCACACGACCTTTTAGTTTGTTTGTTTGCTTTTTTACACTTTCCAACAAACTTTAAAACAAATTCTACCACATATTCGAATACAATGGAAACTGGGCCAAAACCATCGCACTTTTTTTTCCTGTCTTCGGTTTTCCTGTTTAAACCAGTTTTCTTGTTAGACTTGGTGCTGTAGGCACATGATAGTATATATCGTATATAAGTGCGTAGACTGCAATTTTCAAGTCGAACTTAAGAACCACCAGGAAAAAATGCAAAAAAGTTACTTAATATACCTAACGTAATGATGTTGTGTTTCTCTTTCGGTACAAAAAGATTACAGATTATCTCATCAAATTGAAGCAGCTCAATGTTGACGATGAAGATTCTCTGCAGGTAAGAAACTATTATTGCGCTTTAAAATCTTCGGGATTGTTTCCATTATTGGTCGTATTGTTGACAAGTCACACCATTTTGTGTTCCAAACCCTGATATTACAACACGGATAAGGTTTATTACGTCAAAAACAATGATGTTTCATCAAGTGATGACGGGTTTCGGTGAATTCAAGGGCGTCGGGTAACGCTGTGAAGCACAAACATGTTATTTAGGGGTGGGTGATATCTTTGTCTATTCGTAATTTAAGGGAGCTGCAGCAAACCACGACGGCATCGGCAACGAGAACCTTTATATAAAAAAATATTTATCGAACAGAACAATTTGCACGTACTTTATCCGGGTATACTAGATGTTTAATACCAAACAATGCGAAATGACCAAATTTTGCCCGTTTTGGACAAAGTAATGTTTTACAACGTTGAACAACTGTTAATCAATCTCCGACGGTTACATTCGAATAAAGTAAAAGAATAACAGAATCAACTATTTATACGTAAATTTAAGCGAAAACAGAGTGGTTTGAATAACAAAGGAAAAAAACTACCACCAATGCTTAGCTTAATTAACTATTCCTGTGAAGAACTGTGCATTCATTAAAGTTCAAATGGCAACCACATGGACTTTCATAACAACAACACAAAGTGTATCTCAGCGCTGGCTTATTATCCGTATTCCTTTCAGGAACTGAACTCGGTCATTACATGTTAACCAAGTTATCAAAGCGATAGGCCCAGTTAACAGGTCTAGCTAGCTGTGAAACTCGAAGGTGAAATTTCAATTCAAGTTTTACTAGGTGTCGTCCTTGCCGTCACCGTCGCCATTGCTAAGCTCCCTGATATTTTAATGATTTTTTTAGTCTAATGGCCTACTAGGTTAAACTGATTTTTAATCTACCTTAATATTGGGTTCTATGCATTTAGATTGCCGTGAATGAAACTTCAAGGCTACTTGCACATTCCAATAACAGTTCCTATCACGAAACGGCGACAAATCTGTTGGTAGCCACTCGGCAGCTTGAGGCATTTGCCATGAAATACGCGATGGAACATCTAACCACAAATGGAACCTCGAATGCCAACATAACTAGCACTGAAGAGCACTTTGGTGAGTTATGATTGTTTAAGCCAACTTTGAAATTATACGCTAAATTAAATACCCCATCAACCATTTATAAAGACCTTTATAGGGGAGCTATGGCGGCCCGAAGGGCCGCCGCGCGAAACATCTTAACTATAGGAACAGAACCACAGCCATGTATACAAATAGAAAACCATGCAACTCTTTTTACATGGTCTACACGGCTAGCGGCATAGATCGCGGGCACGTGCGTCCTACGACGACGGCGAAAAACGACGACGGCGAAAAACGACGACTTTGAGCGACCATACTCCCGCTAATAGCAAGTCATGCAGCGCAGCAGCCTTGGTTTACAGCTACATCTTTGAAATTGGACATCAATGTTATACTCAACTGACACATGTCAAATCAAGGTATCCCTTGATCAGTATCACATGCCATATCGCGGGCTTAGGTTAGCTTTTTTTTCAAGTTGATCGCTGACGACGTACTGAGTTTCCATTATATCGCGGACTCAAGCCAGGTTAGCTTGTTGTAATCAGGGCCGGGTTGCTTGGAAGCTAACCCAGGTTCAAAAATCATTGGAAGTATAAATTTTTCGTGTTTCTCACTCTTTATGTCTTTGTAGTTTGAATTTATACAAACTCAAAAGAGAGCGCCACAATATGAAAAGAAAACTTTACCGTAAAGTTACAAAAACTCAAATCAAAATTTTCGCCTACTCCTGGGTTAGCTTAATCGGGCTTTGAACAACCCGGCCAAGGAGTTCCTCTTTTAGTCTTGGCTAAATCTATTTATAACTTGGGTTATTATACAATAAAGAATTGGTTTATGCTTAGTGTGCTTATATCGAGTTATGAATGCACTTGGAGAGTTTGGAGAGCACTCAAGAAGCTAGAGTTGCTCTCGGCTACCGCCTCGAGCAACTCTTACGCTTCTTTCGTGCTCTCCAAGCTTCCCGCGTGCATCCATAACTCGATATACGCACACTAAGCATAAACCAATTCTTTATTGTATAATAACCCAAGTTATTCTCGCATTTCGATTGGTTCTCGCCTATTATCTATAAGAGGACAGCCACATGATTGACTTCATCAGTTCAAAGTTCTTCCCTCTGTGTTTAAGATGGCGGAAAGTTTTATGAAGGTACAAAAAGTCATGACGAAGCACTGGACCGGGTACGAGAGTCTGGAAGATGAAAGAAAAAGTCGTTTCGTTTCTAAAAAATGGCTGAAAAAAAAAAAAATACTTGAGCAGTCTCAGTCGGCAGTCGAGCGAGATTAAATCAAACACAAAATTGATCTTGAAACTACTTTAAGGTAAGAAAACATTGCTAAACGTCTCGAATTTAACAAAACCACTAAGCAAAACGTTAATGTCATTAATTTATTTAAAAAATTGAACTTTTCTCAGTCTTAAAGTTATTGTTGACACGGTTTGATTCTAGGAATTAAACATCAAAACATCATCAGTTTAAATAAACACATGACCTTAAGTTTAACCTTGTTTTCCGACGCGAATGTTCCAGTCAGATTCAGAGCATAGTAGCGAGAAGAGAAGAGCGCACTACAGCTCACGGTCGACTGTATCCCAGCTATAAGGTGTCTCCGACACTATATCAAACTGATTTGACAATCACCAACCACAGAGGACACAAATTTCCACCGTCACTAACGCTCCATTCATCCAAAACTCGAATCGAATGGCCCGCAACCGCAAGTTTTCCTACCGTATATTTTCATTTCCTGCAACATTCAAGACACCATCCCAGCTTTTCGTCTCACAGGGCTGCTCTGATGATAAAACCTGACTTGCCTTTTGAACATTTTCTTTAGATTTGTAGATTTCGCAGTTCAATTCTGCTTCCGCTGTAAGTTTTCAATCCACGAGAAGCGATTTTCGACTCAAGTTTGACAGTGGCGTGATTTGTTTGGACCAATCACAATTCTTCGCTACGCATAGCAACCAATGAGATTGCTTCATTTTGTATAGACAATAGATAACATCAAACGGCGTTTTTTCGCGTTTGCCAAAGTGGGCAAAGAACGGCTTTCGAGTTATGTTGAAAGATTTTAAAATTAAAAAAAAAGCTTTTTTTCGTCGTTTCTTTATTATATAAAACAAATAGACTCCATGTTGCCGTGCGTCTGTTCGGTAGTAGATCACAGAAGATGTTTAAATGTGGTAAGAACATCAGTAACCCACTCTGCTATCGCCTCGTGTGCCACTAGTTTTGATCTTACCAAATAAGTTGCACACGATGATGATTTTGACGTCATCTGCGATCTATTACTGAACAGACGTACGGCAACATGCAATCTATTTGCTAAATATACGCAAGGCCGTGCGTATATAACATGACTGTGCATTTTCAAATTAGCTGCAAAATAATAGTGCAAGTTCCTTTTGTTTAAGTTTTGGCAATGTGAAGATTATTCTGATCAATCTAAACCCTACTTCGAGCCTCTTACTTTTGCCAAGCAGAGATATGTTTACTTAAACTTGAGTATTTGGGCTTTGTTTGTTTTGACTTTGTTTGCCTAAATTTTCTTTATAGTTAATTCGAAGAAGCGAGTTTTTCGTTGACAATTTTAGGAGCCAAGTTAAACGTTTTCGTTCAACTGTTGCTCAAATGATTGTGGCGTGTTAGGATCCTAATGATCTTTGCCACTGTGAGAACTTTGTAGTCAATCACAAATGAGACAGCTTTTAGCGCCCATTATGTTATCAACATGTTATAAAAGAATTGGTTCGTGCTTTTACTTACTTACTTAATCCTCTTCCTGCGTGTCTGCACATAAGGCCGTGGTTCATGCTGTGCGTACATCGAGAAGAAGCTAGAGTTGCTGCGCCTCGAGCAACTCTTGCGCTTCTTTCGTGCTCTCCAAACTCCATAACTCGATATACGCGCGCTAATTATAAGCAGGAACCAATTCTTAACTATTATGGGTGGTTGTCTAACCGGCCTTATGATGAAGTTAGAAGGCTGTATAAAAGTGTTAATTCCTCATGGTATCTCCAGACCTCAGACAAATCGAATGATGATATATTTATAAAGTGACGTATCAACAAAACAAAAAAAACGTTTACATTTTCAGAAAGGAGTTTTGTCCGAACCTTGTCTCTTCAACCAGTGATTATTTACTTGATGCTTCACCCACCCCTGACAGTTTCTGAGTTTTCTGAATTGGCCCGTAAACATGACGTCTGCGATATTTTCACAACTTTTATTTTCAGCCAATTTATAACATTTACTGATGTTTACAGTGATGGAGGTTCGAAGTGTAAGCGTTGGTCATGAAAAAGACGTATGGTTTCCCTCTGAGGACGACAGAGAACATCTTGGTGATGGAAGTGAAAAGATCTTTCTACCACCAGAACTCTTTAGAAAACAAGGTACGAAATCATATGAGCAAAGCTTTGCTTATTATTAAATGAACCGCTCCGTAGCCCCTTCATAGTAGTAAAATGAAGAATGGTGAATCACGTGTGTGCTTGTGGAGTAGGAAGTGAAGGCAGGCAGATTGATCTTTTAGTTTGCCCTGAAATCTTTGAAAGGAAATGTGCCACTAAGACAACGAAATCCTTACTCTAAACTGGAACATACTCAGCTTGATTTTGTAACCAATGCAGAAACTTAAGCACTATCGTCATCAATCATAAGCTAACCAAACCAATACCTCACTTAGGGTGCAGGGCGTACGTCTCCAAAAAGGGATATCTAATTACGAAAAGGTGAAATGGATACCTTAACGGCTGGAGATCACGAAATCACGCGTCAATCACGTGACAAAAACGCCCGCAGAGAACCATTCAGAATCGATAACTTTTTTATTGTCAAGGAATCGAAAAGTTGATCTGAGCGTGTACCTTTGTCCAGGATATATACCGAAGAAAAATAAAAGCATTATTTTTTTTTATTATTTCTCTTTAGACAGGACAGTGGAGAACTTAAGCGTTGTTTATTCCTTCCTACCTTCAACAGCTTGAATCAATACTTGACAATGATTATAGACACTGTAATGTTTATGGTTGGACCAAGCGCGCAGTGCGTGTTGTCTTTAATAATTAGCAATAAGTCTCTGCACGATCGTCTTATTCTTTTAACGAGAAGTCGTGACATAAAATTTGTTATATCTCGTTCATAGAAACTTTTCTGGTTGGAATATTATATAAGGACATGCACGAGTTACTCCCAGATGAAAGTCAGTCCTTTCTTGATGGGTATGTATTCGACAGTACAGAAATCAAACATAATTTTATAAGCAAATTATCTGAACTTTAGTTTATTGGGTCTCCAACGTAATGGAAATATCAAGAAATAAAAGTTTGTTTCATTATTTGCTAATATATACATTTTCTATTTTATCAGGGAGAAAAGGAAAACTACAAGACTTCAGACACGAGTCATCGCATGTTCTATATTCCCTAACTTCTCTACTCTGCTGCCAAAAAACGTTACTATATCATTCCCTTTGGAAGAGGTGAGAAGACATATTAGGTATTGCTTTTATTACGTTTTCCATTGACTACTATAATACTTCGGCTCTATGACGAAAGTCTTTGTGTTATTCTTAGCTGTTGGAATCTGACATAAGTACTGGAATCGGAATTGACAATCTACAATTAGAAACAGCCTAGGTATATATCAGAGTTTTGAATGCAGGGTAAACATGACAGGTTGAGAAAGAGCCCTAACGTAAGGCATAAGCACATTGATCTAGACATGGAAAAAGTAGCAACATTCCAAAAGTGACGAAATCAAAGCTGCGTTTATAGTGTAAGACCACAATTTGATGGCCGATACACACGAGGGATTTTGCTCCAGGGTCAATTTGCACGACTAGTACACACTGAAGAACATAGTGTGGGAGCTTGCTTCATATTATGGTACACACGAGGGAGCGTTTTCAAGTTTGCTCAATTTGCCAAGGGATCTTGCTCCCAAAAGTGCTCCTGGTTTAGTGGGGTGGAAAATGTTGCAGGGTGGAAATTCCGCTCCCGAGAATGAGCTACGCCCATGAAATCGTTGATTCACACGGAGGAGCTTTGTTCACGGAGCGTGCCCCTGGAACAAAACCCAGGAGCAAAACCCCTCGTATGTATCGGCCTTAAAACTCCCTTAATCCATACAAACTAGGCTATACTAATTGAACCCTTTCGCATTCCCTCTATTAATTCTGTTTTCGTTTTCTTTCTTTAAGCCTTCTAAACTTGATGATATACCAATTTGTGTATTTTGGGACTTTGACATCAGGTACATTTTAATATCCACACCAGCTAATTTTTGGTTCTAATTTATGTATATGTTTAAGTCAAATAAATGATCATCCTGATTTAATCCAGGTCCAAAACTTAAAATCTACCTGTTAACCATTTATTTGCATGTTTCTTGTGCAGGAGTCGATTTAACGGTTCCTGGTCAAACAGGGGATGCACGTTGGTCAACAAAACTAAAACTAAAGTTGTGTGTACTTGTAATCATCTCACGAACTTTGCGGTTCTTTTGCAAGTGGGAGAAACAAAAGTGAGTAAATCTTTCTATATTTGTAAATTATGGTGTCGCCGTTTGTTTTTTTGTTTGTTTGTTTGTTGTTTTGTTTTGTTTGTTTTTTCTGTAAATGGAACTCGGAGAAACTAACAGTGTAAGTGTTCATCAAGAAAGGCCATTTTAATCATCATCTAACCTACTGAGATAGCTTACATCATTTCGTACGGCCCGGATCTTGGTCAGTATATTCAGTTTAACTTTTTATTTATTTATTTATTTATTTATTTATTTATTTATTTATTTATTTATTTATTTATGTATTAAATTATTTATTTATTTATTTAGTGAATGACTTATTTATTTATTTATTTATTTATTTGTTTAACAGGTTATTATGTTATCTATTCATGTTTAAATCACATATGGTCTGGCCTACCTCCTTTTCCTCACTTAGATTCCTGACAGACATCAGGTGGCCTTGGAAGTCATCACTTATATTGGCTGCGGGCTGTCGCTAGTGGGCGAGACTTTAACTGTTCTCGCCTATCTGGTTTTGATGTAAGTAACCCCTCCGTAGCATGGTCACACCACCAATAAAGCAGTTCATTTCTCTGGCTTTTCCGTGTTAATTAATGTTCTTTGTCTTGAATTTCACAACAGGAACCTCAAGCAGGAGCAGTGTCAGATAAGACTCAATCTAGTCATAGCCATAGCCGTGGCACAAATCATTTTCCTCGCAGGAATTGATGCTACATCAAAGCAGGTAGCTTCATTTAGATAACCAATCACCATCTGATACGGACGGTTGTTCTGAAAATGACGAAGAGTTTTGGCAAGGATCAACCCTTGTTCGAAAAACCTACAGAACAAAAGTCAGACGTTTCTTAATTTAATAGCTCTACAAAGTTGTTTGACAGGAGTTGGATTGAGACTCATGATTGTTTTTAGTTAGTTAGTTAGTTAGTTTGTTTGTTTAGCTCTCAGCTTGTTTTGCTTTGATTCTTTTGTTTGTTTCTTTGTTTGTTTGTTTTGCTGTTGTTGTTGTTGTTTTTAACTGATGTGGAAGACTTAAACTGATTCTCTAATAATATCGTTCTTTCACAGGGAGCCTGTATTGTTGTAGCAGTGTCTATCCATTATTTTTATCTGGTCGGGTTTGCCTGGATGCTTATGGAGGGAATCTACTTGTACCTCGTGGTTGTCAAAGTATTCAACACCCTAATAAAAATGAAACTATTTTATGCATTCTCTTGGGGTATGCACAAACCTTTGTTTGGTAAATTACGTAACTACCCTTCATGACTAATCTGAGCATCACTGGAAAACAAGAAGTGATTCGTCAACCAATGTAGCTAAATAAACCTGAACAGCACTCCATCAAAACCATCTTCCTTATAAACGATACAGATTAGATAGCAGGGTAGTCGGTAGCAGTAAGGATGTCAAAAGATTTTATACAGTTAGGGACTGCAACAGCAATAGTTATATCATTCAACTAATATATATAGATTTAGCCAAGCCTAAAAGCCGGCCGAGTTGTGCAAAGCCCGATAAGCTAACCCAGGATGAGCGAGAATTTTGATTTGAGTATTGTAATTTTGCAGGTTTTCTGTATATTGTTTGGCCTTCTGTTTTGATTTTGAATAATCTCAAAATACACAAAGCAAAGCAGTGAAAAACATTTGTATATAAGAAATATTTATGCTTTGGTTAACTTTTAATCCTGGGTTAGTGTTGACCGGTTTCGTAACAACCCGGCCCTGATTACTGCAAGTTAACATGACATGAGCCCGTGATCCAATCGAAAACCAGTGCTTTGTCAGCAACGATAAACTTGAGCCCCTCGATGTGGTCACGTGATACTGGTCAGGCATACCTAGTTTTGACAGGTGTCAATTTACCATAAAGGGATGCCCAATATCAAAGAAGTACGATATAAACCAAGGCTGCATGTCTCTGTCAACCTATTAGCTGGGGTATGGCCGCTATCTTGCGCGACTCCGCCGTCGTCGTAGTGCGCACGCGCCCACTAGCAATACTGATAACCATGATAACCATAAGAAAATCATTTCCTGCCTTTTCTTTTCTTTTCTTTTCTTTCCCATATGAGTATGTCAGTTTGATTTCTCTTGTAGGCTTCCCATTGCTTATGGTGGTGTGTTCGATTGTGATCGCATCCGGTGCAGAACACGGAGTTACAAGCTATGTACATAGTGACTAGTAAGTATCTGATAATTTAAATAACGAGAAAAAGTTTTTACTGGCTTTCATGCTGGAGCCACTTTCACGAGGCCGACAGTTAGGATGTTTCTAAGTATTTGTTTCAAATGCAGTTCTCTACTGTTAAGAAGCAATTACTGACATTTATCTTATCGTAGGACTCCATTTGCCTTTGTAAATCTGGCCCCTAGACTGGACCCAAGCCTATAAACCGATGTTTTCGCTTTGACAACTACATGTACACAATAAAGATTATTTTGGGGGGTGCATAACTAAACCGTAGATAATTTTTTTTCCATACAATTAGCTAAGGACAAACGTAAAAGAAAATTTCTTTTTCCAATCGTAAAAACAGAAATCTGACTGTTTTCTTTATTGATTGATTGAGTAATTGATAGATTGATTAATTGATTGATTGATTGATTGTTTTTGTGTGTGTGGTCTTATAACGTATAGCATGTATCTTGTTTTTGCAGCTGTTGGATTTCATTCTCAAATAATTTGGTTTGGACCTTTGCCGCCCCAGTCCTCGTGGTCTGCCTGGTAAAATTATAGTTGTTACATTTGTTATCTGTGAAACTAGTTGGCATATACATAGTTATTCACGCAAATGTCGACCCTAAAAAAAATCATCATTTACTTAATATCAAAAACGTCATCGACGAATCTTGCAATGCATGTATCAACCATTTTAAATGCCATTACTTACAACAACCGGTAGTGTCCCATTGGAAAAAAACACATTTGGTTGTTGTTTAGAGGATTAGTGAAAGTTGATGAGTCATTTCGTCAAACTAACAGAATAAGCCAAGCCTGCTCTTGTTAAAACATTGTTTAAGTAGTACCGAGTTTTAACCCCTTGAATTTAAAGGTGTATCGCATAGAATTCCTCCAAAGATTGTAAACTCCGTTTACCGTTTGTTAGTATCTGCATTAGTTCCGGAGATATTTAAGTTTGAAAAAATAAATAAATATCTCCGGAACTAATGCAGTCATCTCATTTGCATATGCAAATGAGATGACTGATGATATCTTACACTCACACCAATATTGGACATGGACATGGGGCACCCTTAGCAAATATCAAAATGCAGCGCTAAAGGTGGCCAGAAAAGCTTTCTGGAAGATCTCGAACCTAGTATGTTGCCATGGTAACCAAATTGTTAAACTCATACTGTGAAGCTCATCTAGTTCAATCTTACTGCAGATAATCAAACATTTCTTCATCATATTTGATAAAATTTAGTTCAGTGAATGACGTCATCACTTGGCCAATTTGCATATTTTAAAAACTTGAATATCTCTGGAACGAAAAGAGATATTTAAAAATAGTAAACCGCATTTTTCTTCTCGTACAGGTAAAGTCTGCATACGAGCCAAGTGGCCCACAAGGCCGGAGCTTACACCAGTTTCTGTAGCATGAAGTGACTAGGAGTATTTCTACTCCACCCTGGATGGATGCTAGTCCTTCGCAGGGTTATCCCCAGCATTAAACTTACCGGAACCCATTGATAAATCTGGGTGGAGAGAGGCACTGTGAGAGTAAAGTGTCTTGACCAAGATGTCCCCGGCCAGGGTTCGAACCCGGACCGCTCGATCCGGAGACGAACGAACTAACCATGAGGCCACCACGCTCTTAGAGACTACTTGTTTATGTTTGAAAATGGCGTAGATAGGAAAGATGCGAACTTCGTCATGTACCACTTTAAAGTTTGGATATTGATTTCTATAAAAGTTTTTAGTATTATCCTTGACATCACCTCCTTTTTTTCTGAATTCTTCAGATAAACTCTTTTATTCTTTGTCGCGTGGTGTACGAGATGACAAAAATGCAGGGTACAAAAGATACCTCCAACGTGAAGTATGTTACTTTAAAACTTCAGTCATCATTTCTTCTTAGCTTATCTTTGTGGCTTCCAGCAGGCTGGACTATATCTTTCTCGTTTGAAAAAAAAACTCAAAATTTACATGTTAACGCTTTCTTTCATTTTGTTAAAGGCAAGGTTTAAAAGCATGTGCCGTTCTGTTTCCTCTACTGGGTATGACCTGGGTGTTTGGTATTTTAAGCGTGACGGATGCTGGACTTGTCTTTCAGTACATCTTCACCATTCTCAATTCGCTTCAGGTAAGTAAACAACTAATTAATTTAATGTCAACAACGCGGGGAGTGCTTGTGGAATCCTCCCAGACAGAGGTGTATTTAAGAGTGCTTGACATGTAGCGAAGAAAAGATTTTGTTCAGTGTTTCTTGGACAGGAATAGAAAAAACTTGATCCTTGCCAATTTCACTGTCCAGAAATATTTCTGTAGAGCTCCATGTTAATCCTTTGCCGTTTCTTAGAGTCTTAGTCACAGGTCCAGTATCTGAGTCTCGTATCTCTATTATGAACAAAAGAAGAAGGACAGAAGGCTTGTTAGCGAAAATGCCTAGAAGTTCTTATCTATTTAGCGTGCGTTTGATTTAACTAAATAATGTATAAGATAAGGCCATACTTCTGCCAGAATAAGGTCCAACAATTAGTAGCGATCACGTCAATGAAGCAATTCCTTGTTATAAAGCGCTAAACGAATTTGCTTAAAAAAAACTATCAACAGGTAAAAAATAAACGAGAACGATTTTATTAATACTTTTAACAAGGCTGCGTTCACACTTTGCTTAAACGAAGCACATTTCCTTGCAGGGATTCTTCATCTTCATAATGCACGTTCTCCGAAGCACAGATGTTCGCACCGCGTATCTTCGAAAGAAGCAGAAATGGGAAAACACAAAGAATAGCAACTTTCCGGGCTCTCGCTCAGTGGTAGAAAACTCAAGCGCCTGGTCAGAAAAGCATGCCATGGGTAACCTGTGTACCAACACAGAGAGTCCCGATCCAATGTTCAGACGACATCAGATCTCGCCAATCAACTCCGATCGAATGGACACCAGAGAAAGCTGCCTCACCCCAGTGAACTTATAAGTTCTGTAAATTTACACAAATGTGACGAGCACTGAAAACGTTTTCTATAATTGGAACTTGTCAATCACTGCTCAGTACTCATTCGTTAAATCGTAATATTTTAAGGCAAACCAACCTAGGCTAAAGCATGAGAAACACAGGCAGCCGCAAAAAAATGTTGAACATTGGTGCACTTCGTTGGGAAGATTGATTTCCCTAACAGCACAGCACTTTTTTTTCGGTTCGACTTATGTTGCTCCTGTTCACTCTCACGCTTATGCGCTACCGAGTAAAAACCATTGTCAAGCTGGGATTAGTAAAAAAAGTCCAGCTTGCACACTTAAATAGTCGTCCGCGAGTTTTTTTTTTTGGTTCTCTGATTATTGTTTCCTCAAGTGTTTAACCATATTATTACGACACTTGAGCAATGCAAAGGTTAACAAATAACCAAAATGAACGACCAAGCACTAAGGAAGAGACTGGGCACTAGAAGTTTTCATAAGGTGTTTCTCAAAATGAACCCGTGGAACCCCGCCTCAAAATTTCAGCCGTTAGAAATAGACTATGGTTAAACATTGGAGAAAAATAAAATGTAAATCTACTCGGCATTTTTTGTAAGTTAATAGCATGAAAGACGGCATTAGGAAGGCAACAAAAAAAAATGAAATAAAATAACGCATTAGTTGCCATTAAAAAGGGTAGCATTTTGTTCAGGGAAGGATTGTTCAAAGCCCAATCAAGCTAAGTCAGAATTAGCAAGATATTCGCTTTAAACTTTTCGATGAGGTTTTCCATTTGTATTTTATTGTCCTTCAGTTTTGAGCTTGAGTAATCTCAAACTTCTCAAAACATAAGCAGTGAAAAACATTTTTAAACAAGCAAAAATTAAACTTCTCCTAACTTTTAACCCTGAGTCAGCGTAAACCGGCTTTTGGAACAACCCGGCCTGTAAACCAAAAGAAACCGATTACTTATTTACACTGCGGTTGGAAAATTTGTATTTATCGAATTCGTCAATTCAAATTAAGATGATTTTTGGACGCTAAAACTGTTGAAAGGTTCATAAGCTTCATCACTTTGAACTGACCGATCCTTATTCGCAAGTTAACTTCAGAAAATTTAAATGATGAGCTAAGCTAATATTTCCTTAATCCGGAATAAACAAGCTAACTATTAAATTCGTGTTTTATTATAATACTCCGTTTTTATAGCCTGCTTACCAAACTTGAATAAACCAAGGCCATATAACGTATCATTGCTGTCATTAAACACGACGAGTATTTGAAAACACGAAATATTTGTTTTCTATATTTATTTAGGATTGTATATTGGATTTCGTGTCATAAAGGTTTCTGGATAGATAGGAGAGCCCTTTCGCCGTTTATCTGTCGTTTCGTGAGTGTAATCTTAGTGAAAACTGCTTGACAGGGATAAACGCATAGGAAAAATTCTCTGCCGCAGCTGATGAAAAAAAAATGTTCCCAAGCCACAGCCCACTGTTAAGGGCATACTTTTAGTATTAAAGTACGCATGCACTGCACGTCATGCTGAAATATGGGATACGAAGCAGTGCGCACAAACACCAAGTAGTTGAAATGAAATGACACGTGACTGCAAACAAATACAGCTCTACATCTCCGCGCTCTTCAACAGAAATATGTCTTGTATTCTTCTCTCTTACCTTAACACCTTCTGAAGTTTCCTTGGAGACCATAATACGTGCCCATCAAGCTTAAAGTAGAGCGTTCATATCCCCTTTTCAATTAAAAAGAAGTGAAATGACCACTGAGCTTCATTTTAATTTAATGAGTTTCATTGAACTTATACAAAAGCTTAATATGCTAATTTATTTAACAAAAAGCCTCCGACGAAGTTATCGCCACACTATTTTCTACCATTTCCCAACACTGCCATTAGCACAACATAATTTCGCTTGGATAATACTTTTAAAAGGTGTTTCGATAAATACCAAGCATTTTCAGTCAGCTTTTAAAGACTCTTTCCTCACTCGGAGAAAGTATTTAGAAATGAATTGAAGTTTGGTATAATGTATTTCCTAAAGGATATGGTCGACGCAAAAAAAAATCTCGCACTATAAGATGAGCTACTCGGCGCAGTTTCAGCCCCTATAGTGCAGGTTTCACTTAAAACATTCTCCCAATATTCGTTATCGTTGCCGCCATTTTGAACAGCATTCAGCAGCTAGGCCGCGTTCTCGTGACGTCATTTGGTGCAACAGATTTTGTCCATGGCTTCCGACAAGCCTTTTTACTACCCTCTAGGTTATGACTGCTCTTAAGCCGTATTATTTTAAGCCAAACGTGCTTCAAACCACGAAAATGCTAGCAGTAAAGATGGTGAAGCGGATTATCGGCTGGGAAAAAAGGTACATTTTGCTGACCTTGTGAAGGATGCCAGGTCAGTCGCAGGTTTTTCTGCTTCTCGCCAATTTTGAGTTGGACGGAATGACGTCACAGAAACGCGGCGTGGCTGCTAAGCACAGTTTCAAAATAGTGGCGTCCAGAGTCGAAGTTTGGGCTTCTTTGGAGCTGAATTTCTTCAGGGTAGCAGATACTTTAGAGGCTGATAGTCTTCTGAATGGAAAAACCCCATGGTTACATCCTATAGGTGGAGATAAAAAAGTAAGTTTTTTGGAGTGACCTTCTCCTTTAAGGCAATCGATATTTCCATGAAAACTTTAAACAAAAAATTGAAAAACTTTGTGCTCATAACACGTGACTTTTTTTTCCCAGTTTAACTCAAGCGACAACCGAGTGACAATCTGTTGACAGTTATGAACTAGATCATGAGCCCATTGTTAGGTGTAATTAACAGACAGAATCTTTTTTCCTTCATAACATCGTTTATAATCAATTTTTCTGTCTTTTTTTTAAATAAAATGTATCAAAGAGATCTATCTAAAAATGAATTGTCAATTTTTTGGTAAACTGATGAACAAAATAATTTCCTGACAAACTGGAACTGCTTGTGAGCTGACACTTTACAAGAAAAAACGAAAACGAAAGTATATTGCTAGCATATTATGTAAATAGCTATGAGGAAATTATGCAAGACAGCTGGAAACTCTTCATGAAAGATATTTATTGTTTCATTTTAGTAACACTGACAAAATAACTCGCCTTCCAATTTGTAAGCCATTTCGTCTTTTCGAACAGAATTTCTCCTCATTAAGTCATAACAGGTTTATTGTTTGAACAAAAGTTCAAAAGTCCTTATTTTGCCGTCCTATTCAGTACAAGATGGGAAACGAAACTTTTAACATCAACCTAATAAAAAATAGAATGCGAAACAAAATAAAACTTTTTATGCCGACCATTGTACTGAACTGAATTCGGGAGCTCTCTGTGGGGTCGAACTAGTTTGCTGAAGATGATATGATGTAGAACAAAATGATCAACTCGTGAATTGGCATTTCTTGGCCACTTACACTGTGGCGGTTTTAACTGAAACTTAAGAGGTGCCCTCTGTAAATTTCAACTATGGCCATTTGGACCAGAAAAAATCAAATTCCTTAAGAGTGATTTTCTGAGAGTGTCGACAATCGGAAGACAGTCACGAAAAATCGATTTTTCTTTTATTTCGCCAAAACATACCTTTGGGTGAACTTATTCAAGGAAAAATAGTTTAAAGCTCCAACGATTTATTTTACGGCCAAAATTTAAGAAAGTTCGAAATTTGCACATAATGGCGGTTTTCGCGGCTTAAAATGTTCAGAATTTCACGCTTCTTTACGAAAATAGCGGGGACGTAAAAACAATCCTATGAAAACAAAACTTGGCACAAATACTATTTTACTCTTATACTTTAAAATCATGGAATAAGTTTCTTGAAGTTTTGTTTGTAGCTTTTTAACGAAGGGTATTCGTACAGCCGCCATTTGTGTCTCTTGGCAAGGAACAAATGAAGGCCAACTTTGACTAGTATAATTGGCCTCTGGTATATATCATTTGGTCAAAATATTTACATTTTAGGAAACCTTGCTTATTGTTTTTTTTCACCCGAAAAGTTATAGCTCTGGGAATCAAAATGTTCTCCGCCAGTAAAGTAAAATGTTACGGCGTGTAAGCGAGTTCAATTTTATGCAAATCACAAGGTAATTCTTTGGAAGTCAACGGTTTAAAACAGGAAACAACGACTCACCGTTACTTACGTTCCTTCTGCTGCTATAGAAACGATTTTAACTTCCCAGTGTACTTGTGAGCTATTCTGTAAAATATTTCCAGTAAAACAGCGAGCATAAACGGCCATAAAATTCGACAAGGTCGACAATATTTATATTTGAGATGACGAACTGAGTGGCACACACAGTCTTGGCTGTTTTCATCGACGGACGTTCGCGCGAAAATTTTCCAGGGAATAGATTTTTTCTTAATTTTTACAGCAGTCAGATAATGAGTTACTTAGCTTGTGTCAGAAATGAAAAAAAAAAAAAAAAAATGGGGGTCACTGACTTCGTTTTAGGGTTAAAACGAGTAGAAAACTACCTTATTTTGAAACTTCAGTATGGTCTACAGGGGTTTATAGTTAAAAGTATCGAATGTGAGTCAAATGAGGCAAACGATCTTATTGGATAGCACCACCGCCTGTGGTTTTTAAAGCAGCGACTTTCCGGGTCAGATCTCCAGGCATCGTCAGTTACACGGAATATATGTGGAGATGAATAATGCCCGTAGCAGGGAATGCGTGATTTAGAGGCACGAAAGGAACGACCTGAAAACGTGAATCTTACGCGAAAAAAATAAGCTTTGTTCTCGCTGCTCGTATATCACCTGCATTTGCTAACTAAAACGGTACAGCCTGTGTTTCTGTGTTTTAGTCATTTCAGTCACTTATGACGCTCAATTTTGCTGCTATGATTAGGTTTTAGAAGTAGTGCTAATTCACCCCCACCCTACTCCCAAGAAAAGTAATTTCAAAAGTCGTGACGGCTTATACTCCCGAAAGCAGTATGCAATCTGCATTTGTGTTGACAGGCACTAGCCTGCGAGCAGGCATATATTGGAGAAGAGAAAGTAGGAAAGGAAAAAGGGAATTAGAAGTGCCACCCAAGCCTGTTCGTCGTAAAAGAATCTACCTGGCCATACTTAAAAAAGCCATATTAGCATTAAAACGGATGAACTCAGTGTTGCTGTAACTGAGGATCATATATTTAAAAATGTTTGTTTGATTTTTCACACAAAATGTCATGCTGCTCTTGACAGATATCGCAATAACTTTATAAGGAAGTGAACATGTTTGATTTGTATTAACAAGCGCATCTTAAAACTATTACGGGTACAACTTCAACAAGTAAATAATAAATGTCTGATACTTTTTTGACGCCTTCAATGACACAGGAAGATATTGAACTTCCTCAAGATATGTGATTGTAAAGTTTTACAGTAGTCAAATGAGAAGGAATGTCTTCAAATATGGCCAGGATAGGAAATTGAACGGTAAATTTGGATAGCAAATTTTAAGCCTATATGACAGAAATTTCAGATTAAAAAAATAAAAGAATGAAACAAATGTAACAAAGCCTTTATTTACATGGAGTAAGTTTGTCACTTTTGCTAAGCGACACGAAGCGTTACTAAAAGCAGGTAACTTGCGTTACTTGAATAAATAATATGCAGAATTTAAAACATTATTATCTTCAGCGGTCCAGCTTTTCCTGCAGATAAACGGTTTCTTATTTTTAAATATTTATCTTTGCGCACGTTTAGATGTGTGCCAAATGTTACTAAGCGCAAAACTATGAATCACGTCGACATCAAAGAGATCAATCCAGTGTTGAAATTATGTCACGGTATCATGCATCTATGAACGATATCTTAGAAGCTAACAATTATGTCAAAATGGTTCTTTTTCAATTTTTTTTAAAATCGAAATGTCTTTAAAGAGATTTTGAATACCGTTATTTAACTAAATGCCGTGATGTTCAATACGGCGTTACGCGTGTAATGTGAAACCGGGGAAAAGTAACATAACGACATATCAGGTGACCTCCTGACCTCAGAGGTCATTCGAGTTGTTTATTCAGTGTATGGGGACTGAGTTATTTACTCACGAGTCGACATGAGGCATATGGATATGAGAAACTAATTTACTACGGCTTGAAGCGTATATTCTATCATATTTTTAGAGGACTCTCGACTGAGCAAGACGATGAAAACAGTCAGGACTGTGTGTGCTACTCAGTGTCTCATCTCAAATATAAACATTGTCGACCTTGTCGAATTTTATGGCCGTTTATGCTCGCTGTTTTACTGGAAATATTTTACAGAATAGCTCACAAGTACACTGGAAAGTTAAAATCGTTTCTATAGCAGCAGAAGGAACGTAAGTAACGGTGAGTCGTTGTTTCCTGTTTTAAACCGTTGACTTCCAAAGAATGACCTTGTGATTTGCATAAAATTGAACTCGTTTACACGCCGTAACATTTTATTTTACTGACGGAGAACATTTAATTCCCAGAGCTATAACTTTTCGGGTGAAAAAAAACAATAAGCAAGGTTTCTTAAAATGTAAATATTTTGACCAAATGATATATACCAGAGGCCAATTATACTAGTCAAAGTTGGCCTTCATTTGTTCCTTGCCAAGAGACACAAATGGCGGCTGTACGAATACCCTTCGTTAAAAAGCTACAAACAAAACTTCAAGAAACTTATTACACGATTTTAAAGTATAAGAGTGAAATAATATTTGTGCCAAGTTTTGTTTTCATAGGATTGTTTTTACGCCCCCGCTATTTTCGTAAAGAAGCGTGAAATTCTGAACATTTTAAGCCGCGAAAACCGCCATTATATGCAATTTTCGAACTTTCTTAAATTTTGGCCGTAAAATAAATCGTTGGAACTTTAAACTATTTTTCCTTGAATAAGTTCACCCAAAGGTATGTTTTGGCGAAATAAAAGAAAAATCGATTTTTCGTGACTGTCTTCCGATTGTCGACACTCTCAGAAAATCACTCTTAAACTTTCTCAGATGAATGGTCTAGATAAGTGATTCACAAAAATATAACTTTCAGTTCAATTCGATTCGTATTTTAGCGCTGGGGCCACCATCTTGGTTTTGCCCCTCTGAGAGGGCTTTCAGCGGCCATTTTAGGGCACATTTTTAACAATTTGCCATACAAAGTAAACGATGTAAATCCGGGTAAAAACCCTTTATTCGAGACAAGGAAATGTTTCTTGTTACATTGAGAGGCTGTTTTGGCAATGTGATCATCACCTGATATTTTTACAGAATTATGAATTTCATCGCTTTCGGACTACTCATGAAGCGCCATAAAAAAGGCGAAATTTAAAGGAAAATATCGCCAAAAGTACATTACTTGAGATCCCAAAACTATCCTCCACTTAAATAGCAATGTCTCACCTGTAAAAACATGCAATAAAATTTTGGGGCAGTTAAAACTGTAAAATGTTAGAAGAAGAAGTTTAAGCTGTGCTTTTGTCAACAAAAACCGATGTCCTAATTAGCATAATAACGTGACAATAACGATGCACAGAGAAAATAATGATATATTCCACTTACCTCGCGACATGTCGACAACTGGATGTTCCACGATGCCTCATGTTATATTTCCAGTATGTTTCAGCCACATTTTCGGTGATTAGTGTACGAAATCACTCTTAGACATCGCCATCGCAGATTTCAACTCTCCGAAGCCCGCTTCATAACATCTATCAATATTATTTGTCTTTCGTCTCATAAGCCGCCGTTTACAAGAAGTTTAACAATTTGCTGAAATCCTAACTGACCCAGAAGTCTGTTAGCAGCCTTTAAAATCCTCCTCTTAATCGAGGATTCTCATCAAGAACTCGTTTAAGCTCAGTTCTGTTTTGATCTGTTGTGTACCCGCCATTATTCCACAGATTGCGTTACATTTGACAAATGCACATTCCAACGGGTAAGGGAAGGGTGGGTAGGAAGTGAAAATGTAACCGACATTAAAGCCAGTAACTGGCTTTCCCAGAATGATTTGAACATGAGCCTCTGCTTGCAGGCATTTTCTAGGTTATTTTTTTATTTTTGCAGGGTAGGTGGGTAGGTGGGGTGGGAGGGGGGGGGGTCGTGCAGTAAAAAAAAAAGGAAAAGCAAAAAAAGAAAACGATAGACAGTATCAGGTCAAAAGATTATGATCTGTGTATCTTGATCAGCTTTATCAGTTCATCAGTGAGGCCCTATTAGGGGTTTTTAGGATACTGGATATTTGGGTAAATTGGTAATAGGATGCAAGAAATTTAGGGGAAATGTTAATGGGGTAGAGCATGTTTAGATCAGATAAAACAGGACATTAATTGACTAGGAAATCGTTGAGCTGGATTTAACAAGATTCAAGATATTTAGGACAAAAATTAATAGGATAAGGGATACACCGACAACCCCCCCCCCCCCCTCCCACTATGGGGCCTCAACAATGGTCTGCTATTTAGGATATAATAAAAGTATGTCAACTGCTATAAGCATTTATTCTGGACTCTTAGTATTTATATCACGGTGGAATATGAAAGTTTTGTGTCAGATTTTAGGGATTTGAGGTTAGGTAACGCAGCTCCTTGTTAGTAATTTCGAAGCCCACACTTGTTACACTGAATAGATAGATAAAGATGGGGCTGGAGAAATAAACAGAGAATTAAATGTGTCCCGAATTCTGTACCGTTTCACACAAATTTCTTACATGATGACCTTTGTGTTTGCAAAGAGATCGAGGCACAACATTTCACACTATACTTGTAAACAACTATCCTAATCTCATTGACGGCCATTAGTTTTTGACGAGAATTTTCATTTATTACAAATAGAATACGGATAGAGCTCAAATAAAGTCTCTTACTTGTTTTTTTTGTTGAGCATTATACTTGTGTCTTTCGCTGCCCGAAATGCCATCAAATGCTGCGAAAGGCAACAGACTGACAAGTAGTGCGCAAGAAGTAGTGATAAGCGGCGTTCTATTGAAACTCCTTTTTCTAAGCGGTTCCGCTTTTGTCCCAGATAAGGAAATGCTCAGAAAATTACTGAACAACAATTTACAGTACGGTTCATGTTGACTTGTTCCTGAAATGGAAACCTATTTGACAAGGCCAAAATATGATATAGCGACAATCGTGGTGTTCACCCTGTCCTAGCAAATTCTACTATTCCAGTCCCTGCTGAAGAAATTAAACCAAAAGGCTGGGCCCTGAAAGTGACGAAAAAGGCCACTCGTTTCAATGAAAAACAAAAAAACTACCTTGAAGAAAAGTTTTTCTCGGGTCAGGAGACGGCCATAAAAGTCGAAGCAATTACTGTGGCACCAAAGATGAGGCGCTCAAAAGATGAGGCCAGAATTAGCCGGTTCACCTGTGATGAGTTCCTGACTCCTTGCCACGTTTAATCCTTCCTCTCGAGAATGGTTTCAAAGCTCAGAAACAGACAGGAGAAGGTCCTCCAAGAAGACACAACAGCCGCTGAAAATCAAGCTGCAGATATTTTTGACAAGTGTCAGTTAACTCATCCAATTGCTTATGACTCATTCAACTTGTGTGCCTTAAACGCATCTATAATGTCTTTAAAAAGCTAAGCGTCAACATTAGTGCTTCGCTTGATAGATGCGGGTATTTTAAAGCGCCCTGCATAGGGTTGAAAACTAGTCTTGTGCAGACATGCAGCTGTGCTCCATCACAGAACCGAACGACATTAGCGGCTGTGGGGTGCCTCAGACTCATAACGAATGGTGCCTACAAAATACAAACGTGTTTCCGCGATATTAAGAAAACGTGGAAAAAGTAGATCTTAGCCAGGGTTATTAGAATCCACAAAGAAAACTGGGGGTAGTCATTAATTTTTCCGAGATGATTAGCTACTGCTGACGGTAGCATTTTTCTGAAAAAAAGGTAAAGATATTTCTTCATAGGTTCTCTTAAGGTTCAGAAAACTAAACATTAAAAAAAACATCTTTAAACTGCGTGGTAAGTGGTAACATGAAAACCACTTTTGATATGTATTTAATAACAGAATCGTCGCAACAGCGCTTTGAGCGTCCCTGGACAGCACTCCTCTGACTTAGCCAAAATACAGTCTACATAACTTTTCCTCACAGCCAAAAACTAATGAAATTGTTGAATAGGCTTGCCACTTCCAATTCATACAATAAAATGTAGCTGTAATCACCCCTTTTTCAAAAGTTAAATGAGTTGTTTCACCCTTTCGAAAACTTTGTCGGTGTCCGTTACATTTTTTCCTGTTACTTCCCAAGTAAGTTAAACATTGACGTCTCTCGCAGTTGTTTTGCGCGGGCATTATTCCATCTATAGTTGAATTTCAGTATGATTTTTTCTACGGATACGATAAAAGCTAGTTTTTCAGCTGGAGGCCGTTCCCAGTTAGTGCTTAGCGATATGCTGCTTTTCTGGTAATCCCGGTTTTAGTACAGGCTCGTAATTTTAGTGCGAAATTTGTTTCGGCCACAATAGGACTGGGTTTTTTTTTAAGTCGCACGCTTGGAAGGGTAGTTAATTACGTCACTAGTTCCAACCCAAGCGCGCGCCTGGCGTTTAAACCATGCCTTGCGTAATCCACAGACCGTGTGCCCACAAAAAAGAAGGCACCGTCCTTAACTGCCCTTCAGTAATTTTCTGAGCATTTTCTTTTCTGATGCAAAAGTGAAACGGCTAAGAAAATGTAAGGAGTTTCAATAAAACGTCGCTTACCATTACTTCCTGCGCACTATTCGTCAGTCTGTTGTCTTTTGCAAAATTTGATGGCACTTCTGGCAGCGAAAGACACAACTGTCCCGCTTTATCTGTTCTAAACATGCTCTATCCCATCAATTTTTCCCCTAATTTTCTTGTATCCTATTAATTTTTTACCCAAATATCCAGTATCCTAAAAACCCCTAATAGGGCCTCGCTGATGAACTGATAAAGCTGATCAAGATACACAGATCATAATCTTTTGACCTGATACTGTCTATCGTTTTCTTTTTTTTTTCTTTCTTTTTTTTTTTTAATACACGACCTCCCACCTACCCACCTACCCTGCAAAAATAACCTAGAAAATGCCTGCAAGCAGAAGCTCATGTTCAAATCCTTCTGGGAAAGCCAGTTACTAGTTTAGCCACAGACATGCGTAAAATGGCTTTAATGTCGGTTACATTTTCACTTCCTACCCAGCCTACCCCTACCCGTTGGAATGTTTATTTGTCAAAGGTAACGCAATCTGTGGAATAATGGCGGGTACACAACAGATCAAAACAGAACTGAGCTTAAACGAGTTCTTGATGAGAATCCTCGATTAAGAGGAGGATTTTAAAGGCTGCTAACAGACTTCTGGGTCAGTTAGGATTTCAGCAAATTGTTAAACTTCTTGTTGAGCATTATACTTGTGTTAAGCGAAAATACATAGCGTAAATGCGACCAGTCTTTTATACTACCGGACGGATAACACTCTTCAACATGAATGGCTGTTATGTCATATGACAGACCACCATCGGATCAACAAATGTGCCTTGACTACTATAGGTCAATTTATCCACATATATAACATCATGCCTTGGCTTCATGTTTGTTTTTTCACTCCTATGCATTTTACATTATGTCGATCGGAAGAAAAGTACCGAATGAATGTGGATCCGGAAATTACTCGAAAGTTTTAAAGTCAGTCTTCCGTTTTTGCAATTTTTTCATAGATATTTAGAATTTATTGAGGATTGAATTGAGCCAAGGTGACAAGATATGACAGAGGATTTACTCTGAAAGCTGTCAAGCTGTATTTTTAATAATTTCCTCTCAGTTCTATTTTAGACAAGTTGTTTGCATTGGCTAAATTGCGAATCCTATTAATTCGTCGTCAACTGATGCAGTTTTCTGACATACAACAATTCTGGTATTGCCATTTACAAGAAGAACGTATTCGTTTTCAAGCATAACCAAATGCAAGCGTCTGTCAGGTACTGATTTGACCTGATTCATGACATGACTCATCTCAAGTATAATTTTAAGCTGGAAATGATGTTTTTTGCTATGTATCCACATTTATTGCTTTGTTTCAGAATCACAGTGAAGGAGACTTTAATCATCGACCTCCTGTTTATTACTGGTGCTATCTTGGAATTTTTACACGGTTTGTATGGAAATAATAATTCCTTACCTTTTTACGCCTTAACATAGAACATTTTCCTTTACTTTTAAAACATTTCACTCGCAGCAATATCTATAAGTGTTAAATTACGTGATTCTCAAGCCATTACGCTTCTTTTCCTTTATGTGGGAACACACAATAAATGAGTCCATTTTAGGCGAGCTGGTGGCTGGCTAATCTCAATTAATATGCGTCTTTCACTGAACCAAATGTTGAAAAGAATAAGCAAAAAAATTTTCCTCTGAGACCCAGGGACAGCTAGTTGGGTTGGGGGAAAGTAAACGCCGCAAAAATCGAAGCGATGAAACTTTACAGTTACTTTCGTCGCTTCAATATTTGCAGGGTTCACTAGCCCTGGATCTTAGAGGGTGAAGCAAAAAATGGGATTAACAGCGTGTCCGTGTGAGCACTGACCACTTAAAGTTTCGTGGAAAATGGATTGTCTTCATTTTCTCTACAAAAGTCAAGCAATATATGCAATGAACGAACAGAGCCTATATTTCGGCAGATTTGCTTTCTTTATTTTTCGAGGAATTCATTTTGCAGGCACCTCGAAAACCACACAAAATCGAAAATTGAAACTCCAAACTATGGGGGTTACATTATGCTTACTTAAAATTCGCACATTTAATTAAACATTCTAATTCTTACAGAATTACTGCATATTTTTTTTCCTGTTTCCGCACAACTAAAAATTATTTGCTCATCAAAAAAACACAACCAAAGTATTGAAGTTTTTTTTCCTTACCTTTACCCTGACCGAGCCTCCAAACAAACAGATTGTTTTCAAAAGTGGTACTGAGTGTATCTCTATACATGAGTGATGGAGGTCATCAGCCTAATGTACTAAGCCTAAGGTGGAAATATCTGTATTAAAAGTTGTGGGCACTCTTAATTTTGAAGCGCAAAATATTCGAGCAAGTAACTCAAAATTCAACATTTTGTTTTGTACTTTTGAGTCCTAGCACTGATCACAGAACGTCACCTTTCCGTCACACATCCTCATTCTTTGTTGAAGAAGCCGTTGATTAAAAATCACGTATTCCCATGGAAATGAGCAACCTTAAATGGTTATGTTAATAGTTTTTTTTTTCAAACCTTTCCATTTCATTTTCTTGGTTTTTATAAGTTTGCTATAATTTGAGTTGAGTCATCGCCAAACCCGCTATTGTTCGTTAATCACATTTGACACTTCGTGAGAATGTTTTCGCGAATTACAGTTGTTAATAAATCAGGAGAGCTTAGAGAGAGATTTTTATCCAATTTGATATCCGAAATGGACCTTTTTAAAGATGTCATAAAGATCGGCTTTTCCGAGTATGTTTTTTAAATTCAAACACACAATATATACCTAAGTGCTGGATTTATCATGCCGAGTAAATAGGCGCTGCATAGTGGAACTGGACTCGGTATAAATTTATTGTATAAATTATGAAAGATATTGTGAGTTTATGTTATGTGGAACTATGGAGAGAACCATTAGCTGATGTGGCTGGCAACAGCTTCCTGCAGCACTTTCTAAGACCCCGAGGACACTAAAGCGCGTGTATTTTGATGCATTTTCGCCTATCGTCCACACTAAAACCAACGAAAACGCTGATAAAAAAAAGGTTTCAAAAGTGGGGCCTTCTAAAATAGTATCATTTTAAAACCGCTCCGTTTCTAGTGTGGGAAGGTGAAAACGGAGGCTTTTCAAAACGGTGCCGAAAAGAAGCGTCATATACCGTCCTTTCCATGCATCAGCGTTTTCGGACGTTTTAGAGCTTGCGATAGGCAAAAACGTATCAGAGAGTATGCGTTTATTTTCAAACGAAAACCCATTATTTTGGACAGGTGAAAACAAACCAAAAACGATAACACTGCGTGTGTATGTTAATGTGTAGTGTAGTTTAATTTTCAATTTCGTTTACATCGACCTCCGTAAGCAGCTTCTCCTGTTCAAAATACAAGCCTTTGCTTTGTCGCTAACGCATCAGCTTCATCGTAACTGAAAGATTTTCACGCCTTTTCCCGCTATATTTGGTGCCTGCTTCCGTCGTTTTGCCCAGTTAGCAAAAACCACGAGCTGCTCCTGAAAGATCCGGTGCGAAAATTGATTACAACCTGTAATAACGACTTTGTGCTCATATCACGTGACTTTTTGCTAGTTTAATTACAGCGACAACCGAGTGACAATCTGATGACAGTTATAAACTAGCTGTAATTAATAGACAGAATCATCTGCACATACCGAAAAATATTGTTTGCTCAAAATTGTCAATTTTGAGATAAACAGATAACCTGAAAACTTCATTTCCTGGCAAACTAGAATTGCTTGCGAGTTGCCACTTTATTTCAGAAAACGAAAGTACTGATAACTCTCCTTCAAATTCGTAGGCTATTTCGTTCAAAAGAAGAGTAAAACTATGGTCGTTTTCAGGCAGAATTTCACTTCATTACGTGCAGGTTTATAGTTTGAACAAAAGATGAAAAGTTCTTATTTTTCCCGTCCTATTGTAAGATGGAAAATGAAACATTTAACATCAACCAAACAAAAAATACGATGAAATAGAAATGATTCTTTTGTTTTTTTTCACTCATACAATTTACTTGATATAAAAGAAAAAAAAAAGGTGTAAAAGTTCAGTATGACTGTGGAGACTGAAGTGGCTTTGTGGTCAGTCTTCTTCATTGTAATTTTTAGATAGATCTTTAGCGACGATTAAATTACTTACGCCAAAGTGAAAGATGAAACAGGGGATCTACTCTGAAAACTCTAAGGCCGCATTTTTAATAATTTCCTCTCAGCTCTATTTTAGAGGAATTGTTTGCACTGGTAACTGATGCAGTTTTCCCACGTACGACAATTTTGGTATCATGATTGCCATTTAGAAGAAGAACGTATCCGTTTTTAAACATGCCTAAAGGCAGGCGTCCATCAGGTAAAGATTCATGGCGTGACCCATCTCATGCATAAAAATTGTCGTTCTTTCTTATTTCCACATTTATTGCTTTGTTTCAGAATCATGATGAAGGAGACTTTTATCACCCACCTGCTGATTGTTGGAGCTATCTTGTTATTTTTATACGGTGTGTATGAAAATAATTAATTCCTTAACTTTTTAAGCCTAAACAAGTCGCATTTTCCTTCAGTTTTAAAATATTTCACTGGCAAAAATCTCTATAGTTATGATTATTTACTTGGTTGGGTTTTTTTACGCTTGTATTCCTTTATGTTGCACAAAATAGTGGAAAACACTAAATTTTTAGAATAGTAGTAGTAGTAGACTTCATCGGAGAGGGTACCATAAGTGAGTCCATTTCAGGCGAACTAGTAGCTTGTTGATGTAGACTGATTAAAATGGGCCTTTCACTAAACCAAAGGTTGAAAAGTATAAACAAATCAGCCTCTGAAACCCAGGCGCAGTGACTTCAGCTGGGACGAGATAAACCCGTAAAAATGGACGCAGAGAAAACTTACAGTAACTCTTGCGCTTCAATTTTTGCGGTGTTTACTTCCTCCAGCCCCAATTAACAGCCCCTGGCTCCGAGTCTCCGATGGTAAAGCAATAAAAGGAATGAATTTTTGTATTATTGTTGTTCGCGTTTTGCTAAAGCAAAACAGCAGATTCAAGTGTTCGTGAAAAACACAATTCGTATAGTGTAATCTTCTGGGCGAGGGAAGTTTTGAAAAGAACTGTTGCTGGTGACTGACGTTTCGACAGCCTGAGCGGAAATTATCTTCAGAGTCAAGCGCACCGCGTTTGTCAGTCGCGGTGTTTTAATTCCAGTCCATGCATTGAAACTTATTGGTCTGTTTAGCTTTGATGGTATTGGCTGTAGGACTCTTAACGTCTGTCAACAGTCGTTGGTTGGTTCTTCTACATATGTAAGTTTCGATCCGTCTATTGTTAGTCAAATTAGGTAGGTCTCATTGAGATCCCTCTGTCAGGTAGATATCTATCATTAATAACGCAAACAATAGGGTAAATCGCGGAAATGTTTGTTCGTATATTAAGTCCAAGTAAAGTCATTTAATTGCATCTCTACTTGAATTAAATACACGCCAATCTTTATAGCATCAATTGTAACATGGTTGAGTAGATGTTGTAATGTCGAGCGCATGCATCGTCAAACATTCCTCAGGCAGGTCTATCAAGCAGTGTGGAGTACCAAACCTTTTCAAACTCAAAAAGTTGTAGTGAAGACTGACTGAACGACGAAAAAAAGAGAGAGCCGAAATTTAAACCCAGGCCTCACTGCCTGGGTAAAAAAAACAACAACAACAGCACCGTGCTCTTTCTTTTTTCTTTCGTTTTCCATTGCGTTCATCGTTTGCTTTGTTCAAACAAAATAAATCGCAGCATAGTAAGTAAGTAGTCAGTCTTGTCCATAACAACAGTCTTGTCCATAACAACAGTCTTGTCCATAACAACAATGACACGTCCATAACAACAGTCTTGTCCATAACGACAATGACACGTCCATAACAACAGTCTTTTCCATAACAGCAATGACACGTCCATAACAACAGTCTTGTCCATAACAACAATGACACGTCCTTTGTCGGCTGGTAGTATGACAATGTTGTTGTCGTGTTTCAATCGTTTCAGTGCTTGTTGTTCGTCTTTTGTCAGGACCACCTAAACGAACAGAATGCCGACATCCGGTTTACTAAAGAAATCGAAGAAAATGGAAAACTTACTTTTCTAGACTGTTTGGTAAGCCGCGACAACAACGAATTAAGAACGACAGTGTACAGAAAACCGACGCATACCGACAGATTACTTGACGAATCATCCTACAACCCGACTTCACACAAAGCCACGACTATAAAGACTTTGACGAGACGAGCGCAACTAGTTTGTGACACACCGGACAGCTTACGTGACGAAAACAGATACCTTAAACGTGTTTTTCACAAAAACAACTACAACGCTGACTTTATCAGACGAAACATTTACCGACCTACTGAAGCTGACGCTACGAACAGGAACCCAACACCTGTTACTACATTGACCATATCTTATATTAAGGGGACTTCTGAGACCATCTCACGGATCCTGCAGCCCTACAACATCCGTGTAGCCCACAAACCTACAACTACGTTGACCAACGTGAAAGACAGAGACGAACCTAACAACAGACAGGGAGCAGTTTACAAGATGAAATGCTCCGACTGCCAGGCTTCCTACATTGGTGAGACTGGCAGAAACCTTAACACGAGACTGACTGAACACAAACGAGCCACGAGAAATGGTGATGCCAACAATCACATTGCTGTACATCATCAACTGACAAACCACAACATTGACTGGGACTCTGCTCAGTGCTTAACCTACAGTACAAACTATTTTCAACGACTGACTCTGGAAAGCTGGTACACTAACTTAGAACAAACGCCTCTCAACAGATGTCAACAACTACCAGCGCCTTACAAACGACTTATCCATTACGGAAACGAAACCGACAAACGGACTTCTAACAGACCGACTTAACAATACACGGACCAAAAACCGACCTATTTGACTAACAATAGACGGATCGAAACCCACCAATGACTGATGACAAACTTTACACGAGTCTTTCAGCCAATACCATCATGGCCATACTGACCAATCACGTTCAACGGACCAGACTTATAACGTCATCGACTGACAAACACTATTCACTTGACTCTGAAGATGACTTCCGCTCAGGTTGTCGAAACGTCAGGCACCAACAACAGTTCTTTTCAGAACTACACTCACCCGGACGATCACACTATACGACTAAAAATAAATCGTATTTATACAAAGCGCCAGTAACTGTTGAGTTTTCTAATTTCTGGTGACCAGTGAAACGATGAATGACTGGTTACCCAATAAAATAACGGAAATACGTGAACATCCGTTTAAAAGTCTGTCTAGATGCTTTTACGGACTGTCGTATAATTCGCTATTTTGAGGGACATCTCAAGGTTACTTACCGCAAAAGGCAATTCACGTTTCTTTGCCATAAGACTATTCAATGTCACTATTTTAAATTTTTATTACTGTTATCCTATAGAAATAAATAAAATAGAATAGACGCACTTTAGAAGCACTTGAGTAGATATATACATACAATAAATTAAAGTGCGAAAACTTTCTTCAGATGATAAGTCCAAATAGAAGCACTTTATGGCTTTCTTACTTAAATTAAATACGCGCCATGGTCGAGTGGATGTTATAATGCCAAGCGTCGCTTTACATTCTTCATGCAGGTCTGTCAGGCAGCGTGGAGTACCAGGCATTAAAATATGGGCATTAAAATACGGGCATTAAAATATGGGATCCCAAAAATACGGGCATTAAAATATGGGATCCCAAAATTGCCAATTTTTTACAAAGAAACATATTCCTGGGGGCAAGAGTAGCCCCCTGGCATAATAAATAGTTACATAACTTCCTCATATTTTTAAAGTACCAAATTTTGGTGGCTTGCTACAAAGCGTTTTCGAACCATAATAACCCAGACATGCTAAACAAGTTTTATCGTATAGCTTTGTGCAATTCGCTGGATTCCTTGGAAAGGCACTGCACAGTGACACTGGATTCGTAACATGTCATTATTACTGTTATCGTTATCGTTATCGTTGTCGTTGTCGTTGTCGTTGTCGTTGTCGTTGTCGTTGCTGTTGTTATTGTTATTGTTATTGTTATTGTTATTGTTATTGTTATTGTTATTGTTATTGTTATTGTTATTGTTATTGTTATTGTTATTGTTATTGTTATTGTTATTGTTATTGTTATTGTTATTGTTATTGTTATTGTTATTGTTATTGTTATTGTTATTGTTATTGTTATTGTTATTGTTATTGTTATTGTTATTGTTATTGTTATTGTTATTGTTATTGTTATTGTTATTGTTATTGTTATTGTTATTGTTATTGTTATTGTTATTGTTATTGTTATTGTTATTGTTATTGTTATTGTTATTGTTATTGTTATTGTTATTGTTATTGTTATTGTTATTGTTATTGTTATTGTTATTGTTATTGTTATTGTTATTGTTATTGTTATTGTTATTGTTATTGTTATTGTTATTGTTATTGTTATTGTTATTGTTATTGTTATTGTTATTGTTATTGTTATTGTTATTGTTATTGTTATTGTTATTGTTATTGTTATTGTTATTGTTATTGTTATTGTTATTGTTATTGTTATTGTTATTGTTATTGTTATTGTTATTGTTATTGTTATTGTTATTGTTATTGTTATTGTTATTGTTATTGTTATTGTTATTGTTATTGTTATTGTTATTGTTATTGTTATTGTTATTGTTATTGTTATTGTTATTGTTATTGTTATTGTTATTGTTATTGTTATTGTTATTGTTATTGTTATTGTTATTGTTATTGTTATTGTTATTGTTATTGTTATTGTTGGCGCACCCTTAAATCGCCCCGAAAAGATAACATTTACAATACAAAGACGACCCCCAAAATTACGCCTTTGCTCGTGCAAAACGAATTACTCAATTTTCAAAACTGTGGGCGTTGAAAACTGAAAAATATTCGAAGTATAATAAACACAATAGCCTCTGTTTCACTTTTAAAATATGCTCGGATATTTGTCTTTGGACATTACCTGTTCCTCGGAACTCTAAGTTTTCCTCGAGCCTCGCTCTCGGAAAACGGTACCCTTCTCGGAACATATAACGTCCGCAGGCAAATATCCGAGCACATTTTCGCGCCGAATGGAGGTTATTGTTTGTAGGTATCCAGTGATCCAGCTAAGCATGCAATATTTTGCCATGGCGTGGAAAGAACTGCCAGTTACGCAGGTGTAAATAACATTATGCTAAAGAAGTTTAACTTTCTCAGTCGTACAGCACGGCCTGCAAGGTGGAGATGGAGTGATACTGGAGCGTCATTTTCAGCGAAACCGAAGATGTTCGGCGTCGTACGTGTAAACGACGCCACGAAATTAGTAGATACTGGCCCTATCGGAGTTTACTGGTTCCTGATCACTAGCGACAATTTTCTGGAAATTGAAAACTGCAGCGAAAAACATGCTTATATTTGCGAAGGATCTGAAGGTAAAGAGTTGATTTACTGTAAGACGAATGATATCTGACAACTCAAAACTATCACACTCAGTCAGTACTCTTGACTAGTCTAGATTAAAAGTTAACTGTGAGAATATTATCTGACTATTTTAGAAAGTAGACGGTTATTGTTAGCATACAGGTACATGGTTAAAACATCACACGTGACGCTTGCGTTAATGGTAAACAGAATTTTTATAAATCACGCTTTGTTTCTCGACATCCATTCTCTAATGTACGGAAGCAAGCCGAGAATCCACGATGTCCTAAAATTGACTTAATGATTTAACCACTGAGAAAAGAGAAAGTGATAATTTTTTTGTATTGCATGTTTGCATCACAATCTTCTTTGACCATTCATGATAGAAACCGATCTTAATCTTTGTAGTTTTATCAAGAAGAATAACATAGTCAAAGTCAACACAAATGCAACCCACGGCATTGGCTACAACGTTGATGACAAAAGTAACAGCAATATTCAGTATCTCACCAACACTACCAACAAATGCAAAGGAACAGGTGATCGTGTTTTTATATTTCCTAAAGAGTGCAATCGTAGCAGTATGTGTGTATATATAGTTTTTTTTTTCCTTGGCAGCTCACAACCCTTAAATCTATAGCTTTGAATAAAGATTCTTTAAACATATTTCTCCGCGCTCAATGTGTCGGTAGAAATAGATTTCTTTCCTTTTCCATTACAACAGAAATGCATTTATCCTCTTGTCTTCCCTGGGCACATAAAAAGCACACGACGTTTTAGTTTGTTTGTTTGCTTTTTTACACTTTCCAACAAACTTTAGAACAAATTCTACTACATATTCCAATACAACGGAAACTCGGCCAAAACCATCGCACTTTTTTTCCTGTCTTCGATTTTCCTGTTTAAACCAGTTTTCCTGTTAGACTTGGTGCTGTAGGCACATGATAGTATATATCGTATATAAGTGCATAGACTGCAACACCACGCAAAAATGCAAAAGACACTTAATATATCTAACGTGATGATGTTGTGCTTCTCTTTCGGTATTAAACGATTACAGATTATCTCATCAAATTGAAGCAGCTCAATGTTGACGATGAAGATTCTCTGCAGGTAAGAAACTATTAATACGCTCTAAAACCTTCGGGATTGTTTCCATCATCGGTCGTATTGTTGACCAGTCACACCATTTTGTTTTCCAAACCCTGATATTGCAACACGGATAAGGTTTATTACGTCAAAAACAATGGTTTTTCACCAAGTAATGATGTGTTTCAGTGAATTCAAGGGCGTGGGGTAACGCTGTGAAGCATAAACATGTTATTTAGGGGTGGGTGATATCTTTTCCTATTCGTAATTTAAGGGAGCTGCAGCAAAACCACTCCAGCATCGCCAAAGAGAACCTTTATACAAAAAAATATTTATCGAACAGAACAATTTGCGCGTACTTTATCCGGGTATACTAGATGTTTAATACCAAACAATGCGAAATGACCAAATTTCGCCCGTTTTGGACAAAGTAATGTTTTACAACGTTAAAAAACTGTTAATCAATCTCCGATCGTTACATTCGCATAAAGAAAAAGAATAACAGAATCAACTATTTATACCTAAATTTAAACGAAAACAGAGTGGTTTCAATAACAAAGGAAAAAAAACTACCACCAATGCTTAGCTTGATTAACTATTCCTGTGAAGAACTGTGCATTCATTAAAGTTCAAATGGCAACTATATGGACTTTCATAACAACAACACAAAGTGCATCTCAGCGCTGGCTTATTATCCGTATTCCTTTCAGGAACTGAACTCGGTAATTACATATTAACCAAGGTATCAAAGCGATAGGCGCAGTTAACAGGTCTAGGTGACTGCGAAACTCGAAGGTAAAATTTCAATTCAAGTTTAACTAGGTGTCGTCCTTGCCGTCACCGTCGCCATTGCTAAGCTCCCTGATATTTAAATCGGGGACAAACTTAGTCTAATGGCCTACTAGGTTAAACTGATTTTTAATCTACCTTAATAGTGGGTTCTATGCTTTTAGATTGCCGTGAATGAAACTTCAAGGCTACTTACACATTCCAATAACAGTTCCTATCACGAAACGGCGACCAAATCTGTTGGTAGCCACTCGGCAGCTTGAGGCATTTGCCATGAAATACGCGATGGAACATCTAACCACAAATGGAACCTCGAATGCCAACATAACTAGCACTGGAGAGCACTTTGGTGAGTTATTGATTAAGCCAACTTTGAAATTATACGCTAAATTAAATACCCCATCAACCATTTATAAAGACCTTTATAGGGGAGCTACGCCGCGCGAAACAACTTAACTATAGGAACAGAACCACAGCCATGCATACAAATAGAAAACCATGCAACTCTTTTTACATGGTCTACACGGCTAGCGGCATAGATCGCGGGCACGTGCGCTCTACGAAGACGGCGAAAAACGACGACTTTGAGCAACGTGGCGACCATACTCCCGCCAATACCAAGTCATGCAGCGCAGCAGCCTTGGTTTACAGCGTACATCTTTGATATTGGACATCAATGTTATAGTCAACTGACACCTGTCAAATCAGGGTATCCGTTGATCAGTATCACATGCCATATCGCGGGCTTAGGTTAATTTTTTTTGAAGTTGACCGCTGACCACGTACTGAGTTTCTATTAGATCGCGGACTCAAGCCAGGTTAACTTTTTTTAATCAGGGCCGGGTTGTTTGGAAGCTAACACAGGTTCAAAAATCAACCGAAGTATAAATTTTTCGTGTTTCTCACTCTTTATGTCTTCTGTAGTTTGAAGTTATACAAACTCAAAAGAGAAGGCCACAATATGAACAGAAAACTTCACCGTAAAGTTACAAAAACTCAAATCAAAATTTTCGCTTATCCTGGGTTAGCTTAATTGGGCTTTGAACAACCCTGCCAAGGAGCTCCGCTTTTAGTCTTGGCTAAATCTATTTATAACATAGCGCGCACGCTACTCCTACCTAATTCCTATCATGGACGAAATCACATTATAACATAGCGCGCGCCCTAGCCCTGCCTAATTCCTATTAAGCCATCATGAACAAAATCTTTATCTACGCACGGCCGTGCTCAATAAAATGACGTGTGCAGTTTCATTTCAGCTGCAAAATTTCCGTCGAGTTTAGTGCGAGTTGCTTTTGTTTAGGTTTCGTAAACGTGAACATTGTTCTGAACAATCCAAAACCTACTTCGAGGTTTTGACTTTTGCCGAGCTAAGATGTTTACTTAGACTTGAGTATTTTGACTTTGTTTGTCAAGATTTTCATTGCGTATTTTTGTCTTTGTCTGCCTACATTTTTATTATAATTAAATCGAAGAAGCGAATTTTTCGTTGACAATTTTAGAAACCAAGTTAAACGTTTTCGTTCAACTGATTGTGGCGTGTTAGGATCCTAATGACCTTTGTTTTCCTTCACCGTGCATTGTGAGAAATTTGTAGTTAATCACAAATAAAACATGTTTTAGCGCCCAATATGTTGTCGCCATGTTATAAAAGAATTGGTTCATGCTTTTAGCTGTGCGTATATCGAGTTATGGATGCACGCGGGAAGTTTGGAGAGCACTCAAGAAGCTAGAGTTGCTCTCGGCTATCGCCTCCAGCAACTCTTACGCTTCTTCCGTGCTCTCCAAACTTACCGCGTGCATCCATAACTCGATATACGCACACTAAGCATAAACCAATTCTTTATTGTATAATAACCCAAGTTATTCTCGCGTTTTTATTGGTTCTCGCCTATTATCTATAAGAGGACAGCCGCACGATTGACGTCATCAGTTCAAAGTTCTTCCCTCTGTGTTTAAAATGGCGAAAAGTTTTAAGAAGGTACAAAAAGTCATGACGAGGCACTGGACAGGTGCGAGAGTCTGGAAGAAGAAAGAAAAAGTCGTTTCGATTCTAAAAAATGACTGAAAAAAATACTTGAGCAGTATCAGTCGGCAGTCGAGCGAGACTAAACCAAAAACAAAATTGTTCTTGACACTACTTTAAGGTAAGAAAACATTGCTAAACGTTTCGAATTTAACAAAACCACTAAGCAAAACGTTTATGTCATCAATTTATTTTAAAAATTGAACTTTTCTCAGTCTTAAAATTATTGTTGACACAGTTTGATTCCAGGAATTAAACATCAAAACATCATCAGTTTAAATAAACACATGACCTTAAGTTTAACCTTGTTTTCCGACGCGAATGTTCCAGTCCGATTCAGAGCATAGTAGCGAGAAGAGAAGAGCGCACTACAGCTTACGGTCGACTGTATCCCAGCTATAAGGTGTCTCCGACACTATATCAAACTGATTTGACAATCACCAACCACAGAGCTAGAACACAAATTTCCACCATCACTAACGCTCCTTTCATCCAAAACTCGAGTCGAATGGCCCGCAGGCGCAAGTTTTCTTAGCGTATATTTTCATTTCCTGCAACATTCAAGACACCGTCCCAGCTTTTCGGCTCACAGGGCTGCTCTGATGATAAAAACTGACTCAACATTTTCTTTAGATTTGTAGATTTCGCAGTTCAATTCTGCTTCCGCTGTTAGTTTTCAATCCACGAGAAGCGATTTTTGACTCAAGTTTGACAATGGCGTGATTTGTTTGGACCAATAACAATTCTTTGCTACGCATAGCAATCAATGAGATTACTTCATTTTGTATAGACAATAGATAACGTCAAACGGCGTTTTTCGCGTTTGCCAAAGTGGGCAAAGGCCGGCTTTCGAGTTACGTTGAAAGATTTTAAAATAAAAAAAAAGCTTTTTTCGTCGTTTCTTTGTTATATAAAACAAATAGACCCCATGTTGCCGTGCGTCTGTTCCGTAATAGATCACAGAAGATGTTTAAATGTGGTAAGAACATCAGTGACCCACTCGGCTATCGCCTCGTGTGCCACTAGTTTTGATCTTACCAAATAAGTGGCACACGATGGTGATTTTGACGTCATCTGTGATCTATTACTGAACAGACACTCAGCAACATTCAATCTATTTGTTAAATATACGCAAGGCCGTGCGTATATAACATGGCGTGTGCATTTTCAAATTAGCTGCAAAATAATAGTGTTAAGTTTTGGCAATGTGAAGATTATTCTGATCAATCCAAACTCGAGCCTTTTACTTTTGCCAAGCAAAGATATGTTTACTTGAGTATTTGGAATTTGTTTGTTTTGACTTTGTTTGCCTACATTTTCTTTATAATTAATTCGAAGAAGCGAGTTTTTCATTGACAATTTTAGGAACCAAGTTTAAGCGTTTCCGTTTTCGTTCAACTGTTGCTCAAATGATTGTGGCGTGTTAGGATCCTAATCATCTTTGTCACTGTGAGAACTTTGTAGTCAATCACAAATGAGACATGTTTTAGTGCCCGTTATGTTATCACCATGTTATAAAAGAGTTGGTTCATGCCTTTACTTACTTACTTAATCCTCTTCCTGCGTGTCTGCACATAAGGCCGTGGCTCATGCTGTGCGCACATTGAGAAGAAGCTAGAGTTGTTAGAAAAAGCTAGAGTTGCTCTCGGCTGCGCCTCAAGCAACTCTTGCGCTTCTTTCGTGCTCTTCAAACTCCATAACTCGATATACGCGCGCTAATTATAAGCAGGAACCAATTCTTAAATATTATGGGTGGTTGTCTAACCGGCCTTCTGACGAAGCTAGAAGGCTGTATAAAAGTGTTAATTCCTTATGGTATGTCCAGAGCTCAGAAAAATCGAATGATGATATATTTATAAAGTGACCTATCAACAAAAAAACGTTTACATTTTGAGAAAGGAGTTTTGTCCGAGCCTTGTCTCTTCCAGTGATTATTTACTGGAGGCTTCACCCACCCCAGACAGTTTCTGAGTTTTCTGAATTGGCCCGTAAACATGATGTCTGCGATATTTTCACAACTTTTCTTTTCAGTCAATTTATAGCATTTACTGATGTTTACAGTGATGGAGGTTCGAAGTGTAAGCGTTGGTCATGAAAAAGACGTATAGTTTCCCTCTGAGGACGGCAGAGAACATCATGGTGATGGAAGTGAAAAGATCTTTCTACCAGCAGAACTCTTTAGAAAACAAGGTACGAAATCATATGAGCAAAGCTTTGCTTATTATTAAATGAACCGCTCCATGGCCCTTTCATAGGAGTAAAATGAAGAATGGTGGATCACGTGTGTGCTTGTGGAGTAGAAGTGAAGGCAGGCAGATTGATCTTTAATTTAGTTTGCCCTGAAATCTTTGAAAGGAAATATGCCACTAAGACAACGAAGTCCTTACCCTAACCTGGAACATACTCAGCTTGATTTTGCAACCAATGCAGAAACTTTAGCACTATCGTCATCAATCATACTCTTAACCAAATCTATGTCTCCGAAAAAGGGATATCTAATTACGAAAAAGTGAAATGGATATCTGTAACTGGAGATCACGAGATCACGCGTCTATCGCGTGACAAAAACGCCCGCGGAGAACCAATCAGAATCGATAACTTTTTTATTGTGAAGAAATCGAAAAGTTGATCTGAGCGTGTCCCTTTGTTTAGGATATATACCGAAGAAAAATAAAACCGTTATAGAAGGATATTTTTCATTTCTCTTTAGACAGGACAATGGAGAACTTAAGTGTTGTTTATTCCTTCCTACCTTCAAAAGCTTGAATGAATACTTGACAATGATTATAGACACTGTAATGTTGGACTAAGCGCGCAGTGCGTGTTGTTTTTAATAATTAGCAATGAGTCTCTGCACGATCGTCTTATTCTGTGAACGAGAAATCGTGACATAAAATTTGTTATATCTCGTCCATAGAAACTGGATGGAATATTATATAAGGAC
>NC_138152.1:19951971-19964471 GCF_964199315.1 Orbicella franksi | reverse complement strand
TTGTCGTCGCGCTTCCCACTCCTCATCTTGCCTTCTACGTCTCTCCACTTTCTCCTCTTCTTCTATCCTCAATCTCTCTTCTTTTTCTTCTTCCTCTCTCCTGCGTTTCTCATCTCGTTCTTCCTCTCTGCGTTTCTCCTCTCGTTCTTCCTCTCTGCGTTTTTCCTCTCGTTCCTCCTCTCTGTTTCTCCTCTCGTTCCTCCTCTCTACGTTTCTTCTCTCGTTCTTCCTCTCTACGCTTCTCCACAAATGCAAGCAACTCAGCTCCTTCCAGGGCAAACGTTTTGCCTAACTCAACAAACTTCTCCATATCATATGACACACAGCTTAGAAATGTCCACAAAGGATAACAGTGTATGACACGCAGTCTGGAAATGTCCACACAGGATAACAGCGAAACCTTCTTTTACACGAAATCGGGTCACGCAGATCACCAAATCCACTCTGCTACGCTTGTCCTGTAGCTTTCCTGGTTACGGTAGTCCAGCAAACAAATTTCTGCTCTCCCGGACAGGCCCCCAATGTTACGAGTATCGTTGTAGAGCAGGATTGTTTCCAGACGAAACTCTGGATCGCTGGTAACAGCAACAAACTAATTTATTTCCGTAAGGTAACTTCACGAATTTACAGCACTAAGCTTACAGAAGAAACTCTCGCTCTAATATACATGAGCCTTAAAGTTCTAGAAATTTCTATTAGGAGCTGAATTAAGTAGTTTGACACAGTTTCTAATCTGAGTAATTACATAAGGATCAGAATGTTCTGGAATGTTCTTATACAAATTGGTCACGGCTGAATGACTTCCGGTTCTAGATTGCTCTAGAACTTGACGTACACAATTTTTCGTAACATGCTTTTATTATGTTTTCTATTGACTACATATAATACTTCGGCTCTATGACGAAAGCCTTTGTGTTATTCTTAGCTGTTGGAATCTGGCATAAGTGCTGGAATCGGAAAAGTGGCAACATTCCAAAAGAGGAGAAATGAAAGCTGCGTTTATAGTGTAGGACCGCAATTTGATGGCCGATAAACACGAGGGATTTTGCTCCAGGGTCGATTTGCACGACTAGTACACAGTGGGGTGCACAGTATGGGAGCTTGCTCCATATTATGCTACAAACAAGGGAGCGTTTTCAAGTTTGTTCAATTTGCCCAGGGATCTTTGTTCCCAAATATGCTCCCGGTTTAATGTAGTGGAGAATGTTGCAGGGTGGAAATTCCGCTCCCGAAAATGAATTACGCCCATGAAATCGTTGATACACACGGAGGAGCTTTGCTCACGGAGTGTGGCCCTGGAACAAAGTCCAGAAGCAAAACCCCTCGTGTGTATCGGCCTTAAAACTCCCTAAGTCCATACAAACTAGGCTATACTAATTTAGCCCTTTCGCATTCCCTCTATTGAGTCTGTTTTCGTTTTCTTTCTTTAAGCCTTCTAAACTTGATGATATACCAATTTGTGTATTTTGGGACTTTGACATCAGGTACATTTTAATATCCACACCAGCTAATTTTTGGTTCTAATCTATGTATATGTTTAAGTTAAATAAATGATCATCCTGATTTATCCAGGTCCAAAATCTTAAAATCTACCTATTAATCATTTATTTGCATGTTTCTTGTGCAGGAGTCGATTCAACGGTTCCTGGTCAAACAGGGGATGCACGTTAGTCAACTAAACTAACGCTAAAGTTGTGTGTAGTTGTAATCATGTCACGAACTTCGCCGTTCTTTTGCAAGTGGGAGAAACAAAAGTGAGTAAACCCTTCTATATTTGCAAATTATGGTGTCACCCTTTTTTTCTTTTTTGGTTTGTTTTTTTTCTTCTGTAAATGGAACTCGAACAAACTAACAGCGTAAGTTCTCATCAAGAAAGGCCATTTTAATCATCATCTAACCTACTGAGATGGCTTACATCATTTCGTACGGCCCGGATCTTGGTCAGTATATTCAGTTTAATTAATTAATTAATTAATTTATTTATTTATTCATTAAATAATTTATTTATTTATTTATTTAAATGGTTAATATATTATTTATTTGTTTTTAAATCACATATGGTCTGGCCTACCTCCTTTTCCTCACTTAGATTCCTGACAGACATCAGGTGGCCTTGGAAGTCATCACTTATATTGGCTGCGGGCTGTCGCTAGTGGGCGAGACTTTAACTGTTCTCACCTATCTGGTTTTGATGTAAGTAACCCCTCCGTAGCATAGTCATACCACCAATAAAGCAGTTCATTTCTCTGGCTCTTCCGTGTTAATTAATGTTCGTTGTCTTGAATTTCACAACAGGAACCTCAAGCAGGAGCAGTGTCAGATAAGACTCAATCTAGTCATAGCCATAGCCGTGGCACAAATCATTTTCCTCGCAGGAATTGATGCTACATCAAAGCAGGTAGCTTCATTTAGAGAACTAATCACCATCTGATACGTATGTTCTGAAACTTACGAAGAGGTTCGGCAGGGATCAACCTTTCACGTTCGAAAAAGCTGAAGAACAAAAGTCAGGCGTTTCTTAGTTTAATAGCTCTACAAAGTTATTTGTGTACAAAAGTCAATTTTGATAGGAGTTGGATTGGGAGTTATAATTGTTTTTTAGTTTGTTAGTTAGTTAGGTTGTCTCTTTGGCTCTCAGCTTGTTTTGCTTTGATTCTTTTGTTTGTTTGTTTTGCTTTTGTTGTTGTTGTTGTTTTTAACTAATGTGAAAGACTTGAACTGATTCTCTAATACTATCGTTCTTTCACAGGGAGCCTGTATTTTTGTAGCAGTGTCTATCCATTATTTTTATCTGGTCGGGTTTGCCTGGATGCTGATGGAGGGAATCTACTTGTACCTCATGGTTGTCAAAGTTTTCAACACCCTAGTAAAAATGAAACTATTTTATACATTCTCTTGGGGTATACACAAGCCTTTGTTTGGTAAATTACGTAACTACCCTTCATGACTAAGCTTAGCATCAATGGAAAACAAGAAGTGATTCGTCAATCAATGTAGCTAAATAAACCTGAACAGCACTCCATCAAAACCATCTTCCGTATAAACGATACAGATTAGATAGCGGGGTAGTCGGTAGCAATAAGGATGTGAAAAGATTTTATACAGTTAGGGACTGCAACAGCAATAGTTGCATCATTCAATTAATATCTAGATTTAGCCAAGCTTAAAACCAGAGCTCCTGGGCCGAGTTGTGCAAAGCCCGATAAGCTAACCCAGGATAAGCGAGAATTTTGATTTGAGTATTGTAATTTTGTAGGTTTTCTGTATATTGTTTGGCCTTCTGTTTTGAGTTTCAATAATCCCAGAATACACAAAGCAAAAGCAGTGAAAAACATTTGTATATAGGAAACATTTATACTTTGGTTAACTTTTAATCCTGGGTTAGTGTTAACCGGCTTCGTAACAACCTGGCCCTGATTACAGGAAGTTAACATGACATGAGCCCGTGATCCAATTGAAAACCAGTGCTTTGTCAGCAACGATAAACTTGAGCCCCCCGATATGGTCACGTGATGCTGGTCAGTGCATACCTAGTTTTGACAGGTGTCAATTTACCATAACAGGGATGCGCAATATCAAAGAAGTACGCTATAAACCAAGGCTGCATGTCTCTGTCAACCTATTACCTGGGATATGGCCGCTATCTTGCGCGACTCCACCGTCGTCGTAGTGCGCACGCGCCCACTAGCAATACTGATAACCATGATAGCCATAAGAAAATCATTTCCTGGCTTTTCTTTTCTTTTCTTTCCCATATGAGTATGTCAGTTTGATTTCTCTTGTAGGCTTCCCATTGCTTATGGTGGTGTGTTCGATTGTGATCGCATCCGGTGCAGAACACGGAGTTACAAGCTATGTACATAGTGACTAGTAAGTATCTGGCAATTTAAATAACGAGAAAAAGTTTTTTACTGGCTTTTATACTGGAGCCAGTTTCACGAGGCCGACAGTTAGGATGTTTCTAAGTGTTTGTTTCAAATACAGGTGTCTACTGTTAAGAAGCAATTGGTGACATTTCTCTTATCGTAGGACTCCATTTGCCTTTGAAAATCTGGCCCCTAGACTGGACCCAAGCCTATAAAGCGATGTTTTCATTTTGACAACTACATGTACACAGTGAAGATTGTTTTTGGGTGCATAACTAAACCGTAGATAATTTGTTTTTCCCATACAATTAGCTAAGGACAAACGTAAAAGAAAATTTCTTTTTTCCAATCGTAAAAACAGAAATCTGACTGTATTCTTTATTGATTGATTGATTGATTGATTGATTGATTGATTGATTGATTAATTGATTGATTTTTTTGTGCGTGTGTTTTTATAACGTATAGGATGTATCTTGTTTTTGCAGCTGTTGGATTTCATTCTCAAATAATTTGGTTTGGACCTTTGCCGCCCCAGTCCTCGTGGTCGTCCTGGTAAAATTGTAGTTGTTACATTTTTTTCTGTGAACCTAGTTAGCATATAGTTGTTCACGCAAATGTCGGCCCTCAAAAATCATCACTTTCTTAATATCAAAAACCTCATCGACGATTCTTGTAAATCATGTATCAGCCATTTTAAATGCCATCATTTGCAACAACTGGTAGTGTCCCATTGGGAAAAAAAACATTTGGTTGTTGTTTAGAGGATTAGTAAAAGTTGATGAGCCATTTCGTCAAACTAACAGAATAAGCTAAACCTGCTCATGTTAAAACATTGTGTGGTACTGTGATCAAGTTTTAATCCCTTGAATTTGTAATTGTATCGCATAGAATTCCTCGAAAGATTATAAAGCCCGTTTACCGTTTGTTAGTATCTGCATTAGTTCCGGAGATATTGAAGTTTGAAAAACCTATAAAATATGCAAATGAGAGGACTGTTAATGGACTGATGATGTCTTACACTCAAATGGATATTACTTGAAGTATATAAATAAGGCTCTCAGTCAATTTGCAGCAGATACCATTGAAACTTGGTAGGCTAATAGTACACACAGACAACACACCTACGGCTATTAGTAATTATGTTCCCATGGCAGTTCACTCTTTCTAATCCCTGCCAACCTCAATTCAATATTTCAGTAATTTCTAGCTCGAAAAACATATTTATATGTTTGCTGGATCATAGACATGGGGCACCCTTGGCAAATATCAAACTGCAGCACTAAAGGTCTGGAACTCAGTATGTTGCCATGGTAACCAAATTGTTAAGCTCATATGGTGAAGCTCATCAAATAAAATCTTACTGCAGATAATCAAACATTTCTTCATCATACTTCAAAAAATTTAGTTCAGCTTTGAACTGACCGATCCTTATTCGCAAGTTAACTTCAGAAAATTTAAATGATGTTTTAGTGGTGGAAACCCACAGAACGATAACTCGCCGAAATCGCGTTAGATCGGCCCGAGGGGCCGGCAAACAACAAAGAATACAACACAGCAACAGGGTAAGTAGATTTTATTCACAAAATATGTCTATCAACTTTATTGGTCACAAAATTACAATATAATTAAAAGAAGAAAAGGACCAATAGGAATTGCGTGAACGGGAAAATAAAGTTACCCATGCGAGGCGCAACCCTAGAAGCTAGTAAGAATGGTAATAGAAAATCTTAAATTTGATAAAAATTGCAATAAAATCTAATAATTACTTATAGTTAAAAATTATAGATAAATCTAATTAATTACAATAGTTTAAAACAAGATGCGGATAATATTAGTCACAGAAAATTAAGAGCGGTGGCAAGGGCAGTTACGGAAGAGGAACCAGGAGCAGGGCATGTCAATATCATAGGTAGTGTCCAGTAAAGTAAAATAAGTGGCGTGCAAAAAATATTTGAATGAACTTGGGCTAGAAAATTTGTCTTGAGGGGCGAGATTACAGATAGTGTTCCAGGGTTTTACAATTCTATGAAAGAAGAAGCTTGAAAAGTTGCGGTTTTACAGTAAGCAGGTTTTAGTACGAGGGTGGGGTTCTTAGAGCGGGACCGGCCATGTGTGGTAAAAGTAACATATCGTTCAATTTTTAGGTCAGTATATCCAGAAATACAGTTATAGAGAAATAAAAGATCTCTCAGTTCCCTGTCATATGTTAGTGGTAACAAGCGAAGAGTCAGCAATCGTTGTTTGTAGGATATCTCGCCGATTCTAGTTCTTAGTATCTAGCGAGTGGCGCGCCTCTGGACTCTTTCTAAGATTGTTCTCAAATTGACACTAGCAGGAGACCAAACTTCCGTGGCATAAGTAAGCTGTGACTTCACGAGAGATAGATAAAGTGTCCGCCTTACTTTAATGTCGGTCATAAGTGGGCAAGTTCTCTTTAAGAGTCCCAGCATTCTATTAGCCTTGAGTACAATACGCGTTACATGCGAGTCCCACGTTAGATTTTTAGTAATAGTTACACCGAGGTCTTTTTCTTCCTGAACGCGTTGTATGTTTACCTCGCCAAGGTGATATTCATGATTTACAGATGTTTTCTTTCGTGTAATTGTTAGCACTTTGCATTTGGAGGCGTTGAACTTCATATTTGATTCGTGGCTCCAGGTATTAAACTTGTCAAATCCTGCTGGAGAATAGCACATCCTTCACTGACAAAATAGTACGGTGCAGCTTGGTATCATCAGCATACATAGCGGTGCTGGTTTGCTCATGGATGACATCAGGGAGGTCATTGATAAATATCACAAAGAGGAGTGGGCCGACAAGACTACCCTGGGGTACACCGGAAGTGACCGGTAGACGCTCAGAGGCGGTGCCGTCAATCACAACTCTCTGCGATCTGTCCTTTAGGTAGTCAGAAAACCAATCTAACAGTTGACCTGTGAAACCGTACCATTTCAGCTTTTCAATAAGAATGACGTGATCAACTGTGTCGAAGGCCTTGGCAAAATCAAGGTACAAAATATCCGTCTGTTTATTTTTCTCGAGTGCCTCCCCAATTGAATGGAGTACGGATAAGAGTTGCGAAGAGCATGAACGGGAACGCATGAATCCGTGTTGTAAGGATGTAATAGATTGCGAGACATGGGAATAAAGTCTATTACAAACGCAGCGTTCCATAACTTTACTCACAATTGGTAAAAGTGAGATTGGTCTGTAATTTTCAGCTGGCTCTAAAAGATCTTTTTTATGAACCGGAGTAACATCAGCTGACTTCCATTCTGATGGGAACCGCCCAGTACGCAGAGAATGGTTGAATAGGGAACAAAGACTTAGCGCGATCTGCTCACTGCACTCTTTAAGAATACGCGCAGGAATTCCATCGGGGCCAGTGGCTTTTGACGGATCCAAAATAAACAAGCAATCTCTCGCCTCGTTGAAAGATAGTGTGATCTCAGAAAGTTCCGTGTTTATTCTCATGGGATACATTTGCAAACTGCGTGCTTTGTCCTGCTTGGATGATGTTAACACAGAGCAGAAATAAGCATTAAAAAGCTCAGCCTTTTCAGCTGCAGTTTTTGCTGATTTCCCGTCAAAGGTGATCTCAGTATTCGAGCCCGGTCGATGATGTAGGATAGCTTTGTGATAGTTCCAGAATAGTTTAGGGGTTTCCTTTAAAGAGCCTTCAATTTTAAGGAGATAGTCGCGATGTTTTTGTCGAACAAGTTTCTTGATTTCATTGCTTAAAGATCTAAGCTTTAGCTTCCGTTCCACGGTTTTGCTTTCACGATATTTCCTCAGGGCACGGTACTTTCTGCGTAATGCAGACTTAACTTCCCTGTCTATCCAAGGAGGAGAGTTGGTGTCTCTAATGGTCTTCATTGGGACACATTCAGCAACTGCTGCCAGAAATAAATCTTTCCACCGAGACCAATAGATGTCAACATCGTCGGAGTGCGATATAAGAATAATTGGCTTTTCAAGCAAAGCCGTTGCATTCCCATAAAAACCTTTATAAATTCAAACCGTTGTAACATCACACCTCCGTATACTGCAAGGCGTGAGTCATGTTTCGCGTGGTCAAATTCGGTCGTTATGTAATAGTACATGCCATATGTCACGTTAGCCTGAACGTTCGCATAAAAAAGGGAAAAAAAAGGATAACATTGAGAGCTTGGGCCGCCTGTGGACAGAGGTGTATTTAAGAGTGCTTGACATGTAGCGAAGAAATGATTTTCTTCAGTGTTTCTTGGACAGGAATAGAAAAAACTTGATCCTTGGCAATTTCACTGTCCAGAAATATTTCTATAGAGCACCATGTTAATCCTTTGTCGTTCCCTAGAGTCTTAAGTCACAGGTCCAGTATCTGAGTCTCGTATCTCTATTATGAACAAAAGAAGAAGGACAGAAGACCTGTTAGCGAAAATGCCTACAAGTTCTTATCTATTTAGCGTGCGTTTGACTGAACTAATAATGTATAAGATAAGGCCATACTTCTGCCAGAATAAAGTCCAACAATTAGTAGCGATCACCTCAGTGAAGTAATTCCTTGTTATGAAGCGCTAAACGTATTTGCTTAAAAAGTTATCAACAAGTAAAAAAAACGAGAACGATTTTATTAATGCTTTTAACAAGGCTGCGTTCACACTTTGCTTAAACGAAGCACATTTCCTTGCAGAGATTCTTCATCTTCATAATGCATGTTCTCCGAAGCACAGGTGTTCGCACCGCGTATCTTCGAAAGAAGCAGAAATGGGAAAACACAAAGAATAGCAACTTTCCGGGCTCTCACTCAGTGGTAGAAAACTCAAGCGCCTGGTCAGAAAAGCATGCCATGGGTACCCTGTGTACCAACACAGAGAGTCCCGATCCAATGTTCAGACGACATCAGATCTCGCCAATCAACTCCGATCGAATGGACACCAGAGAAAGCTGCCTCACCCCAGTGAACTTATAAGTTCTGTAAATTTACACAAGTGTGACGAGCACTGAAAACGTTTTCTATAATTGGAGCTTGTCAATCACTGCTCAGTAGTCATTGGTTAAATCGTAATATTTTAAGGCAAACCAACCTAGGCTAAAGCATGAGAAACACAGGCGGCCGCAAAGAAATGTTGAACATTGGTGCACTTCGTTAGGAAGATTAAATTTTTTCGGTTCGACTTATGTTGCTCCTGTTTATTCTCAAGCTTATGCGCTACCGAGTAAAAACCATTGTCAAGCTGGGATTAGTAAAAAAGTCCAGCTTGCACACTTAAATAGTGTTCCGCGATTTTTTTTGTTTTTCTTTTTGTTTTCGTTTTTGTTTTTTTGTTCTCTGATTATTGTTTCCTCAAGTGTTTAACCATATTATTACGACACTTGAACAATGCAAAGGTTAACAAATAACCAAAATGAACGACCAAGCACTAAGGAAGAGACTGGGCACTAGTAGTTTTCATAAGGTGTTTCTCAAAATGAACCCGTGGAACCCCGCCCCAGAATTTCAGCCGTTAGAAATTGACTATGATTAAACATTGGAGAAAAAGAAAATGTAAATTCTACTCGGCATTTTTTGTAAATTAATAGCATGAAAGACGGCATTAGGAAGGCAAAAAAAAAAAAAAATGAAATAAAATAACGCATTAGTTCCCTTTAAAAAGGGCAGCATTTTGTTCAGGGACGGATTGTTCAAAGCCCGATCAAGCTAAGTCAGAATTAGCAAGATATTTCCTTTAAACTTTTCGATGAGGTTTTCCGTTTATATTTTATTGTCCTTCACTTTTGAGCTTGGGTAATCTCAAACTACTCAAAACATAAGCGTGAAAAACATTTTTAAACAAGAAAAAATTTAACTTCCCCTAACTTTTAATCCCGAGTCAGCGTAAACCGGCTTTTGGAACAACCCAGCCCGCAAAGCCAAAACAAACCGATTACTTATTTACACTGCGGTTGGAAAATTTGTATTTATCGAATTCGTCAATTCAAATTAAGATGATTCTTGGACGCTAAAACTGTTGAAAGGTTCATAAGCTTCATCACTTTGAACTGACCGATCCTTATTCGCAAGTTAACTTCAGAAAATTTAAATGGTGAGCTAAGCTAATATTTCCTTAATCCGGAATAAACAAGCTAACTATTAAATTCGTGTTTTATTATAATACTCCGTTTTTATAGCCTGCTTACCAAACTTGAACAAACCAAAGCCATGTAACGTATCATTGCTGTCATTAAACACGACGAGTACTTGAAAACACGACATATTTGTTTTCTATATTTATTTAGGATTGTATATTGGATTTCGTGTCATAAAGGTTTCTAGATAAATAGGAAAGCCCTTTCGCCATTTATCTGTCGTTTGGTCAGTGTAATCTTAGTGAAAACGGCTTGACAGGGATAAACGGATAGGAAAAATTCTCTGCCGCATCTGATGTTCCCAAGCCACAGCCCACTGTTCAGGGCATACTTTTAGCGTTAAAGCACGCATGCACTGCACGTCATGTTGAAATATGGGATCCGTAGCAGTGCGCACAAACACCAAGTAGTTGAAATGAAATGACACGTGACTGCAAACAAATACAGCTCTACATCTCCGCGCTCTTCAACAGAAATATGTCTTGTATTCTTCTCTCTTACCTTAACACCTGAAGTTTCCTTGGAGACCATAATACGTGCCCATCAAGCTTAAAGTAGAGCGTTCATATCCCCTTTTCAATAAAAAAAAAATTAAATGACCACTAAGCTTCATTTTAATTTAATGTGTTTCATTGAATTTATAAGAGAGTTTAATATGTTAATTTATTTAAGAAAAAGCCTCCGACGAAGTTATTGCCACACTATTTTCTACCATTTCCCAGCCCTGCCATTAGCACAAAATAATTTCGCTTGGATAACACTTTTAAAAGGTGTTTCGATACATAACAAGCATTTTCAATCAGCTTTTAACGAGTCTCTCCTCACTCGGATAAAGTGTTTAGAAATGAATTGAAGTTTGAAATAATGTATTTCCTAAAGGAGAAGGTCAACGCAAAAAAAAATCTCGCACTATAAGATGAGCTACTCACCGCAGTTTCAGCCTCTATAGTGCAGGTTTCACTTAAAACATTCTCCCAATGTTCGTTATCGTTGCCGCCATTTTGAACAGCATTCAGCAGCCAGGCCGCGTTTTCGTGTCGTCATTTGGTTCAAGGGATTTTGTCCATGGCTTCCGACAAGCCTTTTATATACCCTCTAGGTTATGACTGCTCTTAAGCCGTATTATTTTGAGCCAAACGTGCTTAACTTCAAACCACGAAAATGCTAGCCGTAAAGATGGTGAAGTGGATTATCGGCTGGGAAAAAAAGAGTACATTTTGCTAACCTTGTGAAGGATGCCAGGTCAGTCGCAGGTTTTTCTGCTTCTCGCCAATTTTGAGCTGGACGGAATGACCTCAAAGAAACACGGCCCGGCTGCTAAGTACAGTTTCAAAATGGTGCCGTCCAGAGTCGAAGTTTGGGCTTCTTTCGAGTTGAATTTCTTCAGGGTAGCAATACTTTAGAGACTGATAGTCTTCTGAGTGGAAAAACCCATGGTTACTTGCTATAGGTGGAGACAAAAAAGTAAGTTTTTTGGAGCGACCTTCTCCTTTAAGGCAATCAATATTTCCATGAAAACTTTAAACAAAAAATTGAAAGACTTTGTGCTCATAGCATGTGACTTTTTTTTCCTAGTTTAACTCAAGCGACAACCGAGTGACAATCTGTTGACAGTTATGAACTAGATCATGAGCCCATTGTTAGGTGTAATTAACAGACAGAATCTTTTTTCCTTCATAACTTCATTTAAAATCAATTTTTCTGTCTTTATTTTTTATTTTTTTCAAATAAAAGGTAGCAAAAAGATCTATCTAAAAATAAATTGTCAATTTTTTGGTAAACTGATAAACAAAATAATTTCCTGACAAACTGGAATTGCTTGTGAGCTGACACTTAACTTCAGAGAACGAAAGTATATTGCTAGCATATTATGTAAATAGCTATGAGGAAATTATGCAAGACAGTTGGAAACTCTTCATGAAAGGTATTTTTTGGTTCATTTTAGTAACACTGACAACATAACTCGCTTTCCAATTTGTAAGCCATTTCGTCTTTTCGAACAGAATTTCTCCTCATTAAGTCATGACAGGTTTATTGTTTGAACAAAAGTTCAAAAGTCCTTATTTTGCGGTCCTATTACAAGATGGGAAACGAAACTTTTAACATCAACCAAACAAATAATAGAATGCGAAACAAAATAAAACTTTTTATGCCGATCATTGTAGTGAACTGAATTCGGGAGCTCTCTGTGGGGTCGAACTAGTTTGCTGAAGATGATATGATGTACAACAAAATGATCAACTCGTTAATTGGCATTTCTTAGCCACTTATACTGTGGCGGTTTTAATTGAAACTCAAATAAAAGTTAATTGTTAACAATGTACATGGTAATGGATCCTCATAATTTCAGCAAAGGTGGGGCAAAAAAGGCGCCCCACGACTGTTTAGCAAAGACTGTTCAACAAATGTGCCTTGACTATAATAGGTCAATTTATCCACATATATAACATCATGCCTTGGCTTGATGTTTGTTTTTTCACTCTAATACATTTTACATTATGTCGATCGGAAGAAAAGTACCGAATG
>NC_138152.1:19866971-19946971 GCF_964199315.1 Orbicella franksi | reverse complement strand
ACAGAACGTCGCCTTTCCGTCACACATCCTCATTCTTTGTTGAAGCAGCCGTTGATTAAAAATCACGTATTCTCATGGAAATGACCAGCCTTAAATGGTTATTTTAACAGCTTTTTTCAAACCTTTCCATTTTATTAGCTTGGTTTTTATAAAATTGCTATAATTTGAGTTGAGTCATCGCCAAACTCGCTACTATTCGTTAATCACATTTGACACTTCGTGAGAATGTTTTCGCGAATTACAGTTGTTAATAAATCAGGAGAGCTTATAGAGAGATTTTTAGCCAAATTGATATCCGGAATGGACCTTTTTAATGATGTCGTAAAGATCGGCTTTTACGATTTTTTTTTTTTAATTCAAACAAACAATACATACCCAAGTGCTGGTTTTATTATGCCGAGTAAATATGCGCTGCACAGTGGAACTGGACTCGGCATAAATTTATTGTATAAATTATGAAAGATATTGTAAAGTTATGTTATGTGGAACTATGGAGAGAACCATTAGCTGATATGGCTGGCAACAGCTTCATACAGCACTTTCCAAGGCCCCGAGCACACTAAAGCGCGTGTATTTTGATGCATTTTCGCCTATCGTCCACACTAAAACCAACGAAAACGTTGATAAAAAAAAAAAAAAGTTTCAAAACTAGGGCCTTTTCAAATAGTGTCATTTTAAAACCGCTCCGTTTCTAGTGTGAGAAGGTGAAAACGCAGGCTTTTCAAAACGGCGCCGAAAAAAGCGTCATATACTGTCTCTTCCATGCATCAGCGTTTTCGGGCGTTTTAGAGCTTGCGATAGGCAAAAAAACCCCATTATTTTGGACAGGTGAACACAAACCACAAACGATAACGCTAAACGCTAACGCTGTGTGTGTGTATGTTAATATGTAGTGTAGTTTAATTTTCAATTTCGTTTACATCGACCTGCGTAAGCAGCTTCTCCTGTTCAAAATACGAGCCTTTGCTTTGTCACTAACGCATCGGCACTATCGTAACTGAAAGATTTTCACGCGTTTTCCCGCTATACTTGGTGTCTGCTTCCGTCCTTTTGCCCAGTTAGCAAAAACCACGAGCTGCTCCCGAAAGATCTAGTGCGAAAATCGATTACAACCTGTAATAACGACTTTGTGCTCATATCACGTGACTTTTTGCTAGTTTAATTAAAGCGACAACCGAGTGACAATCTGATGACAGTTATAAACTAGATGTAATTAATAGACAGAATCATCTGCATATACCGAAAAATATTGTTTGTTCAAACTTGTCAGTTTTGAGATAAACTGAAAAACTGAAAACTTCATTTCCTGGCAAACTAGAATTGCTTGCGAGTTACCACTTTATTTCAGAAAACGAAAGTATTGATAACTCTCCTTCTAATTTGTAGGTTATTTCGTTCAAAAGAAGTGTAAAACTGTGGTCGCTTTCAGGCAGAATTTCACTTCATTACGTGCAGGTTTATAGTTTGAACAAAAGATGAAAAGTTCTTATTTTTCCCGTCCTATTGCAAGATGGAAAATGAAACATTTAACATCAACCAAACAAAAAATACGATGAAATAAAAATGATTCTTTTGTTTTTTTTCACTCATACATTTTACTTGATATAAAAGAAAAAAAAAGATGTAAAAGTTCAGTATGACTGTGGAGACTGAAGTGGCTTTGTGGTCAGTCTTCTTCATTGTAAGTTTTAGATAGATCTTTAGCGACGATTAAATTACTTACGCCAAAGTGAAAGATGAAACAGGGGATCTACTCTGAAAACTCTAAGGCCGCATTTTTAATAATTTCCTCTCAGCTCTATTTTAGAGGAATTGTTTGCACTGGTAACTGATGCAGTTTTCCCACGTACGACAATTTTGGTATCATGATTGCCATTTAGAAGAAGAACGTATCCGTTTTTAAACATGCCTAAAGGCAGGCGTCCATCAGGTAAAGATTCATGGCGTCACCCATCTCATGCATAAAAATTGTCTTTCTTTCTTGTTTCCACATTTATTGCTTTGTTTCAGAATCATGAAGGAGACTTTTTTCACCCACCTGCTGATTGTTGGAGCTATCTTGGTATTTTTATACGGTGTGTATGACAAACAAATCGCATTTTCCTTCAGTTTTAAAATATTTCACTGGCAAAAATCTCTATAGTTATGATTATTTACTTGGTTGGGTTTTTTTACGCTTGTATTCCTTTATGTTGCAAAAAATAGTGGAAAACACTAAATTTTTAGAATAGTAGTAGTAGTAGTAATAGTAGACTTCATCGGAGAGGGTAACATAAGTGAGTCCATTTCAGGCGAACTAGTAGCTTGTTGATGTAGACTGATTAAAATGGGCCTTTCACTAAACCAAAGGTTGAAAAGTATAAACAAATCAGCCTCTGAAACCCAGGCGCAGTGACTTCAGTTAGGACGAGATAAACCCGTAAAAATGGACGCAGAGAAAACTTACAGTAACCCTTGCGCTTCAATTTTTGCGGTGTTTACTTCCTCCAGCCCCAATTAACAGCCCGTGGCTCCGAGTCTCCGATGGTAAAGCAATAAAAGGAATGAATTTTTTTATTATTATTGTTCGCGTTTTGCTAAAGCAAAACAGCAGATTCAAGTGTTCATGAAAAACGCAATTCGTATAGTGAAATCTTCTGGACGAGGGAAGTTTTGAAAAGAACTGTTGCTGGTGACTGACGTTTCGACAGCCTGAGCGGAAATTGTCTTCAGAGTCAAGCGCACCGCGTTTGTCAGTCGTGGTGTTTTAATTCCAGTCCATGCATTGAAACTTATTGGTCTGTTTAGCTTTGATGGTATTGGCTGTAGGACTCTTAACGTCTGTCAACAGTCGTTGGTTAGTTCTTCTACATACGTAAGTTTCGATCCGTCTATTGTTAGTCAAAGTAGGTAGGTCTCATTGAGATCCCTCTGTCAGGTAGATATCTATCATTAATAACGCAAACAATAGGGTAAATCGCGGAAATGTTTGTTCGTATATTAAGTCCTATTAAAGTCATTTAATTGCATCTCTACTTGAATTAAATACACGCCAATCTTTATAGCATTAATTGTAACATGGTTGAGTAGATGTTGTAATGTCGAGCGCATGCATCGTCAAACATTCGTCATGCAGGTCTATCAAGCAGTGTGGAGTACCAAACCTTTTCAGACTCAAAAAGTTATAGTGAAGACTGACTGAACAAGGAAAAAAGAGAGAGAGCCGAAATTTAAACCAGGCCTCACTGCCTGGGTAAAAAGAAACAACAACAGCACCGTGCTCTTTCTTTTTTCTTTCGTTTTCCATTGCGTTCATCGTTTGCTTTGTTCAAACAAAATAAATCGTAGCATAGTAAGTAAGTAGTCAGTCTTGTCCATAACAACAGTGACACGTCCATAACAACAGTCTTGTCCATAACAACAATGACACGTCCATAACAACAGTCTTGTCCATAATAACAATGACACGTCCTTTGTCGGTTGGTAGTATGACAATGTTGTTGTCGTTTTTCAATCGTTTCAGTGCTTGTTGTTCGTCTTGTGTCACGACCACCTAAACGAACAGAATGCCGACATCCGGTTTACTAAAGAAATCGAAGAAAATGGAAAACTTACTTTTCTAGACTGTTTGGTAAGCCGCGACAACAACGAATTAAGAACGACAGTGTACAGAAAATCGACGCATACCGACAGATTACTTGACGAATCATCCTACAACCCGACTTCACACAAAGCCACGACTATAAAGACTTTGACGAGACGAGCGCAACTAGTTTGTGACACACCGGACAGCTTACGTGACGAAAACAGATACCTTAAACGTGTTTTTCACAAAAACAACTACAACGCTGACTTCATTAGACGAAACATTTACCGACCTACTGAAGCTGACGCTACGAACAGGAACCCAACACCTGTTACTACATTGACCATACCTTACATTAAGGGCACTTCTGAGACCATCTCACGGATCCTGCAGCCCTACAACATCCGTGTAGCCCACAAACCTACAACTACGTTACGACACTTACTGACCAACGTGAAAGACAGAGACGAACCTAACAACGGACAGGGAGCAGTTTACAAGATGAAATGCTCCGACTGCCAGGCTTCCTACATTGGTGAGACTGGCAGAAACCTTAACACGAGACTGACTGAACACAAACGAGCCACGAGAAATGGTGATGCCAACAATCACATTGCTGTACATCATCAACTGACAAACCACAACATTGACTGGGACTCTGCTCAGTGCTTAACCAACAGCACAAACTATTTTCAACGACTGAGTCTGGAAAGCTGGTACACTAACTTAGAACAAACGCCTCTCAACGGATGTCAACAACTACCAGCGCCTTACAAACGACTTATCCATGACGGAAACGAAACCGACAAACGGACTTCTAACAGACCGACTTAACAATACACGGACCAAAAACCGACCTATTTGACTAACAATAGACGGTTCGAAACCCACCAATGACTGATGACAAACTTTACACGAGTCTTTCAGCCAATACCATCATGGCTATACTGACCAATCACGTTCAACGGACCAGACTTATAACGTCATCGACTGACAAACACTATTCACTTGACTGTGAAGATGACTTCCGCTCAGGTTGTCGAAACGTCAGACACCAACAACAGTTCTTTTCAGAACTACACTCACCGGGACGATCACACTATACGAACTAAAAATAAATCGTATTTATACAAAGCGCCAGTAACTGTTGAGTTTTCTAATTTCTGGTGACCAGTGAAACGATGAATGACTGGTTACCCAATAAAATAGCGGAAATACGTGAACATCCGTTTAAAAGTCTGTCTAGATGCTTTTCCGGACTGTCGTATAATTCGCTATTTTGAGGGACATCTCCAGGTTACTTACCGCAAAAGGTGATTCACGTTTCTTTGCCATAAGACTATTCAATGTCACTATTTTAAATTTTATTACTGTTATCCTATAGAAATAAATAAAATACAATAGACGCACTTTAGAAGCACTTGAGTAGATATATACATACAATAAATTAAAGTGCGAAAACTTTCTTCAGATGATAAGTCCAAATAGAAGCACTTTATGGCTTTCTTACTTAAATTAAATACGCGCCATGGTCGAGTGGTTGTTATGATGGCAAGCGTCGCTTTACATTCTTCACGCAGGTCTGTCAGGGAGCGTGGAGTACCAGGCATTTTCAGACTGGAAAAATTACAGTGAAGCTGAAACAGCATGTCAAGGATATAACTCCAAACATCTTGCAATTATAAACGAGCCGGATGAACTAACTCAGGCGAAAATGGCTTTTAATTATAGCAGGATAACGAAGTACTGGACGGCTCTACAAGTGTTGTAAGTAATACGTATCCACTGTTGCCGTTAATTTTTGGTTAAAAGAACCAAGGTGCATCAAAACAAATCTCGTTGAACCTATGGGAGAAGTGTTCCGCTTTAAATCAGACGGCAACTAATTACAAGCAGTGCAATTTTTTTTTTTTTTTTTACCCTAGGCCCGGTACCTTGAAGGCTGACAAACTAACTGAACATTAAACTCGCAATAACAACAAAACTAAACAGTATCTGCGTTAAAGTTATCAGAGTAAGCTTATAACTCAAGCATGTTAAATAGTTGGCAATTGTAAACTAATTGTTTTGTGTTGGTTAAGCCCATGAATTTCACGGCATTAAACAATAAGGCAATACTTGTTAATACTACAAAGCCGATTTTGTAGTTTTCTTTGTGTTAAACAGGTGCCTCATTGACTGCTAACATGTCCTCTTCTTCTGGTAGCAAATGGGGGATCGATTTTGCTCACTACTTTCGCAAACCTGGGAGGTGGATAGCAGTGGACTGCAGTGGAAAGCTTCCACCAAAGGCACATCACAATTGGAAAACCAGAGGTCATTCCGGCCAACTGTCATTACAGAATTCAGAACAGCTGGAAAGGTTCCATCTCTTATGCAACTTGCAGCTATTGAGGTATGGGGTTATGGACAGGAACTTTCAATACATGACTTACCAAGAGAATGCCAGTTCTTCATACAAAACCTGCCAAACATTGTGCAGTCTTTGAACATTGATCTTCCATCCACTTTGGACATGCATACCACCCAGTTACCTGTGCAAGAAGAAAGAAAGTCAAATATGGTGTGGCTCTTTCTAAAAATGTATTTTCGTAAAAAGATTATTTTCAATTGTAACAATTTCATACTAAATAAATGTGCTTCAATTATGTTCTATTTGAGATTCAGATAAAGTAATTAGTTTGTGAGGAGTCTTAGCCATTTGTAAAATACAAATTGTTGCAGTGTAAATAATAGTGATCATAAATATCAAAATACTTCCGAGTGATTATAATGTAATACATGATCACTGTAGAGTTGTACAGTCAGCAGTTTACAGTGAATGTAAATATAAAAATACTTCTGAGTGATTATAATGCATGACTGCTGTAAAGTTGTACAGTCAGCAGTTTACAATGAATTTGAACATACATAATTGTTTTTCATTATCATTCATATGGGACAGGTGTTTAAAACCAGCATGATAAGTAAGCCGCATAATTTTCACAGTAAAAATGTCAGTATTGCTAATTTTTAACGAAAAGTTTGCTTCAAATTACACAAGAGTGTTGTATAAGATAAAATAACATAAAGCAGTGTACTAATGTACATGAGGTACCATGTTGCATGAGAGAAAAAACAAGGTTGAAAGGAATCGAAAGTAACTTAATATAGTGGAATGTAAAGCAGAGCAGTGTTTATTAAAACCTGATGTAACTGATAAAACGCACAACAGACTGAATAATTTTATTCCCTCCCAAAATATCATGAAAATATTATCAACAGCGAGATGTCTAAACAAGACCACCTTTATTCAGATCATTGAAAATGAAAGTGCGTATTATGTTGGGAAAAAATCATTACTGCAATACCAATCAGTTGTTGTGGCTTACTAATCAATACTAGCAGGGGGTAACTATTTGCATTTACCTGAAAGAATGGAGCGTGAACTCACCTCTCGTAGCTTCGAATTTAACATCTCCCAAGCTGTCTCCGTGCGCTTAGTGCATTCGATATTTATTCCACTACAATATCTCGGGCGCGCAGGGAAAAAGTTGAAATAACTTCGAGAGCAATCAGTCTAGGCCTCTAGACCTTCATTATCCAGGAAACTAGAAGGCAAATCTCGAATTTCACCGTTTCGGTTTTTCGATATCACCGCCTCCGCCCGCCGAGGACGGCAAAAAAGTAAAAAAATACGTATTTCTGCCACTTACGCGACGAAAGAGAAAAAATTAAAACGGTAGAACTATCAGCTGTGCCCCATTCTTCCTTCTTTTCACGTCTATGGGCCAAAAACTTCGCGTTGGAAGACGATATTCAGCCAAGAAGTTTACACGAACACATCACACCTATTTCGTTTAATCTCCACTGGCTTCCTGTTAACTATCGTATCATCTTTAAAATTCTACTCATCACGTACAAGGCCCTAAACGATCTGGCACCTTCATACGTTCGTGATCTTCTCACTCCTTACACTCCGTCTCGTCAGCTACGTTCATCTTCTAAAGAACTTCTTTCCATTCCGCACTTCAATTTGAAAACATATGGCGCAAGATCTTTCTCTGTAGCAGCTCCTACACTCTGGAACACTCCTCCGTCTGACATCAAGAACAGCTCCTCAGTGTCCCTTTTTAAACATAAACTAAAAACGTTCCTTTTTAAAAAAGCATTTTTATAACTCTTTAGCGACATTTTTTTATTTTTACTTTATTAGTCTTAAGTGTTTTTAATATTTCTAACTGTAAAGCGCTTTTGAACTTTTAGGATATTGGCGCTATATAAATATTTTATTATTATTATTATTATTATTATTATTATTATTATTATTATTATTATTACAATAATTTGACTGGAACAAGTGTTTCCGAGAAACCGTTCGACTGCGCATGTCATAAATTTTTTCCTGCTGATGTACGGCATACCATTCCGTGAGGCCTAAATTTCGTTGCGCTCGTGGGAGTAAGAAACATGGCGAACTCTGTCGAAAGTGATGTTGTTAGTTTCGATTCCGCTCTCGAGAAATCTCTCAAGCGTTTATGTGAACTTGGAATGTCTCGCGAATTACGAACGGAGCAAAAAGACGCAATTTCCACACTGGTATCCGGAAAAGATCTGTTGGCAGTGCTACCCTCTGGCTTTGGGAAAAGCTTAATATTTACGTAAAATGGGGTTGACTAGCCTACACGACTTTTACGGTTCGTGACATTTGTACATTTGCCGTTCTCCGTTTGGTCACTCGACCTTTCTTGGCGCTTCACTCGTGTTCAGGAAGGGCGCTTCATGGTGTGTAATAAGGAGGAATTTTAAGCGGAGTTGAGCCGTTAGATCGTGCTATGGCAAATTTTCATAGGTCATAGGTCTGCATGGTTTGCGCTGTTATCTGCATGTCGACTCGTTGAGTTTGACACCTCTGTAATTTGCCTTGTGTTTATGCATTGTTTAGGCTGATTTCTATTGCCAGATATGCTTTTAAGTCTCCATGAATTTGTTTTTGAGGGACAAAATATGAAATTTACCGTGAACATGTTGCTCACTTGCATTCTATATTGTGACGCCGGGCCCAGCTGTGATTAGAACTGTTTGCAAGCACAGTAGGTAGATCCTTATCACGGATATCATATTTGTTCTCGTACGATTTCCTTCGGAGACGCCGTAGCTTTACTTTGAGAAAGCTATACGTTTGTCTAGAGACATTCTTATGTTTCTTGCAGCTATCTGATAGAGCTTATGTTTCTCTTGCTCGATGTGTAGGTTTATTCCTCCTTTGGTTGTTCTGGCACCACATGATTCAAATGTAGCTGTTTACGCGCAAGTCCTGTTCACTGTTTTGCGTGTTTTATATGCCATTGTTCGGCTTAGTTCAGGCAAGACTATGGTTTCGATCCTCCATGTGGATCTCATCAGTTGCCGGTATTTCTAAAATACTCTGTACGTCTGAAGTTGCTAGCGTAACACGTACCTGTGTGAGAATGCAAGACATCCTGCGGCTTGGCACAAACTTATCGTGGTGTGTACCCATGTGAGACTTCCGGTGTCGAGAAAACCTCATTTTGATTGGTTACCCGCTCATTTCCGGAAATGCAGTGAAGCGCAACTAATCAGGAGGTGTTTCGCATTTTAACGGGCTTTTCGGGCAGGCGTCTTCTCATTTTTCCCCTCCCCCAACCCCCACCGTCTAACATGGCGGTCTAGCATGGCGGTCTAAAAAGGCGGTCGCAAGGTTGTAATGCTAACTCGCCCCAATAAGACGCCTGCACTGCAGGCTACATCAAAACCATCTTCCGTATAAACGATACAGATTAGACAGCAGGGTAGTCGGTAGCAATAAGGATGTCAAAAGATTTTATACAGTTAGGGACTGCAACAGCAATAGTTGCATCATTCAACTAATATCTAGATTTAGCCGAGCCTAAAAGCGGAGCTCCTGGGCCGAGTTGTGCAAAGCCCGATAAGCTAACCCAGGATGAGCGAGAATTTTGATTTGATTATTGTAATTTTGTAAGTTTTCTGTATATTGTTTCGCCCTCTGTTTTGAGTTTGAATAATCTCAAAATACACAAAGCAAAAGCAGTGAAAAACATTTACATATAAGACATACTTTTGCTTTGGTTAACTTTTAATCCTGGGCTAGTGTTAACCGGCTTCCTAACAACCCGGCCCTGATTACAGCAAGTTAACATGACATGAGCTCGTGATCAAATTGAAAACCAGTACTTTGTCAGCAACGATAAACTTGAGCCCCCCAATATGGTCACGTGATACTAGTCATTGCATACCTAGTTTTGACAGATGTCAATTTACCATAACAGGGATGCCCAATAACAAAGAAGTACGCTATAAACCAAGGCTGTATGTCTCTGTCAACCAATTAGCTGGGGTATGGCTGCTATCTTGCGCGACTCCGCCGTCGTCGTGGTGCGCACGCGCCCACTAGCAATACTGATAACCATGATAACCATAAGAAAATCATTTCCTGGCTTTTCTTTTCTTTTCTTTCCCATATGAGTATGTCAGTTTGATTTCTCTTGTAGGCTTCCCATTGCTTATAGTGGTGTGTTCGATTGTAATCGCATACGATGCAGAACACAAGCTATGTACATAGTGACTAGTAGGTATCTCACAATTTAAATTACGAGAAAAAGTTTTTTACTGGCTTTCATGCTGGAGCCAGTTTCACGAGGCCGACAGTTAGGATGTTTCTAAGTATTTGTTTCAAATACAGTTGTCTACTGTTAAGAAGCAATTGCTGACATTTATCTTGTCGTCCTCTACGAAATTTAATTGTCATTGTAAAGCCAAAGCAAACCGATTATTTATTTACACTGGGGTTGGAAAATTTGTATTTAACGAATTCGTCAATTCAAATTAAGATGATTTTTGGACGCTAAAACTGTTGAAAGGTTCATAAGCTTCATCACTTTGAACAGACCGATCCTTATTCGCAAGTTAACTTCAGAAAATTTAAATGATGAGCTAAGCTAATATTTCCTTAATCCGGAATAAAGAAGCTAACTATTAAATTAGTGTTTTATTATAATACTCCGTTTTTATAGCCTGCTTACCAAACTTGAACAAACCAAAGCCATGTAACGTACCATTGCTGTCATTAAACACGACGAGTATTTGAAAACACGACATATTTGTTTTCTATATTTATTTAGGATTGTATATTGGATTTCGTGCATAGAGGTTTTCTAGATAAATAGGAACGTCCTTTAGCCGTCTATCTGTCGTTTGGTGAGTGTAATCTTATTGAAAATTGCTTGACAGGGATGAACGGATAGGAAAAAATCTCTGCCGCATCTAATGAAAAAAAAAATGTTCCCAAGCCACAGCCCACTGTTCAGGGCATACTTTTAGTGTTAAAGTACGCATGCACTGCACGTCATGTTGAAATATGGGATCCGAAGCAGTGCGCACAAACACCAAGGAGTCGAAAGGAAATAACACGTGACTGCAAACAAATACAGCTCTACATCTCCGCGCTCTTCAACAAAAATATGTCCTGTATTCTTCTCTCTTACCTTAACACCTTCTGAATTTTCCTTAGAGACCATAATACGTGCCCATCAAGCTTAAAGTAGAGCGTTCATATCCCCTTTTCAATAAAAAAAAAAAACTGAAATGAACACTGAGCTTCATTTTAATTTAATGTGTTTCATTGAATTTATACAAGAGTTTAATATGTTAATTTATTTAAGAAAAAGCCTCCGACGAAGTTATTGCCACACTATTTTCTACCATTTCCCAACCCTGCCATTAGCACAAAATAATTTCGCTTGGATAATACTTTTAAAAGGTGTTTCGATAAATACCAAGCATTTTCAATCAGCTTTTAAAGACTCTTTCCTCACTCGCATAAAGTATTTAGAAATGAATTGAAGTTTGGATCATCTAGATCATGAGCCCATTGGTAGGTGTAATTAACAGACAGAATCGTTTTTCCTTCATAACTTCGTTTATAATCAATTTTTCTGTCTTTTTTTTTAAATAAAAGGTATCAAAAAGATCTATTTAAAAATAAATTGTCGATTTTTTGGCAAACTGACAACCAAAATAATTTCGTGACAAACTGGAATTGCTTGTGAGCTGACAATTTACTTCAGTAAACGAAAGTATATTGCTAGCATATTATGTAAATAGCTATGAGGAAATTATGCAAGACAGCTGGAAACTCTTCATGAAAGATATTTATTGTTTCATTTTAGTAACACTGACAACATAACTCGCCTTCCAATTTGTAAGCCGTTTCGTCTTTTCGAACAGAATTTCTCCTCATTAAGTCATGACAGGTTTATTGCTTGAACAAAAGTTCAAAAGTCCTTATTTTGCCGTCCTATTACAAGATGGGAAACGAAACTTCTAACATCAACCAAACAAAAAATAGAATGCGAAACAAAATAAAACTTTTTATGCCCACCATTGTACTGAACTGAATTCGGGAGCTCTCTGTGGGGTCGAACTAGTTTGCTGAAGATCATATGATGTACAACAAAATGATCAACTCGTGAATTGGCATTTCTTAGCCACTTATACTGTGGCGGTTTTAATTGAAACTCAAATAAAAGTTAATTGTTAACAATGTACGTGGTAATTAAATTCTCATTTTCAGCAAAGGTGGGGCGAAAAAGGCGCCCCACGGCTGTTAAGCGAAAATACATAGCATAAATGCGACCAGTCTTTTACACTACCGGACGGATAACACTCCTTAACATGGATGGCTGTTATGTCATATGACAGACCACCAACGGATCAACAAATGTGCCTTGACTACAATAGGTCAATTTATCCACATATATAACATCATACCTTGGCTTGATGTTTGTTTTTTCACTCTTATACATTTTACATTATGTCGATCGGAAGAAAAGTACCGAATGAATGTGGATCCGGAAATTACTCGAAAGTTTTTAAGACAGTCTTCCGTTTTTGTAATTTTTTTGATTGATATTTAGAATTTATTGAGGATTGAATTAAGCCAAGGTGACAAGATATAACAGGGGATCTACTCTGAGAGCTGTCAAGCCGTATTTTAATAATTTCCTCTCAGCTCTATTTTAGACAAGTTGTTTGCATTGGCTAAATTGCGAATCCTATTAATTCGTCGTCAACTGATGCAGTTTTCTGACATATAACAATTCTGGTATTGCCATTTACAAGAAAAACGTATTCGTTTTTAAGCATAACCAAATGCAAGCGTCTGTCAGGTACAGATTTGAACGGATTCATGACATGACCCATCTCAAGTATAATGTTAAGCTGGAAATGTTTTTTTGTTATATATCCACATTTATTGCTTTGTTTCAGAATCACAGTGAAGGAGACTTTAATCATCGACCTCCTGTTTATTATTGGTGCTATCTTGGAATTTTCACACGGTTTGTATGGAAATAATTAATTCCTTACCTTTTTACGCCTTGACATAGAACATTTTCCTTTACTTTTAAAACATTTCACTCGCAACAATATCTATAAGTGATTCTCAAGCCATTACTCTTCTTTTCCTTCATGTAGGAACACACAATAAATGAGTCCATTTTAGGCGAGCTGGTGGCTGGCTAATCTCAATTAATATGCGCCTTTCACTGAACCAAATGTTGAAAAGAATAAGCAAAAAAATTATCCTCTGAGACCCAGGGACAGCTAGTTGGGTTGGGGGAAAGTAAACGCCGCAAAAATTGAAGCGACAAAACTTTACAGTAACTTTCGTCGCTTCAATATTTGCAGGGTTCTCTAGCCCTGGATCTTCGAGGGTAAAGCAAAAAGTGGGATTAACAGCGTGTTCGTTTGAGCACCGACCACTCAAAGTTTCGTGGAAAATGGATTGTCTTCATTTTCTCTACAAAAGTCAAGCAATATATGCAATGAAGGAACAGGGCCTATATTTCGGCACATTTGCTTTCTATATTTTTCCAGGAATTCATTTTGCAGGCACTTCGAAAACCACACAAAATCAAAAATTGAAACTCCAAACTATGGGGGTTACATTATGCTTACATAAAACTCGCACATTTAATTAAACATTCTAATTCTTACAGAATTACTGCATATTTTTTTCCTCTTTCCGTACAACTAAAAATTATTTGTTCATCAAAAACACAAGCAAAGTATTGACGTTTTTTTTCCTTACCCTCTAAAAAGAAAGTCTTTGGCGTTTTGCTGACATAGCCTCCAAACAAACAGATTTTTTTCAAAAGTGGTACTGAGTGTATCTCTATACATGAGTGATGGAGGTTATCAGCCTAATGTACTAAGCCTAAGGTAGAAATATCTGTATTAAAGTTGTGGGCACCTCACGGAAAAGCTACAAAACTGAAATCAAAATTCTCTCAAAATATTCGAGCAAGTAAGTCAAAATTCAACATTTTGTTTTCTCCTTCTGAGTCCTAGCACTGATCACAGAACGTCGCTTTTTCGTCATACATCCTCACTCTTTGTTGAAGCAGCCGTTGATGAAAAATCACGTATTCCCATGGAAATGAGCAGCCTTAAATGGTTATTTTAATAGTTTTGTTCAGACCTTTCCATTTCATTTTCTTGGTTTTTATAAGTTTGCTATAATTTGAGTTGAGTCATCGCCAAACCCGCCATTAGATCGTTAATCACATTTGACACTTCGTGAGAATGTTTTCTCGAATCACAGTTGTTAATAAATCAGCAGAGCTTATAGAGAGATTTTTATCCAAATTGATGTCCGAAACGGACCTTTTTAAAGATGTCATAAAGATCGGCTTTTCCGATTTTTTTTTTTAATTCAAACAAGCAATATATACCTAAGTGCTGGATTTATCATGCCGAGTAAATATGCGCTACACAGTGGAACTGGACTCGGTATAAATTTATTGTATAAATTATGAAAGATATTGTAAAGTTATGTTATGTGGAACTATGGAGAGAACCATTAGCTGATGTGGCTGGCAACAGCTTCCTGCAGCACTTTCCAAGGCGCCGAGCAAACTAAAGCGCGTGTATTTTGACCCATTATCGCCTATCGTCCACACTAAAACCAACGAAAACGCTGATAAAAAATAGTTTTCAAAACTGGGGCCTTCTAAAATAATATCATTTTAAAACCGCTCCGTTTCTAGTGTGGGAAGGTGAAAACGGAGGCTTTTCAAACCACTGCCGAAAAAAGCGTCATATACTGTCTTTTCCATGCATCAGCGTTTTCGGGCGTTTTAGAGCTTGCGATAGGCAAAAACGTATCAGAGAGTATGCGTTTATTTTCATACGAAAACTCATTATTTTGGACAGGTGAAAACAAACCAAAAACGATAACTCTGTTTGTGTATGTTAATGTGTAATGTAGTTTAATTTTCAATTTAGTTCACGTCGACCTGCGTAAGGAGCTTCTCCTGTTCAAAATACGAGCCTTTGCTTTCTCACTAACGCATCGGCGCCATCCTAACTGAAAGATTTTCACGCCTTTTCTCGCTTTATTTGGTGCCTGCTTTCGTGCTTTTGCCCAGTTAGCAAAAACCACGAGCTGTTCCTGAAAGATCCGGTGCGAAAATCGATTACAACCTGATAATAACGACTTTGTGCTCATATCACGTGACTTTTTGCTAGTTTAATTAAAGCGACAACCGAGTGACAATCTGATGACAGTTATAAACTAGATGTAATTAACAGACAGAATCATCTGCATATACCGAAAAATATTGTTTGCTCAAAATTGTCAATTTTGAGATAAACTGATAAACTGAAAACTTCATTTCCTGGCAAACTAGAATTGTTTGCGAGTTGCCACTTTATTTCAGAAAACGGAAGTATTGATAACTCTCTTTCTAATTTGTAGGCTATTTCGTTCAAAAGAAGAGTAAAACTGTGGTCGTTTACAGGCAGAATTTCACTTCATTGCGTGTAGGTTTATAGTTTGAACAAAAGATGAAAAGTTCTTATTTTTCCCGTCCTATTGCAAGATGGAAAATGAAACATTTAACATCAACCAAACAAAAAATACGATGAAATAAAAATCATTCTTTTTTTTTTTTTTTCACTCATACATTTTACTTGATATAAAAGAAAAAAAAAGATGTAAAAGTTCAGTATGACTGTGGAGACTGAAGTGGCTTTGTGGTCAGTCTTCTTCATTGTAAGTTTTAGATAGATCTTTAGCGACGATTAAATTACTTACGCCAAAGTGAAAGATGAAACAGGGGATCTACTCTGAAAACTCTAAAGCCGCATTTTTAATAATTTCCTCTCAGCTCTATTTTAGAGGAATTGTTTGCACTGGTAACTGATGCAGTTTTCTCACGTACGACAATTTTGGTATCATGATTGCCATTTAGAAGAAGAACGTATCCGTTTTTAAACATGCCGAAAGGCCACCGTCCATCAGGTAAAGATTCATGGTGTGACCCATCTCATGCACAAAAATTGGTTTTCTTCCTTATTTCCACATTTATTGCTTTGTTTCAGAATCATAATGAAGGAGACTTTTTTCACCCACCTGCTGATTGTTGGTGCTATCTTGGTATTTTTATGCGGTATGTATGAAAATAATTAATTCCTTACCTTTTAAGCCTAAACATAGGGCATTTTCCTTCAGTTTTAAAATATTTCACTGGCAGCAATTTCTATGATTATTTACTTGGTTGGGTTGTCACACCATAACGCTTGTATTCCTTTATGTTGCAAAAAATAGTGGAAAACACTAAATTTTTAGAATAGTAGTAGTAGTAGACTTTATTGGAGAGGGTAACATAAGTGAGTCCATTTCAGGCGAACTGGTAGCTTGTTGATGTAGACTGATTAAAATGGGCCTTTCACTAAACCAAAGGTTGAAAAGTATAAACAAATCAGCCTCTGAAACCCAGGCGCAGTGACTTCAGTTAGGACGAGATAAACCCGTAAAAATGGACGCAGAGAAAACTTACAGTAACCCTTGCGCTTCAATTTTTGCGGTGTTTACTTCCTCCAGCCAAAGTTAACAGCCCGTGGCTCCGAGTCTCCGATGGTAAAGCAAAAAAAGGAATCAATTTTATTATTATTATTGTTCGCGTTTTGCTAAAGCAAAACAGCAGATTCAAGTGTTCATGAAAAACGCAATTCGTATAGTGAAATCTTCTGGGCGAGGGAAGTTTTGAAAAGAACTGTTGCTGGTGACTGACGTTTCGACAGCCTGAGCGGAAATTGTCTTCAGAGTCAAGCGCACCGCGTTTGTCAGTCGTGGTGTTTTAATTCCAGTCCATGCATTGAAACTTATTGGTCTGTTTAGCTTTGATGGTATTGGCTGTAGGACTCTTAACGTCTGTCAACAGTCGTTGGTTGGTTCTTCTACATATGTAAGTTTCGATCCGTCTATTGTTAGTCAAAGTAGGTAGGTCTCATTGAGATCCCTCTGTCAAGTAGATATCTATCATTAATAACACAAACAATAGGGTAAATCGCGGAATGTTTGTTCGCATGATAAGTCCAAGTAAAGTCATTTAATTGCATCTCTACTTGAATTAAATACACGCCAATCTTTATAGCATTAATTGTAACATGGTTGAGTGGATGTTGCAATGTCGAGCCCATGCGTCGTCAAACATTCGTCATGCAGGTCTATCAAGCAGTGTGGAGTACCAGACCTTTCCAGACTCAAAAAGTTACAGTGAAGCTCATGTAGCATGTCAAGGATATAATTACAAGCATCTGGTGTGTTCGTTTGTATGTGATTTCATCGCCCTAGAAATCATGGAATCCCTGTTAACTTTTCACGACGACAACGTCTGTAAATTCCATGTGCTGTACGCCTGCACAGGTGACGCTTGCGCTTTAGAGACCAGACGGCGATCTGATGACTGAACGAGGAAAAAAAGAGAGAGAGCCGAAATTTAAACCCAGGCCTCACTGCCTGGGTAAAAAGAACAACAACAGCACTGTGCTCTTTCTTTTTTCTTTCGTTTTCCATTGCGTTCATCGTTTGCTTTGTTCAAACAAAATAAATCGTGACTATGTACGCTCATTCTTGACCTTGGTGTATAAATAAACGAACAATTATTCTTGTCACAAGGTCCGAAAAATTTTGTAAACGAACCTTTCGACTGTATCGCACAGTCTTCATCAGCGATTAAAATGAGCTCACTTTAATCGCTAATGAATACTTTGCGATACAATCGAAAGCTTCGTTTATAAAATTTTTCAGACCTTGTGACAAGAATCATTGTTCGTTTAAAATAAATCGTATTTATATAAAGCGCCAGTAACTGTTGAGTTTTCTAATTTCTGGTGACCAGTGAAACGATGAATGACTGGTTACCCAATAACGAAAACACGTGAACATCCGTTTAAAAGTCTGTCTAGATGCTTTTCCGGACTACCGTATAATTCGCTATTTTGAGGGACATCTCCAGGTTACTTACCGCAAAAGGTGATTCACGTTTCTTTACCATAAGACTATTCAATGTCACTATTTTAAATTTTTATTACTGTTATCCTATAGAAATAAATAAAATAGAATAGACGCACTTTAGAAGTACTTGAGTAGATATATACATACAATAAATTAAAGTACGAAAACTTTCTTCAGATGATAAGTCCAAATAGAAGCACTTTATGGCTTTCTTATTTAAATTAAATACGCGCCATGTTCGAGTGGATGTTATAATGCCAAGCGTCGCTTTACATTCTTCACGCAGGTCTGTCAGGCAGCTTGGAGTACCAGGCATTTTCAGACTGGAAAAATTACAGTGAAGCTCAAACAGCATGTCACGGATATAACTCCAAACATCTTGCAATTATAAACGAGCCGGATGAACTAACTCAGGCGAAAAAGGCTTCTAATTATAGCAGCATAAAGAAGTACTGGACGGCTCTACAAGTGTTGTAAGTAATACGTATCCACTGTTACCGTTAATTTTTGGTTAAAAGAACTAGGGTGCATCAAAACAAATCTCGTTGAACCTGTGGGAGAATTGTTCCGCTTTAAATCAGACGGCAACTAGTTTCAAGCAGAACAATTCTTTTATTATTTTTTTTTCTACCCTAGGTCCGGTACCTTGAAGGCTGACAAACTAACTGAACATTAAACTCGCAATAACAAAAAAATTAAACAGTATGCGCATTGAAGTTATCAGAGTAAGCTTAAAACTCAAGCATGTTAAATAGTTGGCAATTGTAAACTAATTGTTGTATGTTGGTTAAGCCGATAAATTTCACGGCATTAAACAATAAGGCAATACTTGTTAATACTACAAAGCCGATTTTTGTAGTTTTCTTTGTGTTAAACAGCTGCCTCATTGACTGCTAGCATGTCCTCTTCTTCTGGTAGCAGATGGGGGATCGATTTTCTCACTACTTTCGCGAACCTGGGCGGTGGATAGCAAACACTATCCCTAGTTTGAGTAGCCGGTCGGAATGCGCAAGAAACAATGTCCACTGGTTTGGTAAAAACAGTTATGGGCATGTCTGTGTAAGACCCGGCCACTTAATTTGTTTTGATGGAAAATGGATTGCCCTCTACACGAGTCAAGCAACATACGAAATGAACGAAAACGGTCTTTACCTCGGCACATTTGCTTTCTTCATTTTTTGAAGATTTTTTGGAACCACCTCGAAAACCACACAAAATCGAAAATTGAAATTTAAAATTTTGGGGATTACGTTATATAATTATGCTGCTTATATAAAACTCGAACATTTCACAAAACATTCTAATTCTTTCAGAATTACTGCACATTTCTTTCTTCTTTCCATACAACTTAAAACTACCCGCTTATCTTAAACACAAGCAAAGTCAGTTATGACGTTTTTTCGAATTCCTTATCGTCTAAAAATGGTCTTTAGCATCTTTACTGACATAGAGTCCAAACAAACAATTTTTTTTTTTCAAAAGTGGGACCTCTACAGGAGTGATTGACTGTTATTAGCAGGGGTTTCAATGACATTAGTTATAAGCGGCCACTGAAGGTGTAATAGGCGGCTGTGTCCACTAAAGGGGCCGTAAGGCCCCTTTCCCCTAGGGGGTCTGGGGCACCCCCCCCCCCTGAAACAATTGAAATCTAGAAGCTCGGAAATGCGATTTCCAGCGTTGTGGGCAGCAAAAAGCGTGCTGTTGATGCGTATTTTTATTGACCACAAAGCAGGATTTGTTTTTACAACTATTAATTTTTTGATGCAAAGAGGTGCATTTTGAATACCTTTCTAGGCAGATATCTCTCAGTGACACTTGATATCCACTGAAAGTTATTGTAAAAACTAACTTTGTGTCAAAAGCTGTTTATTTTACGGATGCGAACGAAACTACAATTCAGCAATAATCAGATTATTCTTTACATAAAGGTAATCAATCCAAAGAAACTGATAACATTATTCCTACCGGTTGACGAAGACTGGTTACCGTTAGAGTTTGTCCCAGAGTCTGCTTTGTCGTGATGTCGAGGCTTCAGGTTTTTAGTGTATCGCTGGACGTTGAAATTATCGCGTGCGCTTCAGTTTTTTGGCCTTGGGTCTGTTTTGCCCGCTTTTTTGTAGCATTTAAAAATTTCAGTGGTCGTCGTTGTTGTTGTATTTTCCTTTTTTGTTTTATTAATATCATTTTTATTTTCATTAATTAAATCCAAACAGACGACGGTAAGGGGTCCTACAGGCGTCGGTAGACCGCCGGTAACCGGCTTTTATTGAAACCCCTGATTAGCCTAATTCACTCAGTTTTTAATTCCAAGGTACAAATATCTGTATTAAAAGTTGTGGGCACTCTTAATTTTGAAGCGCAAAAAATTCGAGCAAGTAGTGAAAGTTCAACATTTTATGTGGAAATGGCGATGCAGTCGATCAATCAACCTTATTTAGAGAGGGTGACACGTGAAAGTATAAACTGATAAGCTAGTGGCCCTCTGTGCTAACTATATACGAGTGATTATAAAATAACTAAGCATAGTACATAGTATGAACAATAAAAAGTTACAATACAACGTTGCAAAAAGTCCCTTCCTTTAACAATAGACGAATTTCGATATATTAAAATTCAGCCTAACACAATAGACCTCAGCACGAGGCTCTGGGTAATAAACCCCACAAACTCTGTAGTTATTCCCCAGAGCCTCGTACTGGGGTCTATTGTTTTAGGCTGAATTTTAATATATCGAAATTGGTCTATTCTTTGACATTACCCGATTAGATTTATTGACTTTGAACGTTTAGAGAACTCAGTAAGACTTACATTACAACAAAATATCAGGAAATATTTCAAGTCTTCTAGTACAGCCTGATCATCTCCTTTCCGTCACACATTCCGCACTCTTGGTTGAAGCAGGCGAGCAGCTTTAAAGGTTACTTTGCTCCCGCCAGCCCCCCCCCCCCTCTCTCTCTCTCTCTCTCTCTCTCTCTCTCTCTCTCTCTCTCATAATCACATTTGACTATTCGTGAGACTCTTTTTCGCGAATGACAGTTGGTAATAAATCAGGACAACTTATAGAGAGGTCTTTTTACCCAAATTAATGTCCGAAATGGACCTTTTTTTTACCGATTTCATGCTTTTCGATGTTTTTCCAAACAAAAAATATGCCTAACCGCTCCAGTATATAATAAAGAAAGTATGAATAAATATCGGTAAAGATGCGATGTTTCATAAGATAACTCATTAAAATATGGGATCCCAAAATTTCCAACTTTTACAAAGAAACATATGCCTGGGGGCAAGCGTAGCCCCCTGGCATAAAAAATAATTACATAACTTCCTCATATTTTTAAAGTACCAAATTTTCGTGGCTTGCTACAAAGCGTTTTCGAACCTGAATAACCCAGATATGCTAAATAGATTTTACGTATAGCTTTGTGCAATTCGCTGGATTCCTTGGAAAGGCACTGCACAGTGACACTGGATTCGTAACATTTCATTATTATTGTTACCTTTATCGTTGTCGTTGTCGTTGCTGCTATCGCTATCGCTATTAATATCGTTATCGTTATCGTTACTGCTATCGCTATCGTTATCGTTATCGTTATTGTTATTGTTATTGTTGGCACACTCTTAAAACGCCCCGAAAAGATAATATTTACAATACATAGACGCCCCCCAAAATTACGCCTTTGATCGTGCAAAACGAATTACTCAATTTTCAAAACTGTGGGCTTTGGAAGCTGAAAAATATTCGAAGTATAAAAAACACAATAGCCTCTGTTTCACTTTTAAAATATGTTCGGATATTTGTCTTTGGACATTATCTGTTCCTCGGAGCTCGAAGTTTTCTTCGAGCTTTGCTCTCGGAAGACGGTACTCTTCTCGGAACATATAACGTCCGCAGGCAAATATCCGAGCACATTTTCGCGCCAAATGGAGGTTATTGTTTGTAGGTAACCAGTGATCCAGCTACGCATGCGATATTTTGCTATGGCGTGGAAAGAATTGCCAGTTACGCACATGTAAATAGCATTATGCTAAAGAAGTTTAACTTTCTCAGTCGTACAGCACGGCCTGAAAAGTGGAGATTGAGTGATACTGGAGTGCCATTTTCAGTGAAACCGAAGATGTACCACGTCGTACGTGTAAACGACGCCAAGAAATTAGTAGATACTGGCCCTATCAGAGTTTACTGCTTCTTGATCACTAGCGACAATTTTCTGGAAATTGAAAACTGCAGCGAAAAACATGCTTATATTTGCGAAGGATCTGAAGGTAAAGAGTTGATTTACTATAAGCCGAATGATATCTGACAACTCAAAACTATCACACTCAGTCAGTACTCTTGACTAGTCTAGATTAAAAGTTAACTGTGAGAATATTATCTGACGATTTTAGAAAGTAGACGGTTATTGTTAGCATACAGGTACATGGTTAAAACATCACACGTGACGCTTGCGTTAATGGTAAACAGAATTTTTATAAACCATGCTTTGTTTTTCGACATTCATTTTCTAATGTACGGAAGCAAGCCGAGAATCCACGATGTCCTAGAATTGACTTAAGGATTTAACCACTGAGAAAAGGTGAAGTGATAATTTTTTTGTATTGCGTGTTTGCATCACAATCTTCTTTGACCATTCATTATACAAACCGATCTTAATCTTTGCAGTTTTATCAACAAGCATAACAGAGTCAAAGTCAACACAAATGCAACCCACGGCAGTGGCTACAACGTTGATGACAAAAGTAACAGCAATATTCCCAAGTAAAGCAACAGATACGACTAAGATATTGCCTTCAAGAACAGTTAGTATTTCCACATTTGTGTCAGCCAGTATCTCACCAACACTACCAACAAGTGCAAAGGAACAGGTGATTGTGTTTTTATTTTTCCTAAAGAGTGCAATCATAGCAGTATGTGTGTATGTATAGTTTTTTTTCTTGACAGCTCACAACCCTCAAATCTATAGCTTTGAATAAAGATTCTTTAAATATAATTCTCCGCGCTCAATGAGTCGGTGGAAACAGATTTCTTTCCTTTTCCATTACAACAGAAATGCATTCATCCTCTTGCCTTCCCTTGGCACATAAAAAGCACACGACCTTTTAGTTTGTTTGTTTGCTTTTTTACACTTTCCAACAAACTTTAAAACAAATTCTACCACATATTCGAATACAATGGAAACTGGGCCAAAACCATCGCACTTTTTTTTCCTGTCTTCGGTTTTCCTGTTTAAACCAGTTTTCTTGTTAGACTTGGTGCTGTAGGCACATGATAGTATATATCGTATATAAGTGCGTAGACTGCAATTTTCAAGTCGAACTTAAGAACCACCAGGAAAAAATGCAAAAAAGTTACTTAATATACCTAACGTAATGATGTTGTGTTTCTCTTTCGGTACAAAAAGATTACAGATTATCTCATCAAATTGAAGCAGCTCAATGTTGACGATGAAGATTCTCTGCAGGTAAGAAACTATTATTGCGCTTTAAAATCTTCGGGATTGTTTCCATTATTGGTCGTATTGTTGACAAGTCACACCATTTTGTGTTCCAAACCCTGATATTACAACACGGATAAGGTTTATTACGTCAAAAACAATGATGTTTCATCAAGTGATGACGGGTTTCGGTGAATTCAAGGGCGTCGGGTAACGCTGTGAAGCACAAACATGTTATTTAGGGGTGGGTGATATCTTTGTCTATTCGTAATTTAAGGGAGCTGCAGCAAACCACGACGGCATCGGCAACGAGAACCTTTATATAAAAAAATATTTATCGAACAGAACAATTTGCACGTACTTTATCCGGGTATACTAGATGTTTAATACCAAACAATGCGAAATGACCAAATTTTGCCCGTTTTGGACAAAGTAATGTTTTACAACGTTGAACAACTGTTAATCAATCTCCGACGGTTACATTCGAATAAAGTAAAAGAATAACAGAATCAACTATTTATACGTAAATTTAAGCGAAAACAGAGTGGTTTGAATAACAAAGGAAAAAAACTACCACCAATGCTTAGCTTAATTAACTATTCCTGTGAAGAACTGTGCATTCATTAAAGTTCAAATGGCAACCACATGGACTTTCATAACAACAACACAAAGTGTATCTCAGCGCTGGCTTATTATCCGTATTCCTTTCAGGAACTGAACTCGGTCATTACATGTTAACCAAGTTATCAAAGCGATAGGCCCAGTTAACAGGTCTAGCTAGCTGTGAAACTCGAAGGTGAAATTTCAATTCAAGTTTAACTAGGTGTCGTCCTTGCCGTCACCGTCACCATTGCTAAGCTCCCTGATATTTTAATCGGGGAAAAACTTAGTCTAATGGCCTACTAGGTTAAACTGATTTTTAATCTACCTTAATATTGGGTTCTATGCATTTAGATTGCCGTGAATGAAACTTCAAGGCTACTTGCACATTCCAATAACAGTTCCTATCACGAAACGGCGACAAATCTGTTGGTAGCCACTCGGCAGCTTGAGGCATTTGCCATGAAATACGCGATGGAACATCTAACCACAAATGGAACCTCGAATGCCAACATAACTAGCACTGAAGAGCACTTTGGTGAGTTATGATTGTTTAAGCCAACTTTGAAATTATACGCTAAATTAAATACCCCATCAACCATTTATAAAGACCTTTATAGGGGAGCTATGGCGGCCCGAAGGGCCGCCGCGCGAAACATCTTAACTATAGGAACAGAACCACAGCCATGTATACAAATAGAAAACCATGCAACTCTTTTTACATGGTCTACACGGCTAGCGGCATAGATCGCGGGCACGTGCGTCCTACGACGACGGCGAAAAACGACGACGGCGAAAAACGACGACTTTGAGCGACCATACTCCCGCTAATAGCAAGTCATGCAGCGCAGCAGCCTTGGTTTACAGCTACATCTTTGAAATTGGACATCAATGTTATACTCAACTGACACATGTCAAATCAAGGTATCCCTTGATCAGTATCACATGCCATATCGCGGGCTTAGGTTAGCTTTTTTTTCAAGTTGATCGCTGACGACGTACTGAGTTTCCATTATATCGCGGACTCAAGCCAGGTTAGCTTGTTGTAATCAGGGCCGGGTTGCTTGGAAGCTAACCCAGGTTCAAAAATCATTGGAAGTATAAATTTTTCGTGTTTCTCACTCTTTATGTCTTTGTAGTTTGAATTTATACAAACTCAAAAGAGAGCGCCACAATATGAAAAGAAAACTTTACCGTAAAGTTACAAAAACTCAAATCAAAATTTTCGCCTACTCCTGGGTTAGCTTAATCGGGCTTTGAACAACCCGGCCAAGGAGTTCCTCTTTTAGTCTTGGCTAAATCTATTTATAACTTGGGTTATTATACAATAAAGAATTGGTTTATGCTTAGTGTGCTTATATCGAGTTATGAATGCACTTGGAGAGTTTGGAGAGCACTCAAGAAGCTAGAGTTGCTCTCGGCTACCGCCTCGAGCAACTCTTACGCTTCTTTCGTGCTCTCCAAGCTTCCCGCGTGCATCCATAACTCGATATACGCACACTAAGCATAAACCAATTCTTTATTGTATAATAACCCAAGTTATTCTCGCATTTCGATTGGTTCTCGCCTATTATCTATAAGAGGACAGCCACATGATTGACTTCATCAGTTCAAAGTTCTTCCCTCTGTGTTTAAGATGGCGGAAAGTTTTATGAAGGTACAAAAAGTCATGACGAAGCACTGGACCGGGTACGAGAGTCTGGAAGATGAAAGAAAAAGTCGTTTCGTTTCTAAAAAATGGCTGAAAAAAAAAAAAAATACTTGAGCAGTCTCAGTCGGCAGTCGAGCGAGATTAAATCAAACACAAAATTGATCTTGAAACTACTTTAAGGTAAGAAAACATTGCTAAACGTCTCGAATTTAACAAAACCACTAAGCAAAACGTTAATGTCATTAATTTATTTAAAAAATTGAACTTTTCTCAGTCTTAAAGTTATTGTTGACACGGTTTGATTCTAGGAATTAAACATCAAAACATCATCAGTTTAAATAAACACATGACCTTAAGTTTAACCTTGTTTTCCGACGCGAATGTTCCAGTCAGATTCAGAGCATAGTAGCGAGAAGAGAAGAGCGCACTACAGCTCACGGTCGACTGTATCCCAGCTATAAGGTGTCTCCGACACTATATCAAACTGATTTGACAATCACCAACCACAGAGGACACAAATTTCCACCGTCACTAACGCTCCATTCATCCAAAACTCGAATCGAATGGCCCGCAACCGCAAGTTTTCCTACCGTATATTTTCATTTCCTGCAACATTCAAGACACCATCCCAGCTTTTCGTCTCACAGGGCTGCTCTGATGATAAAACCTGACTTGCCTTTTGAACATTTTCTTTAGATTTGTAGATTTCGCAGTTCAATTCTGCTTCCGCTGTAAGTTTTCAATCCACGAGAAGCGATTTTCGACTCAAGTTTGACAGTGGCGTGATTTGTTTGGACCAATCACAATTCTTCGCTACGCATAGCAACCAATGAGATTGCTTCATTTTGTATAGACAATAGATAACATCAAACGGCGTTTTTTCGCGTTTGCCAAAGTGGGCAAAGAACGGCTTTCGAGTTATGTTGAAAGATTTTAAAATTAAAAAAAAAGCTTTTTTTCGTCGTTTCTTTATTATATAAAACAAATAGACTCCATGTTGCCGTGCGTCTGTTCGGTAGTAGATCACAGAAGATGTTTAAATGTGGTAAGAACATCAGTAACCCACTCTGCTATCGCCTCGTGTGCCACTAGTTTTGATCTTACCAAATAAGTTGCACACGATGATGATTTTGACGTCATCTGCGATCTATTACTGAACAGACGTACGGCAACATGCAATCTATTTGCTAAATATACGCAAGGCCGTGCGTATATAACATGACTGTGCATTTTCAAATTAGCTGCAAAATAATAGTGCAAGTTCCTTTTGTTTAAGTTTTGGCAATGTGAAGATTATTCTGATCAATCTAAACCCTACTTCGAGCCTCTTACTTTTGCCAAGCAGAGATATGTTTACTTAAACTTGAGTATTTGGGCTTTGTTTGTTTTGACTTTGTTTGCCTAAATTTTCTTTATAGTTAATTCGAAGAAGCGAGTTTTTCGTTGACAATTTTAGGAGCCAAGTTAAACGTTTTCGTTCAACTGTTGCTCAAATGATTGTGGCGTGTTAGGATCCTAATGATCTTTGCCACTGTGAGAACTTTGTAGTCAATCACAAATGAGACAGCTTTTAGCGCCCATTATGTTATCAACATGTTATAAAAGAATTGGTTCGTGCTTTTACTTACTTACTTAATCCTCTTCCTGCGTGTCTGCACATAAGGCCGTGGTTCATGCTGTGCGTACATCGAGAAGAAGCTAGAGTTGCTGCGCCTCGAGCAACTCTTGCGCTTCTTTCGTGCTCTCCAAACTCCATAACTCGATATACGCGCGCTAATTATAAGCAGGAACCAATTCTTAACTATTATGGGTGGTTGTCTAACCGGCCTTATGATGAAGTTAGAAGGCTGTATAAAAGTGTTAATTCCTCATGGTATCTCCAGACCTCAGACAAATCGAATGATGATATATTTATAAAGTGACGTATCAACAAAACAAAAAAAACGTTTACATTTTCAGAAAGGAGTTTTGTCCGAACCTTGTCTCTTCAACCAGTGATTATTTACTTGATGCTTCACCCACCCCTGACAGTTTCTGAGTTTTCTGAATTGGCCCGTAAACATGACGTCTGCGATATTTTCACAACTTTTATTTTCAGCCAATTTATAACATTTACTGATGTTTACAGTGATGGAGGTTCGAAGTGTAAGCGTTGGTCATGAAAAAGACGTATGGTTTCCCTCTGAGGACGACAGAGAACATCTTGGTGATGGAAGTGAAAAGATCTTTCTACCACCAGAACTCTTTAGAAAACAAGGTACGAAATCATATGAGCAAAGCTTTGCTTATTATTAAATGAACCGCTCCGTAGCCCCTTCATAGTAGTAAAATGAAGAATGGTGAATCACGTGTGTGCTTGTGGAGTAGGAAGTGAAGGCAGGCAGATTGATCTTTTAGTTTGCCCTGAAATCTTTGAAAGGAAATGTGCCACTAAGACAACGAAATCCTTACTCTAAACTGGAACATACTCAGCTTGATTTTGTAACCAATGCAGAAACTTAAGCACTATCGTCATCAATCATAAGCTAACCAAACCAATACCTCACTTAGGGTGCAGGGCGTACGTCTCCAAAAAGGGATATCTAATTACGAAAAGGTGAAATGGATACCTTAACGGCTGGAGATCACGAAATCACGCGTCAATCACGTGACAAAAACGCCCGCAGAGAACCATTCAGAATCGATAACTTTTTTATTGTCAAGGAATCGAAAAGTTGATCTGAGCGTGTACCTTTGTCCAGGATATATACCGAAGAAAAATAAAAGCATTATTTTTTTTTATTATTTCTCTTTAGACAGGACAATGGAGAACTTAAGCGTTGTTTATTCCTTCCTACCTTCAACAGCTTGAATCAATACTTGACAATGATTATAGACACTGTAATGTTTATGGTTGGACCAAGCGCGCAGTGCGTGTTGTCTTTAATAATTAGCAATAAGTCTCTGCACGATCGTCTTATTCTTTTAACGAGAAGTCGTGACATAAAATTTGTTATATCTCGTTCATAGAAACTTTTCTGGTTGGAATATTATATAAGGACATGCACGAGTTACTCCCAGATGAAAGTCAGTCCTTTCTTGATGGGTATGTATTCGACAGTACAGAAATCAAACATAATTTTATAAGCAAATTATCTGAACTTTAGTTTATTGGGTCTCCAACGTAATGGAAATATCAAGAAATAAAAGTTTGTTTCATTATTTGCTAATATATACATTTTCTATTTTATCAGGGAGAAAAGGAAAACTACAAGACTTCAGACACGAGTCATCGCATGTTCTATATTCCCTAACTTCTCTACTCTGCTGCCAAAAAACGTTACTATATCATTCCCTTTGGAAGAGGTGAGAAGACATATTAGGTATTGCTTTTATTACGTTTTCCATTGACTACTATAATACTTCGGCTCTATGACGAAAGTCTTTGTGTTATTCTTAGCTGTTGGAATCTGACATAAGTACTGGAATCGGAATTGACAATCTACAATTAGAAACAGCCTAGGTATATATCAGAGTTTTGAATGCAGGGTAAACATGACAGGTTGAGAAAGAGCCCTAACGTAAGGCATAAGCACATTGATCTAGACATGGAAAAAGTAGCAACATTCCAAAAGTGACGAAATCAAAGCTGCGTTTATAGTGTAAGACCACAATTTGATGGCCGATACACACGAGGGATTTTGCTCCAGGGTCAATTTGCACGACTAGTACACACTGAAGAACATAGTGTGGGAGCTTGCTTCATATTATGGTACACACGAGGGAGTGTTTTCAAGTTTGCTCAATTTGCCAAGGGATCTTGCTCCCAAAAGTGCTCCTGGTTTAGTGGGGTGGAAAATGTTGCAGGGTGGAAATTCCGCTCCCGAGAATGAGCTACGCCCATGAAATCGTTGATTCACACGGAGGAGCTTTGTTCACGGAGCGTGCCCCTGGAACAAAACCCAGGAGCAAAACCCCTCGTATGTATCGGCCTTAAAACTCCCTTAATCCATACAAACTAGGCTATACTAATTGAACCCTTTCGCATTCCCTCTATTAATTCTGTTTTCGTTTTCTTTCTTTAAGCCTTCTAAACTTGATGATATACCAATTTGTGTATTTTGGGACTTTGACATCAGGTACATTTTAATATCCACACCAGCTAATTTTTGGTTCTAATTTATGTATATGTTTAAGTCAAATAAATGATCATCCTGATTTAATCCAGGTCCAAAACTTAAAATCTACCTGTTAACCATTTATTTGCATGTTTCTTGTGCAGGAGTCGATTTAACGGTTCCTGGTCAAACAGGGGATGCACGTTGGTCAACAAAACTAAAACTAAAGTTGTGTGTACTTGTAATCATCTCACGAACTTTGCGGTTCTTTTGCAAGTGGGAGAAACAAAAGTGAGTAAATCTTTCTATATTTGTAAATTATGGTGTCGCCGTTTGTTTTTTTGTTTGTTTGTTTGTTGTTTTGTTTTGTTTGTTTTTTCTGTAAATGGAACTCGGAGAAACTAACAGTGTAAGTGTTCATCAAGAAAGGCCATTTTAATCATCATCTAACCTACTGAGATAGCTTACATCATTTCGTACGGCCCGGATCTTGGTCAGTATATTCAGTTTAACTTTTTATTTATTTATTTATTTATTTATTTATTTATTTATTTATTTATGTATTAAATTATTTATTTATTTATTTAGTGAATGACTTATTTATTTATTTATTTATTTATTTGTTTAACAGGTTATTATGTTATCTATTCATGTTTAAATCACATATGGTCTGGCCTACCTCCTTTTCCTCACTTAGATTCCTGACAGACATCAGGTGGCCTTGGAAGTCATCACTTATATTGGCTGCGGGCTGTCGCTAGTGGGCGAGACTTTAACTGTTCTCGCCTATCTGGTTTTGATGTAAGTAACCCCTCCGTAGCATGGTCACACCACCAATAAAGCAGTTCATTTCTCTGGCTTTTCCGTGTTAATTAATGTTCTTTGTCTTGAATTTCACAACAGGAACCTCAAGCAGGAGCAGTGTCAGATAAGACTCAATCTAGTCATAGCCATAGCCGTGGCACAAATCATTTTCCTCGCAGGAATTGATGCTACATCAAAGCAGGTAGCTTCATTTAGATAACCAATCACCATCTGATACGGACGGTTGTTCTGAAAATGACGAAGAGTTTTGGCAAGGATCAACCCTTGTTCGAAAAACCTAAAGAACAAAAGTCAGACGTTTCTTAATTTAATAGCTCTACAAAGTTGTTTGACAGGAGTTGGATTGAGACTCATGATTGTTTTTAGTTAGTTAGTTAGTTTGTTTGTTTGTTTAGCTCTCAGCTTGTTTTGCTTTGATTCTTTTGTTTGTTTCTTTGTTTGTTTGTTTTGCTGTTGTTGTTGTTGTTTTTAACTGATGTGGAAGACTTAAACTGATTCTCTAATAATATCGTTCTTTCACAGGGAGCCTGTATTGTTGTAGCAGTGTCTATCCATTATTTTTATCTGGTCGGGTTTGCCTGGATGCTTATGGAGGGAATCTACTTGTACCTCATGGTTGTCAAAGTATTCAACACCCTAATAAAAATGAAACTATTTTATGCATTCTCTTGGGGTATGCACAAACCTTTGTTTGGTAAATTACGTAACTACCCTTCATGACTAATCTGAGCATCACTGGAAAACAAGAAGTGATTCGTCAACCAATGTAGCTAAATAAACCTGAACAGCACTCCATCAAAACCATCTTCCTTATAAACGATACAGATTAGATAGCAGGGTAGTCGGTAGCAGTAAGGATGTCAAAAGATTTTATACAGTTAGGGACTGCAACAGCAATAGTTATATCATTCAACTAATATATATAGATTTAGCCAAGCCTAAAAGCCGGCCGAGTTGTGCAAAGCCCGATAAGCTAACCCAGGATGAGCGAGAATTTTGATTTGAGTATTGTAATTTTGCAGGTTTTCTGTATATTGTTTGGCCTTCTGTTTTGATTTTGAATAATCTCAAAATACACAAAGCAAAGCAGTGAAAAACATTTGTATATAAGAAATATTTATGCTTTGGTTAACTTTTAATCCTGGGTTAGTGTTGACCGGTTTCGTAACAACCCGGCCCTGATTACTGCAAGTTAACATGACATGAGCCCGTGATCCAATCGAAAACCAGTGCTTTGTCAGCAACGATAAACTTGAGCCCCTCGATGTGGTCACGTGATACTGGTCAGGCATACCTAGTTTTGACAGGTGTCAATTTACCATAAAGGGATGCCCAATATCAAAGAAGTACGATATAAACCAAGGCTGCATGTCTCTGTCAACCTATTAGCTGGGGTATGGCCGCTATCTTGCGCGACTCCGCCGTCGTCGTAGTGCGCACGCGCCCACTAGCAATACTGATAACCATGATAACCATAAGAAAATCATTTCCTGCCTTTTCTTTTCTTTTCTTTTCTTTCCCATATGAGTATGTCAGTTTGATTTCTCTTGTAGGCTTCCCATTGCTTATGGTGGTGTGTTCGATTGTGATCGCATCCGGTGCAGAACACGGAGTTACAAGCTATGTACATAGTGACTAGTAAGTATCTGATAATTTAAATAACGAGAAAAAGTTTTTACTGGCTTTCATGCTGGAGCCACTTTCACGAGGCCGACAGTTAGGATGTTTCTAAGTATTTGTTTCAAATGCAGTTCTCTACTGTTAAGAAGCAATTACTGACATTTATCTTATCGTAGGACTCCATTTGCCTTTGTAAATCTGGCCCCTAGACTGGACCCAAGCCTATAAACCGATGTTTTCGCTTTGACAACTACATGTACACAATAAAGATTATTTTGGGGGGTGCATAACTAAACCGTAGATAATTTTTTTTCCATACAATTAGCTAAGGACAAACGTAAAAGAAAATTTCTTTTTCCAATCGTAAAAACAGAAATCTGACTGTTTTCTTTATTGATTGATTGAGTAATTGATAGATTGATTAATTGATTGATTGATTGATTGTTTTTGTGTGTGTGGTCTTATAACGTATAGCATGTATCTTGTTTTTGCAGCTGTTGGATTTCATTCTCAAATAATTTGGTTTGGACCTTTGCCGCCCCAGTCCTCGTGGTCTGCCTGGTAAAATTATAGTTGTTACATTTGTTATCTGTGAAACTAGTTGGCATATACATAGTTATTCACGCAAATGTCGACCCTAAAAAAAATCATCATTTACTTAATATCAAAAACGTCATCGACGAATCTTGCAATGCATGTATCAACCATTTTAAATGCCATTACTTACAACAACCGGTAGTGTCCCATTGGAAAAAAACACATTTGGTTGTTGTTTAGAGGATTAGTGAAAGTTGATGAGTCATTTCGTCAAACTAACAGAATAAGCCAAGCCTGCTCTTGTTAAAACATTGTTTAAGTAGTACCGAGTTTTAACCCCTTGAATTTAAAGGTGTATCGCATAGAATTCCTCCAAAGATTGTAAACTCCGTTTACCGTTTGTTAGTATCTGCATTAGTTCCGGAGATATTTAAGTTTGAAAAAATAAATAAATATCTCCGGAACTAATGCAGTCATCTCATTTGCATATGCAAATGAGATGACTGATGATATCTTACACTCACACCAATATTGGACATGGACATGGGGCACCCTTAGCAAATATCAAAATGCAGCGCTAAAGGTGGCCAGAAAAGCTTTCTGGAAGATCTCGAACCTAGTATGTTGCCATGGTAACCAAATTGTTAAACTCATACTGTGAAGCTCATCTAGTTCAATCTTACTGCAGATAATCAAACATTTCTTCATCATATTTGATAAAATTTAGTTCAGTGAATGACGTCATCACTTGGCCAATTTGCATATTTTAAAAACTTGAATATCTCTGGAACGAAAAGAGATATTTAAAAATAGTAAACCGCATTTTTCTTCTCGTACAGGTAAAGTCTGCATACGAGCCAAGTGGCCCACAAGGCCGGAGCTTACACCAGTTTCTGTAGCATGAAGTGACTAGGAGTATTTCTACTCCACCCTGGATGGATGCTAGTCCTTCGCAGGGTTATCCCCAGCATTAAACTTACCGGAACCCATTGATAAATCTGGGTGGAGAGAGGCACTGTGAGAGTAAAGTGTCTTGACCAAGATGTCCCCGGCCAGGGTTCGAACCCGGACCGCTCGATCCGGAGACGAACGAACTAACCATGAGGCCACCACGCTCTTAGAGACTACTTGTTTATGTTTGAAAATGGCGTAGATAGGAAAGATGCGAACTTCGTCATGTACCACTTTAAAGTTTGGATATTGATTTCTATAAAAGTTTTTAGTATTATCCTTGACATCACCTCCTTTTTTTCTGAATTCTTCAGATAAACTCTTTTATTCTTTGTCGCGTGGTGTACGAGATGACAAAAATGCAGGGTACAAAAGATACCTCCAACGTGAAGTATGTTACTTTAAAACTTCAGTCATCATTTCTTCTTAGCTTATCTTTGTGGCTTCCAGCAGGCTGGACTATATCTTTCTCGTTTGAAAAAAAAACTCAAAATTTACATGTTAACGCTTTCTTTCATTTTGTTAAAGGCAAGGTTTAAAAGCATGTGCCGTTCTGTTTCCTCTACTGGGTATGACCTGGGTGTTTGGTATTTTAAGCGTGACGGATGCTGGACTTGTCTTTCAGTACATCTTCACCATTCTCAATTCGCTTCAGGTAAGTAAACAACTAATTAATTTAATGTCAACAACGCGGGGAGTGCTTGTGGAATCCTCCCAGACAGAGGTGTATTTAAGAGTGCTTGACATGTAGCGAAGAAAAGATTTTGTTCAGTGTTTCTTGGACAGGAATAGAAAAAACTTGATCCTTGCCAATTTCACTGTCCAGAAATATTTCTGTAGAGCTCCATGTTAATCCTTTGCCGTTTCTTAGAGTCTTAGTCACAGGTCCAGTATCTGAGTCTCGTATCTCTATTATGAACAAAAGAAGAAGGACAGAAGGCTTGTTAGCGAAAATGCCTAGAAGTTCTTATCTATTTAGCGTGCGTTTGATTTAACTAAATAATGTATAAGATAAGGCCATACTTCTGCCAGAATAAGGTCCAACAATTAGTAGCGATCACGTCAATGAAGCAATTCCTTGTTATAAAGCGCTAAACGAATTTGCTTAAAAAAAACTATCAACAGGTAAAAAATAAACGAGAACGATTTTATTAATACTTTTAACAAGGCTGCGTTCACACTTTGCTTAAACGAAGCACATTTCCTTGCAGGGATTCTTCATCTTCATAATGCACGTTCTCCGAAGCACAGATGTTCGCACCGCGTATCTTCGAAAGAAGCAGAAATGGGAAAACACAAAGAATAGCAACTTTCCGGGCTCTCGCTCAGTGGTAGAAAACTCAAGCGCCTGGTCAGAAAAGCATGCCATGGGTAACCTGTGTACCAACACAGAGAGTCCCGATCCAATGTTCAGACGACATCAGATCTCGCCAATCAACTCCGATCGAATGGACACCAGAGAAAGCTGCCTCACCCCAGTGAACTTATAAGTTCTGTAAATTTACACAAATGTGACGAGCACTGAAAACGTTTTCTATAATTGGAACTTGTCAATCACTGCTCAGTACTCATTCGTTAAATCGTAATATTTTAAGGCAAACCAACCTAGGCTAAAGCATGAGAAACACAGGCAGCCGCAAAAAAATGTTGAACATTGGTGCACTTCGTTGGGAAGATTGATTTCCCTAACAGCACAGCACTTTTTTTTCGGTTCGACTTATGTTGCTCCTGTTCACTCTCACGCTTATGCGCTACCGAGTAAAAACCATTGTCAAGCTGGGATTAGTAAAAAAAGTCCAGCTTGCACACTTAAATAGTCGTCCGCGAGTTTTTTTTTTTGGTTCTCTGATTATTGTTTCCTCAAGTGTTTAACCATATTATTACGACACTTGAGCAATGCAAAGGTTAACAAATAACCAAAATGAACGACCAAGCACTAAGGAAGAGACTGGGCACTAGAAGTTTTCATAAGGTGTTTCTCAAAATGAACCCGTGGAACCCCGCCTCAAAATTTCAGCCGTTAGAAATAGACTATGGTTAAACATTGGAGAAAAATAAAATGTAAATCTACTCGGCATTTTTTGTAAGTTAATAGCATGAAAGACGGCATTAGGAAGGCAACAAAAAAAAATGAAATAAAATAACGCATTAGTTGCCATTAAAAAGGGTAGCATTTTGTTCAGGGAAGGATTGTTCAAAGCCCAATCAAGCTAAGTCAGAATTAGCAAGATATTCGCTTTAAACTTTTCGATGAGGTTTTCCATTTGTATTTTATTGTCCTTCAGTTTTGAGCTTGAGTAATCTCAAACTTCTCAAAACATAAGCAGTGAAAAACATTTTTAAACAAGCAAAAATTAAACTTCTCCTAACTTTTAATCCTGAGTCAGCGTAAACCGGCTTTTGGAACAACCCGGCCTGTAAACCAAAAGAAACCGATTACTTATTTACACTGCGGTTGGAAAATTTGTATTTATCGAATTCGTCAATTCAAATTAAGATGATTTTTGGACGCTAAAACTGTTGAAAGGTTCATAAGCTTCATCACTTTGAACTGACCGATCCTTATTCGCAAGTTAACTTCAGAAAATTTAAATGATGAGCTAAGCTAATATTTCCTTAATCCGGAATAAACAAGCTAACTATTAAATTCGTGTTTTATTATAATACTCCGTTTTTATAGCCTGCTTACCAAACTTGAATAAACCAAGGCCATATAACGTATCATTGCTGTCATTAAACACGACGAGTATTTGAAAACACGAAATATTTGTTTTCTATATTTATTTAGGATTGTATATTGGATTTCGTGTCATAAAGGTTTCTGGATAGATAGGAGAGCCCTTTCGCCGTTTATCTGTCGTTTCGTGAGTGTAATCTTAGTGAAAACTGCTTGACAGGGATAAACGCATAGGAAAAATTCTCTGCCGCAGCTGATGAAAAAAAAATGTTCCCAAGCCACAGCCCACTGTTAAGGGCATACTTTTAGTATTAAAGTACGCATGCACTGCACGTCATGCTGAAATATGGGATACGAAGCAGTGCGTACAAACACCAAGTAGTTGAAATGAAATGACACGTGACTGCAAACAAATACAGCTCTACATCTCCGCGCTCTTCAACAGAAATATGTCTTGTATTCTTCTCTCTTACCTTAACACCTTCTGAAGTTTCCTTGGAGACCATAATACGTGCCCATCAAGCTTAAAGTAGAGCGTTCATATCCCCTTTTCAATTAAAAACAAGTGAAATGACCACTGAGCTTCATTTTAATTTAATGAGTTTCATTGAACTTATACAAAAGCTTAATATGCTAATTTATTTAACAAAAAGCCTCCGACGAAGTTATTGCCACACTATTTTCTACCATTTCCCAACACTGCCATTAGCACAACATAATTTCGCTTGGATAATACTTTTAAAAGGTGTTTCGATAAATACCAAGCATTTTCAGTCAGCTTTTAAAGACTCTTTCCTCACTCGGAGAAAGTATTTAGAAATGAATTGAAGTTTGGTATAATGTATTTCCTAAAGGATATGGTCGACGCAAAAAAAAATCTCGCACTATAAGATGAGCTACTCGGCGCAGTTTCAGCCCCTATAGTGCAGGTTTCACTTAAAACATTCTCCCAATATTCGTTATCGTTGCCGCCATTTTGAACAGCATTCAGCAGCTAGGCCGCGTTCTCGTGACGTCATTTGGTGCAACAGATTTTGTCCATGGCTTCCGACAAGCCTTTTTACTACCCTCTAGGTTATGACTGCTCTTAAGCCGTATTATTTTAAGCCAAACGTGCTTCAAACCACGAAAATGCTAGCAGTAAAGATGGTGAAGCGGATTATCGGCTGGGAAAAAAGGTACATTTTGCTGACCTTGTGAAGGATGCCAGGTCAGTCGCAGGTTTTTCTGCTTCTCGCCAATTTTGAGTTGGACGGAATGACGTCACAGAAACGCGGCGTGGCTGCTAAGCACAGTTTCAAAATAGTGGCGTCCAGAGTCGAAGTTTGGGCTTCTTTGGAGCTGAATTTCTTCAGGGTAGCAGATACTTTAGAGGCTGATAGTCTTCTGAATGGAAAAACCCCATGGTTACATCCTATAGGTGGAGATAAAAAAGTAAGTTTTTTGGAGTGACCTTCTCCTTTAAGGCAATCGATATTTCCATGAAAACTTTAAACAAAAAATTGAAAAACTTTGTGCTCATAACACGTGACTTTTTTTTCCCAGTTTAACTCAAGCGACAACCGAGTGACAATCTGTTGACAGTTATGAACTAGATCATGAGCCCATTGTTAGGTGTAATTAACAGACAGAATCTTTTTTCCTTCATAACATCGTTTATAATCAATTTTTCTGTCTTTTTTTTAAATAAAATGTATCAAAGAGATCTATCTAAAAATGAATTGTCAATTTTTTGGTAAACTGATGAACAAAATAATTTCCTGACAAACTGGAACTGCTTGTGAGCTGACACTTTACAAGAAAAAACGAAAACGAAAGTATATTGCTAGCATATTATGTAAATAGCTATGAGGAAATTATGCAAGACAGCTGGAAACTCTTCATGAAAGATATTTATTGTTTCATTTTAGTAACACTGACAAAATAACTCGCCTTCCAATTTGTAAGCCATTTCGTCTTTTCGAACAGAATTTCTCCTCATTAAGTCATAACAGGTTTATTGTTTGAACAAAAGTTCAAAAGTCCTTATTTTGCCGTCCTATTCAGTACAAGATGGGAAACGAAACTTTTAACATCAACCTAATAAAAAATAGAATGCGAAACAAAATAAAACTTTTTATGCCGACCATTGTACTGAACTGAATTCGGGAGCTCTCTGTGGGGTCGAACTAGTTTGCTGAAGATGATATGATGTAGAACAAAATGATCAACTCGTGAATTGGCATTTCTTGGCCACTTACACTGTGGCGGTTTTAACTGAAACTTAAGAGGTGCCCTCTGTAAATTTCAACTATGGCCATTTGGACCAGAAAAAATCAAATTCCTTAAGAGTGATTTTCTGAGAGTGTCGACAATCGGAAGACAGTCACGAAAAATCGATTTTTCTTTTATTTCGCCAAAACATACCTTTGGGTGAACTTATTCAAGGAAAAATAGTTTAAAGCTCCAACGATTTATTTTACGGCCAAAATTTAAGAAAGTTCGAAATTTGCACATAATGGCGGTTTTCGCGGCTTAAAATGTTCAGAATTTCACGCTTCTTTACGAAAATAGCGGGGACGTAAAAACAATCCTATGAAAACAAAACTTGGCACAAATACTATTTTACTCTTATACTTTAAAATCATGGAATAAGTTTCTTGAAGTTTTGTTTGTAGCTTTTTAACGAAGGGTATTCGTACAGCCGCCATTTGTGTCTCTTGGCAAGGAACAAATGAAGGCCAACTTTGACTAGTATAATTGGCCTCTGGTATATATCATTTGGTCAAAATATTTACATTTTAGGAAACCTTGCTTATTGTTTTTTTTCACCCGAAAAGTTATGGCTCTGGGAATCAAAATGTTCTCCGCCAGTAAAGTAAAATGTTACGGCGTGTAAGCGAGTTCAATTTTATGCAAATCACAAGGTAATTCTTTGGAAGTCAACGGTTTAAAACAGGAAACAACGACTCACCGTTACTTACGTTCCTTCTGCTGCTATAGAAACGATTTTAACTTCCCAGTGTACTTGTGAGCTATTCTGTAAAATATTTCCAGTAAAACAGCGAGCATAAACGGCCATAAAATTCGACAAGGTCGACAATATTTATATTTGAGATGACGAACTGAGTGGCACACACAGTCTTGGCTGTTTTCATCGACGGACGTTCGCGCGAAAATTTTCCAGGGAATAGATTTTTTCTTAATTTTTACAGCAGTCAGATAACGAGTTACTTAGCTTGTGTCAGAAATGAAAAAAAAAAAAAAAAATGGGGGTCACTGACTTCGTTTTAGGGTTAAAACGAGTAGAAAACTACCTTATTTTGAAACTTCAGTATGGTCTACAGGGGTTTATAGTTAAAAGTATCGAATGTGAGTCAAATGAGGCAAACGATCTTATTGGATAGCACCACCGCCTGTGGTTTTTAAAGCAGCGACTTTCCGGGTCAGATCTCCAGGCATCGTCAGTTACACGGAATATATGTGGAGATGAATAATGCCCGTAGCAGGGAATGCGTGATTTAGAGGCACGGAAGGAACGACCTGAAAACGTGAATCTTACGCGAAAAAAATAAGCTTTGTTCTCGCTGCTCGTATATCACCTGCATTTGCTAACTAAAACGGTACAGCCTGTGTTTCTGTGTTTTAGTCATTTCAGTCACTTATGACGCTCAATTTTGCTGCTATGATTAGGTTTTAGAAGTAGCGCTAATTCACCCCCACCCTACTCCCAAGAAAAGTAATTTCAAAAGTCGTGACGGCTTATACTCCCGAAAGCAGTATGCAATCTGCATTTGTGTTGACAGGCACTAGCCTGCGAGCAGGCATATATTGGAGAAGAGAAAGTAGGAAAGGAAAAAGGGAATTAGAAGTGCCACCCAAGCCTGTTCGTCGTAAAAGAATCTACCTGGCCATACTTAAAAAAGCCATATTAGCATTAAAACGGATGAACTCAGTGTTGCTGTAACTGAGGATCATATATTTAAAAATGTTTGTTTGATTTTTCACACAAAATGTCATGCTGCTCTTGACAGATATCGCAATAACTTTATAAGGAAGTGAACATGTTTGATTTGTATTAACAAGCGCATCTTAAAACTATTACGGGTACAACTTCAACAAGTAAATAATAAATGTCTGATACTTTTTTGACGCCTTCAATGACACAGGAAGATATTGAACTTCCTCAAGATATGTGATTGTAAAGTTTTACAGTAGTCAAATGAGAAGGAATGTCTTCAAATATGGCCAGGATAGGAAATTGAACGGTAAATTTGGATAGCAAATTTTAAGCCTATATGACAGAAATTTCAGATTAAAAAAATAAAAGAATGAAACAAATGTAACAAAGCCTTTATTTACATGGAGTAAGTTTGTCACTTTTGCTAAGCGACACGAAGCGTTACTAAAAGCAGGTAACTTGCGTTACTTGAATAAATAATATGCAGAATTTAAAACATTATTATCTTCAGCGGTCCAGCTTTTCCTGCAGATAAACGGTTTCTTATTTTTAAATATTTATCTTTGCGCACGTTTAGATGTGTGCCAAATGTTACTAAGCGCAAAACTATGAATCACGTCGACATCAAAGAGATCAATCCAGTGTTGAAATTATGTCACGGTATCATGCATCTATGAACAATATCTTAGAAGCTAACAATTATGTCAAAATGGTTCTTTTTCAATTTTTTTTAAAATCGAAATGTCTTTAAAGAGATTTTGAATACCGTTATTTAACTAAATGCCGTGATGTTCAATACGGCGTTACGCGTGTAATGTGAAACCGGGGAAAAGTAACATAACGACATATCAGGTGACCTCCTGACCTCAGAGGTCATTCGAGTTGTTTATTCAGTGTATGGGGACTGAGTTATTTACTCACGAGTCGACATGAGGCATATGGATATGAGAAACTAATTTACTACGGCTTGAAGCGTATATTCTATCATATTTTTAGAGGACTCTCGACTGAGCAAGACGATGAAAACAGTCAGGACTGTGTGTGCTACTCAGTGTCTCATCTCAAATATAAACATTGTCGACCTTGTCGAATTTTATGGCCGTTTATGCTCGCTGTTTTACTGGAAATATTTTACAGAATAGCTCACAAGTACACTGGAAAGTTAAAATCGTTTCTATAGCAGCAGAAGGAACGTAAGTAACGGTGAGTCGTTGTTTCCTGTTTTAAACCGTTGACTTCCAAAGAATGACCTTGTGATTTGCATAAAATTGAACTCGTTTACACGCCGTAACATTTTATTTTACTGACGGAGAACATTTAATTCCCAGAGCTATAACTTTTCGGGTGAAAAAAAACAATAAGCAAGGTTTCCTAAAATGTAAATATTTTGACCAAATGATATATACCAGAGGCCAATTATACTAGTCAAAGTTGGCCTTCATTTGTTCCTTGCCAAGAGACACAAATGGCGGCTGTACGAATACCCTTCGTTAAAAAGCTACAAACAAAACTTCAAGAAACTTATTACACGATTTTAAAGTATAAGAGTGAAATAATATTTGTGCCAAGTTTTGTTTTCATAGGATTGTTTTTACGCCCCCGCTATTTTCGTAAAGAAGCGTGAAATTCTGAACATTTTAAGCCGCGAAAACCGCCATTATATGCAATTTTCGAACTTTCTTAAATTTTGGCCGTAAAATAAATCGTTGGAACTTTAAACTATTTTTCCTTGAATAAGTTCACCCAAAGGTATGTTTTGGCGAAATAAAAGAAAAATCGATTTTTCGTGACTGTCTTCCGATTGTCGACACTCTCAGAAAATCACTCTTAAACTTTCTCAGATGAATGGTCTAGATAAGTGATTCACAAAAATATAACTTTCAGTTCAATTCGATTCGTATTTTAGCGCTGGGGCCACCATCTTGGTTTTGCCCCTCTGAGAGGGCTTTCAGCGGCCATTTTAGGGCACATTTTTAACAATTTGCCATACAAAGTAAACGATGTAAATCCGGGTAAAAACCCTTTATTCGAGACAAGGAAATGTTTCTTGTTACATTGAGAGGCTGTTTTGGCAATGTGATCATCACCTGATTTTTTTACAGAATTATGAATTTCATCGCTTTCGGACTACTCATGAAGCGCCATAAAAAAGGCGAAATTTAAAGGAAAATATCGCCAAAAGTACATTACTTGAGATCCCAAAACTATCCTCCACTTAAATAGCAATGTCTCACCTGTAAAAACATGCAATAAAATTTTGGGGCAGTTAAAACTGTAAAATGTTAGAAGAAGAAGTTTAAGCTGTGCTTTTGTCAACAAAAACCGATGTCCTAATTAGCATAATAACGTGACAATAACGATGCACAGAGAAAATAATGATATATTCCACTTACCTCGCGACATGTCGACAACTGGATGTTCCACGATGCCTCATGTTATATTCCCAGTATGTTTCAGCCACATTTTCGGTGATTAGTGTACGAAATCACTCTCAGACATCGCCATCGCAGATTTCAACTCTCCGAAGCCCGCTTCATAACATCTATCAATATTATTTGTCTTTCGTCTCATAAGCCGCCGTTTACAAGAAGTTTAACAATTTGCTGAAATCCTAACTGACCCAGAAGTCTGTTAGCAGCCTTTAAAATCCTCCTCTTAATCGAGGATTCTCATCAAGAACTCGTTTAAGCTCAGTTCTGTTTTGATCTGTTGTGTACCCGCCATTATTCCACAGATTGCGTTACATTTGACAAATGCACATTCCAACGGGTAAGGGAAGGGTGGGTAGGAAGTGAAAATGTAACCGACATTAAAGCCAGTAACTGGCTTTCCCAGAATGATTTGAACATGAGCCTCTGCTTGCAGGCATTTTCTAGGTTATTTTTTTATTTTTGCAGGGTAGGTGGGTAGGTGGGGTGGGAGGGGGGGGGGGGGGTCGTGCAGTAAAAAAAAAGGAAAAGCAAAAAAAGAAAACGATAGACAGTATCAGGTCAAAAGATTATGATCTGTGTATCTTGATCAGCTTTATCAGTTCATCAGTGAGGCCCTATTAGGGGTTTTTAGGATACTGGATATTTGGGTAAATTGGTAATAGGATGCAAGAAATTTAGGGGAAATGTTAATGGGGTAGAGCATGTTTAGATCAGATAAAACAGGACATTAATTGACTAGGAAATCGTTGAGCTGGATTTAACAAGATTCAAGATATTTAGGACAAAAATTAATAGGATAAGGGATACACCGACAACCCCCCCCCCCCCTCCCACTATGGGGCCTCAACAATGGTCTGCTATTTAGGATATAATAAAAGTATGTCAACTGCTATAAGCATTTATTCTGGACTCTTAGTATTTATATCACGGTGGAATATGAAAGTTTTGTGTCAGATTTTAGGGATTTGAGGTTAGGTAACGCAGCTCCTTGTTAGTAATTTCGAAGCCCACACTTGTTACACTGAATAGATAGATAAAGATGGGGCTGGAGAAATAAACAGAGAATTAAATGTGTCCCGAATTCTGTACCGTTTCACACAAATTTCTTACATGATGACCTTTGTGTTTGCAAAGAGATCGAGGCACAACATTTCACACTATACTTGTAAACAACTATCCTAATCTCATTGACGGCCATTAGTTTTTGACGAGAATTTTCATTTATTACAAATAGAATACGGATAGAGCTCAAATAAAGTCTCTTACTTGTTTTTTTTGTTGAGCATTATACTTGTGTCTTTCGCTGCCCGAAATGCCATCAAATGCTGCGAAAGGCAACAGACTGACAAGTAGTGCGCAAGAAGTAGTGATAAGCGGCGTTCTATTGAAACTCCTTTTTCTAAGCGGTTCCGCTTTTGTCCCAGATAAGGAAATGCTCAGAAAATTACTGAACAACAATTTACAGTACGGTTCATGTTGACTTGTTCCTGAAATGGAAACCTATTTGACAAGGCCAAAATATGATATAGCGACAATCGTGGTGTTCACCCTGTCCTAGCAAATTCTACTATTCCAGTCCCTGCTGAAGAAATTAAACCAAAAGGCTGGGCCCTGAAAGTGACGAAAAAGGCCACTCGTTTCAATGAAAAACAAAAAAACTACCTTGAAGAAAAGTTTTTCTCGGGTCAGGAGACGGCCATAAAAGTCGAAGCAATTACTGTGGCACCAAAGATGAGGCGCTCAAAAGATGAGGCCAGAATTAGCCGGTTCACCTGTGATGAGTTCCTGACTCCTTGCCACGTTTAATCCTTCCTCTCGAGAATGGTTTCAAAGCTCAGAAACAGACAGGAGAAGGTCCTCCAAGAAGACACAACAGCCGCTGAAAATCAAGCTGCAGATATTTTTGACAAGTGTCAGTTAACTCATCCAATTGCTTATGACTCATTCAACTTGTGTGCCTTAAACGCATCTATAATGTCTTTAAAAAGCTAAGCGTCAACATTAGTGCTTCGCTTGATAGATGCGGGTATTTTAAAGCGCCCTGCATAGGGTTGAAAACTAGTCTTGTGCAGACATGCAGCTGTGCTCCATCACAGAACCGAACGACATTAGCGGCTGTGGGGTGCCTCAGACTCATAACGAATGGTGCCTACAAAATACAAACGTGTTTCCGCGATATTAAGAAAACGTGGAAAAAGTAGATCTTAGCCAGGGTTATTAGAATCCACAAAGAAAACTGGGGGTAGTCATTAATTTTTCCGAGATGATTAGCTACTGCTGACGGTAGCATTTTTCTGAAAAAAAGGTAAAGATATTTCTTCATAGGTTCTCTTAAGGTTCAGAAAACTAAACATTAAAAAAAACATCTTTAAACTGCGTGGTAAGTGGTAACATGAAAACCACTTTTGATATGTATTTAATAACAGAATCGTCGCAACAGCGCTTTGAGCGTCCCTGGACAGCACTCCTCTGACTTAGCCAAAATACAGTCTACATAACTTTTCCTCACAGCCAAAAACTAATGAAATTGTTGAATAGGCTTGCCACTTCCAATTCATACAATAAAATGTAGCTGTAATCACCCCTTTTTCAAAAGTTAAATGAGTTGTTTCACCCTTTCGAAAACTTTGTCGGTGTCCGTTACATTTTTTCCTGTTACTTCCCAAGTAAGTTAAACATTGACGTCTCTCGCAGTTGTTTTGCGCGGGCATTATTCCATCTATAGTTGAATTTCAGTATGATTTTTTCTACGGATACGATAAAAGCTAGTTTTTCAGCTGGAGGCCGTTCCCAGTTAGTGCTTAGCGATATGCTGCTTTTCTGGTAATCCCGGTTTTAGTACAGGCTCGTAATTTTAGTGCGAAATTTGTTTCGGCCACAATAGGACTGGGTTTTTTTTTAAGTCGCACGCTTGGAAGGGTAGTTAATTACGTCACTAGTTCCAACCCAAGCGCGCGCCTGGCGTTTAAACCATGCCTTGCGTAATCCACAGACCGTGTGCCCACAAAAAAGAAGGCACCGTCCTTAACTGCCCTTCAGTAATTTTCTGAGCATTTTCTTTTCTGATGCAAAAGTGAAACGGCTAAGAAAATGTAAGGAGTTTCAATAAAACGTCGCTTACCATTACTTCCTGCGCACTATTCGTCAGTCTGTTGTCTTTTGCAAAATTTGATGGCACTTCTGGCAGCGAAAGACACAACTGTCCCGCTTTATCTGTTCTAAACATGCTCTATCCCATCAATTTTCCCCCTAATTTTCTTGTATCCTATTAATTTTTTACCCAAATATCCAGTATCCTAAAAACCCCTAATAGGGCCTCGCTGATGAACTGATAAAGCTGATCAAGATACACAGATCATAATCTTTTGACCTGATACTGTCTATCGTTTTCTTTTTTTTTTCTTTCTTTTTTTTTTTTAATACACGACCTCCCACCTACCCACCTACCCTGCAAAAATAACCTAGAAAATGCCTGCAAGCAGAAGCTCATGTTCAAATCCTTCTGGGAAAGCCAGTTACTAGTTTAGCCACAGACATGCGTAAAATGGCTTTAATGTCGGTTACATTTTCACTTCCTACCCAGCCTACCCCTACCCGTTGGAATGTTTATTTGTCAAAGGTAACGCAATCTGTGGAATAATGGCGGGTACACAACAGATCAAAACAGAACTGAGCTTAAACGAGTTCTTGATGAGAATCCTCGATTAAGAGGAGGATTTTAAAGGCTTCTAACAGACTTCTGGGTCAGTTAGGATTTCAGCAAATTGTTAAACTTCTTGTTGAGCATTATACTTGTGTTAAGCGAAAATACATAGCGTAAATGCGACCAGTCTTTTATACTACCGGACGGATAACACTCCTCAACATGAATGGCTGTTATGTCATATGACAGACCACCATCGGATCAACAAATGTGCCTTGACTACTATAGGTCAATTTATCCACATATATAACATCATGCCTTGGCTTCATGTTTGTTTTTTCACTCCTATGCATTTTACATTATGTCGATCGGAAGAAAAGTACCGAATGAATGTGGATCCGGAAATTACTCGAAAGTTTTAAAGTCAGTCTTCCGTTTTTGCAATTTTTTCATAGATATTTAGAATTTATTGAGGATTGAATTGAGCCAAGGTGACAAGATATGACAGAGGATTTACTCTGAAAGCTGTCAAGCTGTATTTTTAATAATTTCCTCTCAGTTCTATTTTAGACAAGTTGTTTGCATTGGCTAAATTGCGAATCCTATTAATTCGTCGTCAACTGATGCAGTTTTCTGACATACAACAATTCTGGTATTGCCATTTACAAGAAGAACGTATTCGTTTTCAAGCATAACCAAATGCAAGCGTCTGTCAGGTACTGATTTGACCTGATTCATGACATGACTCATCTCAAGTATAATTTTAAGCTGGAAATGATGTTTTTTGCTATGTATCCACATTTATTGCTTTGTTTCAGAATCACAGTGAAGGAGACTTTAATCATCGACCTCCTGTTTATTACTGGTGCTATCTTGGAATTTTTACACGGTTTGTATGGAAATAATAATTCCTTACCTTTTTACGCCTTAACATAGAACATTTTCCTTTACTTTTAAAACATTTCACTCGCAGCAATATCTATAAGTGTTAAATTACGTGATTCTCAAGCCATTACGCTTCTTTTCCTTTATGTGGGAACACACAATAAATGAGTCCATTTTAGGCGAGCTGGTGGCTGGCTAATCTCAATTAATATGCGCCTTTCACTGAACCAAATGTTGAAAAGAATAAGCAAAAAAATTATCCTCTGAGACCCAGGGACAGCTAGTTGGGTTGGGGGAAAGTAAACGCCGCAAAAATCGAAGCGATGAAACTTTACAGTTACTTTCGTCGCTTCAATATTTGCAGGGTTCACTAGCCCTGGATCTTAGAGGGTGAAGCAAAAAATGGGATTAACAGCGTGTCCGTGTGAGCACTGACCACTTAAAGTTTCGTGGAAAATGGATTGTCTTCATTTTCTCTACAAAAGTCAAGCAATATATGCAATGAACGAACAGAGCCTATATTTCGGCAGATTTGCTTTCTTTATTTTTCGAGGAATTCATTTTGCAGGCACCTCGAAAACCACACAAAATCGAAAATTGAAACTCCAAACTATGGGGGTTACATTATGCTTACTTAAAATTCGCACATTTAATTAAACATTCTAATTCTTACAGAATTACTGCATATTTTTTTTCCTGTTTCCGCACAACTAAAAATTATTTGCTCATCAAAAAAACACAACCAAAGTATTGAAGTTTTTTTTCCTTACCTTTACCCTGACCGAGCCTCCAAACAAACAGATTGTTTTCAAAAGTGGTACTGAGTGTATCTCTATACATGAGTGATGGAGGTCATCAGCCTAATGTACTAAGCCTAAGGTGGAAATATCTGTATTAAAAGTTGTGGGCACTCTTAATTTTGAAGCGCAAAATATTCGAGCAAGTAACTCAAAATTCAACATTTTGTTTTGTACTTTTGAGTCCTAGCACTGATCACAGAACGTCACCTTTCCGTCACACATCCTCATTCTTTGTTGAAGAAGCCGTTGATTAAAAATCACGTATTCCCATGGAAATGAGCAACCTTAAATGGTTATGTTAATAGTTTTTTTTTTCAAACCTTTCCATTTCATTTTCTTGGTTTTTATAAGTTTGCTATAATTTGAGTTGAGTCATCGCCAAACCCGCTATTGTTCGTTAATCACATTTGACACTTCGTGAGAATGTTTTCGCGAATTACAGTTGTTAATAAATCAGGAGAGCTTAGAGAGAGATTTTTATCCAATTTGATATCCGAAATGGACCTTTTTAAAGATGTCATAAAGATCGGCTTTTCCGAGTATGTTTTTTAAATTCAAACACACAATATATACCTAAGTGCTGGATTTATCATGCCGAGTAAATAGGCGCTGCATAGTGGAACTGGACTCGGTATAAATTTATTGTATAAATTATGAAAGATATTGTGAGTTTATGTTATGTGGAACTATGGAGAGAACCATTAGCTGATGTGGCTGGCAACAGCTTCCTGCAGCACTTTCTAAGACCCCGAGGACACTAAAGCGCGTGTATTTTGATGCATTTTCGCCTATCGTCCACACTAAAACCAACGAAAACGCTGATAAAAAAAAGGTTTCAAAAGTGGGGCCTTCTAAAATAGTATCATTTTAAAACCGCTCCGTTTCTAGTGTGGGAAGGTGAAAACGGAGGCTTTTCAAAACGGTGCCGAAAAGAAGCGTCATATACCGTCCTTTCCATGCATCAGCGTTTTCGGACGTTTTAGAGCTTGCGATAGGCAAAAACGTATCAGAGAGTATGCGTTTATTTTCAAACGAAAACCCATTATTTTGGACAGGTGAAAACAAACCAAAAACGATAACACTGCGTGTGTATGTTAATGTGTAGTGTAGTTTAATTTTCAATTTCGTTTACATCGACCTCCGTAAGCAGCTTCTCCTGTTCAAAATACAAGCCTTTGCTTTGTCGCTAACGCATCAGCTTCATCGTAACTGAAAGATTTTCACGCCTTTTCCCGCTATATTTGGTGCCTGCTCCCGTCGTTTTGCCCAGTTAGCAAAAACCACGAGCTGCTCCTGAAAGATCCGGTGCGAAAATTGATTACAACCTGTAATAACGACTTTGTGCTCATATCACGTGACTTTTTGCTAGTTTAATTACAGCGACAACCGAGTGACAATCTGATGACAGTTATAAACTAGCTGTAATTAATAGACAGAATCATCTGCACATACCGAAAAATATTGTTTGCTCAAAATTGTCAATTTTGAGATAAACAGATAACCTGAAAACTTCATTTCCTGGCAAACTAGAATTGCTTGCGAGTTGCCACTTTATTTCAGAAAACGAAAGTACTGATAACTCTCCTTCAAATTCGTAGGCTATTTCGTTCAAAAGAAGAGTAAAACTATGGTCGTTTTCAGGCAGAATTTCACTTCATTACGTGCAGGTTTATAGTTTGAACAAAAGATGAAAAGTTCTTATTTTTCCCGTCCTATTGCAAGATGGAAAATGAAACATTTAACATCAACCAAACAAAAAATACGATGAAATAGAAATGATTCTTTTGTTTTTTTTCACTCATACAATTTACTTGATATAAAAGAAAAAAAAAAGGTGTAAAAGTTCAGTATGACTGTGGAGACTGAAGTGGCTTTGTGGTCAGTCTTCTTCATTGTAATTTTTAGATAGATCTTTAGCGACGATTAAATTACTTACGCCAAAGTGAAAGATGAAACAGGGGATCTACTCTGAAAACTCTAAGGCCGCATTTTTAATAATTTCCTCTCAGCTCTATTTTAGAGGAATTGTTTGCACTGGTAACTGATGCAGTTTTCCCACGTACGACAATTTTGGTATCATGATTGCCATTTAGAAGAAGAACGTATCCGTTTTTAAACATGCCTAAAGGCAGGCGTCCATCAGGTAAAGATTCATGGCGTGACCCATCTCATGCATAAAAATTGTCGTTCTTTCTTATTTCCACATTTATTGCTTTGTTTCAGAATCATGATGAAGGAGACTTTTATCACCCACCTGCTGATTGTTGGAGCTATCTTGTTATTTTTATACGGTGTGTATGAAAATAATTAATTCCTTAACTTTTTAAGCCTAAACAAGTCGCATTTTCCTTCAGTTTTAAAATATTTCACTGGCAAAAATCTCTATAGTTATGATTATTTACTTGGTTGGGTTTTTTTACGCTTGTATTCCTTTATGTTGCACAAAATAGTGGAAAACACTAAATTTTTAGAATAGTAGTAGTAGTAGACTTCATCGGAGAAGGTACCATAAGTGAGTCCATTTCAGGCGAACTAGTAGCTTGTTGATGTAGACTGATTAAAATGGGCCTTTCACTAAACCAAAGGTTGAAAAGTATAAACAAATCAGCCTCTGAAACCCAGGCGCAGTGACTTCAGCTAGGACGAGATAAACCCGTAAAAATGGACGCAGAGAAAACTTACAGTAACTCTTGCGCTTCAATTTTTGCGGTGTTTACTTCCTCCAGCCCCAATTAACAGCCCCTGGCTCCGAGTCTCCGATGGTAAAGCAATAAAAGGAATGAATTTTTGTATTATTGTTGTTCGCGTTTTGCTAAAGCAAAACAGCAGATTCAAGTGTTCGTGAAAAACACAATTCGTATAGTGTAATCTTCTGGGCGAGGGAAGTTTTGAAAAGAACTGTTGCTGGTGACTGACGTTTCGACAGCCTGAGCGGAAATTATCTTCAGAGTCAAGCGCACCGCGTTTGTCAGTCGCGGTGTTTTAATTCCAGTCCATGCATTGAAACTTATTGGTCTGTTTAGCTTTGATGGTATTGGCTGTAGGACTCTTAACGTCTGTCAACAGTCGTTGGTTGGTTCTTCTACATATGTAAGTTTCGATCCGTCTATTGTTAGTCAAATTAGGTAGGTCTCATTGAGATCCCTCTGTCAGGTAGATATCTATCATTAATAACGCAAACAATAGGGTAAATCGCGGAAATGTTTGTTCGTATATTAAGTCCAAGTAAAGTCATTTAATTGCATCTCTACTTGAATTAAATACACGCCAATCTTTATAGCATCAATTGTAACATGGTTGAGTAGATGTTGTAATGTCGAGCGCATGCATCGTCAAACATTCCTCAGGCAGGTCTATCAAGCAGTGTGGAGTACCAAACCTTTTCAAACTCAAAAAGTTATAGTGAAGACTGACTGAACGACGAAAAAAAGAGAGAGCCGAAATTTAAACCCAGGCCTAACTGCCTGGGTAAAAAAAACAACAACAACAGCACCGTGCTCTTTCTTTTTTCTTTCGTTTTCCATTGCGTTCATCGTTTGCTTTGTTCAAACAAAATAAATCGCAGCATAGTAAGTAAGTAGTCAGTCTTGTCCATAACAACAGTCTTGTCCATAACAACAATGACACGTCCATAACAACAGTCTTGTCCATAACGACAATGACACGTCCATAACAACAGTCTTTTCCATAACAACAATGACACGTCCATAACAACAGTCTTGTCCATAACAACAATGACACGTCCTTTGTCGGCTGGTAGTATGACAATGTTGTTGTCGTGTTTCAATCGTTTCAGTGCTTGTTGTTCGTCTTTTGTCAGGACCACCTAAACGAACAGAATGCCGACATCCGGTTTACTAAAGAAATCGAAGAAAATGGAAAACTTACTTTTCTAGACTGTTTGGTAAGCCGCGACAACAACGAATTAAGAACGACAGTGTACAGAAAACCGACGCATACCGACAGATTACTTGACGAATCATCCTACAACCCGACTTCACACAAAGCCACGACTATAAAGACTTTGACGAGACGAGCGCAACTAGTTTGTGACACACCGGACAGCTTACGTGACGAAAACAGATACCTTAAACGTGTTTTTCACAAAAACAACTACAACGCTGACTTTATTAGACGAAACATTTACCGACCTACTGAAGCTGACGCTACGAACAGGAACCCAACACCTGTTACTACATTGACCATATCTTATATTAAGGGGACTTCTGAGACCATCTCACGGATCCTGCAGCCCTACAACATCCGTGTAGCCCACAAACCTACAACTACGTTACGACACTTACTGACCAACGTGAAAGACAGAGACGAACCTAACAACAGACAGGGAGCAGTTTACAAGATGAAATGCTCCGACTGCCAGGCTTCCTACATTGGTGAGACTGGCAGAAACCTTAACACGAGACTGACTGAACACAAACGAGCCACGAGAAATGGTGATGCCAACAATCACATTGCTGTACATCATCAACTGACAAACCACAACATTGACTGGGACTCTGCTCAGTGCTTAACCTACAGTACAAACTATTTTCAACGACTGACTCTGGAAAGCTGGTACACTAACTTAGAACAAACGCCTCTCAACAGATGTCAACAACTACCAGCGCCTTACAAACGACTTATCCATTACGGAAACGAAACCGACAAACGGACTTCTAACAGACCGACTTAACAATACACGGACCAAAAACCGACCTATTTGACTAACAATAGACGGATCGAAACCCACCAATGACTGATGACAAACTTTACACGAGTCTTTCAGCCAATACCATCATGGCCATACTGACCAATCACGTTCAACGGACCAGACTTATAACGTCATCGACTGACAAACACTATTCACTTGACTCTGAAGATGACTTCCGCTCAGGTTGTCGAAACGCCAGGCACCAACAACAGTTCTTTTCAGAACTACGCTCACCCGGACGATCACACTATACGACTAAAAATAAATCGTATTTATACAAAGCGCCAGTAACTGTTGAGTTTTCTAATTTCTGGTGACCAGTGAAACGATGAATGACTGGTTACCCAATAAAATAACGGAAATACGTGAACATCCGTTTAAAAGTCTGTCTAGATGCTTTTACGGACTGTCGTATAATTCGCTATTTTGAGGGACATCTCAAGGTTACTTACCGCAAAAGGCAATTCACGTTTCTTTGCCATAAGACTATTCAATGTCACTATTTTAAATTTTTATTACTGTTATCCTATAGAAATAAATAAAATAGAATAGACGCACTTTAGAAGCACTTGAGTAGATATATACATACAATAAATTAAAGTGCGAAAACTTTCTTCAGATGATAAGTCCAAATAGAAGCACTTTATGGCTTTCTTACTTAAATTAAATACGCGCCATGGTCGAGTGGATGTTATAATGCCAAGCGTCGCTTTACATTCTTCATGCAGGTCTGTCAGGCAGCGTGGAGTACCAGGCATTAAAATATGGGCATTAAAATACGGGCATTAAAATATGGGATCCCAAAATTGCCAATTTTTTACAAAGAAACATATTCCTGGGGGCAAGAGTAGCCCCCTGGCATAATAAATAGTTACACAACTTCCTCATATTTTTAAAGTACCAAATTTTGGTGGCTTGCTACAAAGCGTTTTCGAACCATAATAACCCAGACATGCTAAACAAGTTTTATCGTATAGCTTTGTGCAATTCGCTGGATTCCTTGGAAAGGCACTGCACAGTGACACTGGATTCCTAACATGTCATTATTACTGTTATCGTTATCGTTATCGTTGTCGTTGTCGTTGTCGTTGTCGTTGTCGTTGTCGTTGTCGTTGTCGTTGCTGTTGTTATTGTTATTGTTATTGTTATTGTTATTGTTATTGTTATTGTTATTGTTATTGTTATTGTTATTGTTATTGTTATTGTTATTGTTATTGTTATTGTTATTGTTATTGTTATTGTTATTGTTATTGTTATTGTTATTGTTATTGTTATTGTTATTGTTATTGTTATTGTTATTGTTATTGTTATTGTTATTGTTATTGTTATTGTTATTGTTATTGTTATTGTTATTGTTATTGTTATTGTTATTGTTATTGTTATTGTTATTGTTATTGTTATTGTTATTGTTATTGTTATTGTTATTGTTATTGTTATTGTTATTGTTATTGTTATTGTTATTGTTATTGTTATTGTTATTGTTATTGTTATTGTTATTGTTATTGTTATTGTTATTGTTATTGTTATTGTTATTGTTATTGTTATTGTTATTGTTATTGTTATTGTTATTGTTATTGTTATTGTTATTGTTATTGTTATTGTTATTGTTATTGTTATTGTTATTGTTATTGTTATTGTTATTGTTATTGTTATTGTTATTGTTATTGTTATTGTTATTGTTATTGTTATTGTTATTGTTATTGTTATTGTTATTGTTATTGTTATTGTTATTGTTATTGTTATTGTTATTGTTATTGTTATTGTTGGCGCACCCTTAAATCGCCCCGAAAAGATAACATTTACAATACAAAGACGACCCCCAAAATTACGCCTTTGCTCGTGCAAAACGAATTACTCAATTTTCAAAACTGTGGGCGTTGAAAACTGAAAAATATTCGAAGTATAATAAACACAATAGCCTCTGTTTCACTTTTAAAATATGCTCGGATATTTGTCTTTGGACATTACCTGTTCCTCGGAACTCTAAGTTTTCCTCGAGCCTCGCTCTCGGAAAACGGTACCCTTCTCGGAACATATAACGTCCGCAGGCAAATATCCGAGCACATTTTCGCGCCGAATGGAGGTTATTGTTTGTAGGTATCCAGTGATCCAGCTAAGCATGCAATATTTTGCCATGGCGTGGAAAGAACTGCCAGTTACGCAGGTGTAAATAACATTATGCTAAAGAAGTTTAACTTTCTCAGTCGTACAGCACGGCCTGCAAGGTGGAGATGGAGTGATACTGGAGCGTCATTTTCAGCGAAACCGAAGATGTTCGGCGTCGTACGTGTAAACGACGCCACGAAATTAGTAGATACTGGCCCTATCGGAGTTTACTGGTTCCTGATCACTAGCGACAATTTTCTGGAAATTGAAAACTGCAGCGAAAAACATGCTTATATTTGCGAAGGATCTGAAGGTAAAGAGTTGATTTACTGTAAGACGAATGATATCTGACAACTCAAACTTATCACACTCAGTTAGTACTCTTGACTAGTCTAGATTAAAAGATAACTGTAAGAATGTAGTTCAGCTGACGATTTTAGAAAGTAGACGGTTATCGTTAGCATACAGGTACATGGTTAAAACATCACACGTGACGCTTGCGTTAATGGTAAACAGAATTTTTATAAATCACGCTTTGTTTCTCGACATCCATTCTCTAATGTACGGAAGCAAGCCGAGAATCCACGATGTCCTAAAATTGACTTAATGATTTAACCACTGAGAAAAGAGAAAGTGATAATTTTTTTGTATTGCATGTTTGCATCACAATTTTCTTTGACCATTCATGATAGAAACCGATCTTAATCTTTGTAGTTTTATCAAGAAGAATAACATAGTCAAAGTCAACACAAATGCAACCCACGGCATTGGCTACAACGTTGATGACAAAAGTAACAGCAATATTCAGTATCTCACCAACACTACCAACAAATGCAAAGGAACAGGTGATCGTGTTTTTATATTTCCTAAAGAGTGCAATCGTAGCAGTATGTGTGTATATATAGTTTTTTTTTTCCTTGGCAGCTCACAACCCTTAAATCTATAGCTTTGAATAAAGATTCTTTAAATATATTTCTCCGCGCTCAATGTGTCGGTAGAAATAGATTTCTTTCCTTTTCCATTACAACAGAAATGCATTTATCCTCTTGTCTTCCCTGGGCACATAAAAAGCACACGACGTTTTAGTTTGTTTGTTTGCTCTTTTACACTTTCCAACAAACTTTAGAACAAATTCTACTACATATTCCAATACAACGGAAACTCGGCCAAAACCATCGCACTTTTTTTCCTGTCTTCGATTTTCCTGTTTAAACCAGTTTTCCTGTTAGACTTGGTGCTGTAGGCACATGATAGTATATATCGTATATAAGTGCATAGACTGCAACACCACGCAAAAATGCAAAAGACACTTAATATATCTAACGTGATGATGTTGTGCTTCTCTTTCGGTATTAAACGATTACAGATTATCTCATCAAATTGAAGCAGCTCAATGTTGACGATGAAGATTCTCTGCAGGTAAGAAACTATTAATACGCTCTAAAACCTTCGGGATTGTTTCCATCATCGGTCGTATTGTTGACCAGTCACACCATTTTGTTTTCCAAACCCTGATATTGCAACACGGATAAGGTTTATTACGTCAAAAACAATGGTTTTTCACCAAGTAATGATGTGTTTCAGTGAATTCAAGGGCGTGGGGTAACGCTGTGAAGCATAAACATGTTATTTAGGGGTGGGTGATATCTTTTCCTATTCGTAATTTAAGGGAGCTGCAGCAAAACCACTCCAGCATCGCCAAAGAGAACCTTTATACAAAAAAATATTTATCGAACAGAACAATTTGCGCGTACTTTATCCGGGTATACTAGATGTTTAATACCAAACAATGCGAAATGACCAAATTTCGCCCGTTTTGGACAAAGTAATGTTTTACAACGTTAAAAAACTGTTAATCAATCTCCGATCGTTACATTCGCATAAAGAAAAAGAATAACAGAATAAACTATTTATACCTAAATTTAAACGAAAACAGAGTGGTTTCAATAACAAAGGAAAAAAAACTACCACCAATGCTTAGCTTGATTAACTATTCCTGTGAAGAACTGTGCATTCATTAAAGTTCAAATGGCAACTATATGGACTTTCATAACAACAACACAAAGTGCATCTCAGCGCTGGCTTATTATCCGTATTCCTTTCAGGAACTGAACTCGGTAATTACATATTAACCAAGGTATCAAAGCGATAGGCGCAGTTAACAGGTCTAGGTGACTGCGAAACTCGAAGGTAAAATTTCAATTCAAGTTTAACTAGGTGTCGTCCTTGCCGTCACCGTCGCCATTGCTAAGCTCCCTGATATTTAAATCGGGGACAAACTTAGTCTAATGGCCTACTAGGTTAAACTGATTTTTAATCTACCTTAATAGTGGGTTCTATGCTTTTAGATTGCCGTGAATGAAACTTCAAGGCTACTTACACATTCCAATAACAGTTCCTATCACGAAACGGCGACCAAATCTGTTGGTAGCCACTCGGCAGCTTGAGGCATTTGCCATGAAATACGCGATGGAACATCTAACCACAAATGGAACCTCGAATGCCAACATAACTAGCACTGGAGAGCACTTTGGTGAGTTATTGATTAAGCCAACTTTGAAATTATACGCTAAATTAAATACCCCATCAACCATTTATAAAGACCTTTATAGGGGAGCTACGCCGCGCGAAACAACTTAACTATAGGAACAGAACCACAGCCATGCATACAAATAGAAAACCATGCAACTCTTTTTACATGGTCTACACGGCTAGCGGCATAGATCGCGGGCACGTGCGCTCTACGAAGACGGCGAAAAACGACGACTTTGAGCAACGTGGCGACCATACTCCCGCCAATACCAAGTCATGCAGCGCAGCAGCCTTGGTTTACAGCGTACATCTTTGATATTGGACATCAATGTTATAGTCAACTGACACCTGTCAAATCAGGGTATCCGTTGATCAGTATCACATGCCATATCGCGGGCTTAGGTTAATTTTTTTTGAAGTTGACCGCTGACCACGTACTGAGTTTCTATTAGATCGCGGACTCAAGCCAGGTTAACTTTTTTTAATCAGGGCCGGGTTGTTTGGAAGCTAACACAGGTTCAAAAATCAACCGAAGTATAAATTTTTCGTGTTTCTCACTCTTTATGTCTTCTGTAGTTTGAAGTTATACAAACTCAAAAGAGAAGGCCACAATATGAACAGAAAACTTCACCGTAAAGTTACAAAAACTCAAATCAAAATTTTCGCTTATCCTGGGTTAGCTTAATTGGGCTTTGAACAACCCTGCCAAGGAGCTCCGCTTTTAGTCTTGGCTAAATCTATTTATAACATAGCGCGCACGCTACTCCTACCTAATTCCTATCATGGACGAAATCACATTATAACATAGCGCGCGCCCTAGCCCTGCCTAATTCCTATTAAGCCATCATGAACAAAATCTTTATCTACGCACGGCCGTGCTCAATAAAATGACGTGTGCAGTTTCATTTCAGCTGCAAAATTTCCGTCGAGTTTAGTGCGAGTTGCTTTTGTTTAGGTTTCGTAAACGTGAACATTGTTCTGAACAATCCAAAACCTACTTCGAGGTTTTGACTTTTGCCGAGCTAAGATGTTTACTTAGACTTGAGTATTTTGACTTTGTTTGTCAAGATTTTCATTGCGTATTTTTGTCTTTGTCTGCCTACATTTTTATTATAATTAAATCGAAGAAGCGAATTTTTCGTTGACAATTTTAGAAACCAAGTTAAACGTTTTCGTTCAACTGATTGTGGCGTGTTAGGATCCTAATGACCTTTGTTTTCCTTCACCGTGCATTGTGAGAAATTTGTAGTTAATCACAAATAAAACATGTTTTAGCGCCCAATATGTTGTCGCCATGTTATAAAAGAATTGGTTCATGCTTTTAGCTGTGCGTATATCGAGTTATGGATGCACGCGGGAAGTTTGGAGAGCACTCAAGAAGCTAGAGTTGCTCTCGGCTATCGCCTCCAGCAACTCTTACGCTTCTTCCGTGCTCTCCAAACTTACCGCGTGCATCCATAACTCGATATACGCACACTAAGCATAAACCAATTCTTTATTGTATAATAACCCAAGTTATTCTCGCGTTTTTATTGGTTCTCGCCTATTATCTATAAGAGGACAGCCGCACGATTGACGTCATCAGTTCAAAGTTCTTCCCTCTGTGTTTAAAATGGCGAAAAGTTTTAAGAAGGTACAAAAAGTCATGACGAGGCACTGGACAGGTGCGAGAGTCTGGAAGAAGAAAGAAAAAGTCGTTTCGATTCTAAAAAATGACTGAAAAAAATACTTGAGCAGTATCAGTCGGCAGTCGAGCGAGACTAAACCAAAAACAAAATTGTTCTTGACACTACTTTAAGGTAAGAAAACATTGCTAAACGTTTCGAATTTAACAAAACCACTAAGCAAAACGTTTATGTCATCAATTTATTTAAAAAATTGAACTTTTCTCAGTCTTAAAATTATTGTTGACACAGTTTGATTCCAGGAATTAAACATCAAAACATCATCAGTTTAAATAAACACATGACCTTAAGTTTAACCTTGTTTTCCGACGCGAATGTTCCAGTCCGATTCAGAGCATAGTAGCGAGAAGAGAAGAGCGCACTACAGCTTACGGTCGACTGTATCCCAGCTATAAGGTGTCTCCGACACTATATCAAACTGATTTGACAATCACCAACCACAGAGCTAGAACACAAATTTCCACCATCACTAACGCTCCTTTCATCCAAAACTCGAGTCGAATGGCCCGCAGGCGCAAGTTTTCTTAGCGTATATTTTCATTTCCTGCAACATTCAAGACACCGTCCCAGCTTTTCGGCTCACAGGGCTGCTCTGATGATAAAAACTGACTCAACATTTTCTTTAGATTTGTAGATTTCGCAGTTCAATTCTGCTTCCGCTGTAAGTTTTCAATCCACGAGAAGCGATTTTCGACTCAAGTTTGACAATGGCGTGATTTGTTTGGACCAATAACAATTCTTTGCTACGCATAGCAATCAATGAGATTACTTCATTTTGTATAGACAATAGATAACGTCAAACGGCGTTTTTCGCGTTTGCCAAAGTGGGCAAAGGCCGGCTTTCGAGTTACGTTGAAAGATTTTAAAATAAAAAAAAAGCTTTTTTCGTCGTTTCTTTGTTATATAAAACAAATAGACCCCATGTTGCCGTGCGTCTGTTCCGTAATAGATCACAGAAGATGTTTAAATGTGGTAAGAACATCAGTGACCCACTCGGCTATCGCCTCGTGTGCCACTAGTTTTGATCTTACCAAATAAGTGGCACACGATGGTGATTTTGACGTCATCTGTGATCTATTACTGAACAGACACTCAGCAACATTCAATCTATTTGTTAAATATACGCAAGGCCGTGCGTATATAACATGGCGTGTGCATTTTCAAATTAGCTGCAAAATAATAGTGTTAAGTTTTGGCAATGTGAAGATTATTCTGATCAATCCAAACTCGAGCCTTTTACTTTTGCCAAGCAAAGATATGTTTACTTGAGTATTTGGAATTTGTTTGTTTTGACTTTGTTTGCCTACATTTTCTTTATAATTAATTCGAAGAAGCGAGTTTTTCATTGACAATTTTAGGAACCAAGTTTAAGCGTTTCCGTTTTCGTTCAACTGTTGCTCAAATGATTGTGGCGTGTTAGGATCCTAATCATCTTTGTCACTGTGAGAACTTTGTAGTCAATCACAAATGAGACATGTTTTAGTGCCCGTTATGTTATCACCATGTTATAAAAGAGTTGGTTCATGCCTTTACTTACTTACTTAATCCTCTTCCTGCGTGTCTGCACATAAGGCCGTGGCTCATGCTGTGCGCACATTGAGAAGAAGCTAGAGTTGTTAGAAAAAGCTAGAGTTGCTCTCGGCTGCGCCTCAAGCAACTCTTGCGCTTCTTTCGTGCTCTTCAAACTCCATAACTCGATATACGCGCGCTAATTATAAGCAGGAACCAATTCTTAAATATTATGGGTGGTTGTCTAACCGGCCTTCTGACGAAGCTAGAAGGCTGTATAAAAGTGTTAATTCCTTATGGTATGTCCAGAGCTCAGAAAAATCGAATGATGATATATTTATAAAGTGACCTATCAACAAAAAAACGTTTACATTTTGAGAAAGGAGTTTTGTCCGAGCCTTGTCTCTTCCAGTGATTATTTACTGGAGGCTTCACCCACCCCAGACAGTTTCTGAGTTTTCTGAATTGGCCCGTAAACATGATGTCTGCGATATTTTCACAACTTTTCTTTTCAGTCAATTTATAGCATTTACTGATGTTTACAGTGATGGAGGTTCGAAGTGTAAGCGTTGGTCATGAAAAAGACGTATAGTTTCCCTCTGAGGACGGCAGAGAACATCATGGTGATGGAAGTGAAAAGATCTTTCTACCAGCAGAACTCTTTAGAAAACAAGGTACGAAATCATATGAGCAAAGCTTTGCTTATTATTAAATGAACCGCTCCATGGCCCTTTCATAGGAGTAAAATGAAGAATGGTGGATCACGTGTGTGCTTGTGGAGTAGAAGTGAAGGCAGGCAGATTGATCTTTAATTTAGTTTGCCCTGAAATCTTTGAAAGGAAATATGCCACTAAGACAACGAAGTCCTTACCCTAACCTGGAACATACTCAGCTTGATTTTGCAACCAATGCAGAAACTTTAGCACTATCGTCATCAATCATACTCTTAACCAAATCTATGTCTCCGAAAAAGGGATATCTAATTACGAAAAAGTGAAATGGATATCTGTAACTGGAGATCACGAGATCACGCGTCTATCGCGTGACAAAAACGCCCGCGGAGAACCAATCAGAATCGATAACTTTTTTATTGTGAAGAAATCGAAAAGTTGATCTGAGCGTGTCCCTTTGTTTAGGATATATACCGAAGAAAAATAAAACCGTTATAGAAGGATATTTTTCATTTCTCTTTAGACAGGACAATGGAGAACTTAAGTGTTGTTTATTCCTTCCTACCTTCAAAAGCTTGAATGAATACTTGACAATGATTATAGACACTGTAATGTTGGACTAAGCGCGCAGTGCGTGTTGTTTTTAATAATTAGCAATGAGTCTCTGCACGATCGTCTTATTCTGTGAACGAGAAATCGTGACATAAAATTTGTTATATCTCGTCCATAGAAACTGGATGGAATATTATATAAGGACATGCACGAGTTACTCCCAGATGAAAGTCAGTCCTTTCTTGATGGGTAGGTATTCGAAAGTATAGAAATCAAACATTTATGAGCAAATTATCTTAAGTTTAGTTTATTGAGTCTCCAACGTGATGTAAATATTAAAAAATCAAAGTTTGTTTCATTATTTGCTAATATACATATTTTCTCTTTTATCAGGAAGACTTCAAACACGAGACTTCAAACACGAGTCATCGCATGTTCTATATTCCTTAACTTGTCTACTTTGCTGCCAAAAAACGTTACTATATCATTCACTTTGGAAGAGGTGAAAAGACATGTTAAGTATTGCTTTGTTACGAGTATCTTTGTAGAGCAGGATTGTTTCCAGACAAAATCAGGATCGCTGGTAACAGCGACAAACTTAATTTATTTCCGTAAGGTAACTTCACGAATTTACAGCACTACTGCTTCTTCAAATTTGAATCAATCTCTTCTTACAGAAGAAACTCTCGCTCTAATATACACGAGGCTTAAAGTTCTAGAAACTTCTATTAGGAGCTGAATTAAGTAGTTTGACACAGTTTCTAATCTGAGTAATTACTTAAGGATCAGAATGTTCTGGAATGTTCTTATACAAATTGATCACGGCTGAATGACTTCCGGTTCTAGATTGTTCTAGAACTTGACTTAGACAATTTTTCGTAACATAACCCCCTCTTTGAGAAGAAATTTACTAAATTTTTGCACAACAACGAAAAATCGTCTATGTGGATAGTCAGTATACACTTATTCCAGCAATAAGCTTCCTCCAGCACACGACTTAGGTAATCAGCTCCCACGTTATCTGATCCCTTAATAGCTTGCACTTTCATATAGTAGCACTGTAAGAACATAGCCCACCGCATCAACCGGTTATTAGTGAACTTTGCACTGTTCATATACTTGCGAGGCTCGTGATCGGTCTGTAGTACAAAACGCACACCATACAGATGCATATGGAGTCTCTTGATACCCCACACGACTGCTAGGCACTCTTTCTCTATCGTAGAATAATTAAGCTCTGCATCACTCAACTTCTTACTTGCGTAACAGATAGGAAACAATTTGCCCCCATGCTCTTGCATCAGAACTGCACCGATCCCGTAGTCTGAAGCATCTGTTCTTAGAACAAAGGACTTTTTAGGATCCGGTAGTCGCAAGATTGGATCACTAGTGAGAAGGATCTTGATGGTTTGATAGGCTTTCTCCTGGGCGTCACCCCACTCCACTTTACTTGGTTGACCCTTTCGTGTAAGGTCAGAAAGGAGAGCCGCAACAGCGGCGAAGTTTGGGATGAAATCTCGGTAATATCCTGCCAGTCCTATAAAGGAACGAACCTGCTTCTTGGTTGTTGGTCTTGGAGCTTTTCTGATTTTGGCGACATTATCCTCATGGAGACCAATTAAACCCTGCTGCAATTTATGGCCGAGGAAATCAATGCTGTCAACACCAAAGATACACTTGCTCAGTCTAATCGTCATGCCAGCTTGAGCTAGGCGCCTAACAGCTCTCGGAGGATCTTAAGGTGCTCCTCCCATGTACGGGTGTGGACCAGGATATCATCCCGGTAAAACTCGACATTCTTCATACCTTTGAGCAATTTCTTCATTCCAATCTTCAGAGTAACCGCAGAATTCACCATGCCGAAAGGCATCTTCAGGAACTCATACGAACCATCTGGGGTAACAAAGGCCGTCTTCGGGATATCTACTTCCGGTATTGTAACTTGCCAGTATCCTTTGCTCACATCGATCTTCGAAAAGAACTTGTCTCCATTCAACTTCTGAAACAAGTCAACAGTTGCTGGCATGGGCTCGCGATCGAAGACGGTTAGCTTGTTGAGCTTTCGGTAGTCCACGCACGCTCTGTTGCTACCATCCTTTTTCTTTACAACCACCACTGGGGAGGCGTAGGGAGAATTAGACTCTCTGATAACTCCCATTTTCATCATGTCATCTATGTCTTTCTTCAGAGATTCCCTCATACTATTCGGAACAGGGTACGGCTTAGACCTGACGGGTTCATTGGACGTGAGGTTGATGTGATGCTGCACAAGGTTCGTGGTTCCGGGAGCCTCGGTGAGCAGGCTTGAAAACTCTTGCGCCAAATCTAGAAATTCTGCTCGCTCAGTTTCGTTAAGACCTGGGCCAGTCTTTACATCTGCAACGGATTCCTTCGCCACATATCCACCAATCTCTAGGAAGCCAGTATCATCATCATCTGGATCCAGTTCTAGTTCACTCGGCTCACCACTGCAGGACACGCTTGTCACCAGACCCTCGGCGATTGCGGCTGCAGCCTCTCCAAGTTCCTCTTCTCGCTCGTTGTACGCCTTTAAGAGGTTAGCATGGTAGACCTTCAGCTTGTTTTTTACTCTCACGTTGTAATCGTTGATACCTACTACAGCGCTAACTTCGTAGGGACCTTTCCACTGCATCAGCAACTTGTTATGATCAGTCGGCAGCAACACAAGAACTTATCTCCTGACTGAAACTTTCTCACTTTGATCTTGCGGTCATAGTAGTGTTTTACTTTCTGTTGGGCTTTCTGAAACTCTTCATGGGCAATTTTCAAGGTGTCCTCCAGCTTTTCTCGTAACTCAAAGACATACTGGTAGCTGTTCTTCACATCCGGAGCCTCTACTTCTTTTGTCCACAGCTCTTTGAGAATGAACATGGGACCTCTTACAGCTCTCCCGTAAAGAAGTTCGAATGGGGAGAACCCTGTAGATTCCTGGGAAACTTCACGGTAGGCAAACAGGAGTGGGTTGATGTAGCGATGCCACAGTCTTGGTTGCTCACTGCACAATCTCTTTACTGTGATCTTCAGAGTTCCGTTGAACTTCTCCTTCATTCCATTACACATAGGGTGGTAGGGGGTGGTCGTTAACTGCTTAATACTCAAAAGGCATGCAACTTCTTTCATGCAGTCAGACACAAACTGTGTGCCCAAGTCACTTAGAATCTCTTCTGAAATTCCTAGGCGGCTGAACATACAATATTCTTCGGAGGAACCGCTTCGGGGTAACGCGTAGCATAGTCCTCGAGTGTGAGGATGTATCGATGACCTGCTTCACTAGGTGGACCTATCGGGCCAATAAGGTCAATGGCTACCCGTTTGAAAGGCATGTCGATTAGCGGCATCTTCTGTAGTGGCACCTTGAGAACCGATCCTTTATTTACCGTCTTCTGGCAAATGTCAGACGACTTGCAGTGTCTAGAAACGTCACCTTGAACACCTGGCCAGTAGAATGCTTTCTGGATCTTGTCAGTGGTTTTCTTGACACCCATATGGCCTCCCATAATAAATTCGTGAGCTAATTCCATTAGTTGATGTCGCAAAGGCGTTGGTACCATCACTTGCCTAATCGGTTTACCGCCGTTTACATGGGGATGCTTGTAACTTCTGTACAACACACCGTCCTTTTCTTCAAAGCTCACCTCCTGCTCTCCTTTTACTTTAATGTCTCTTCGTTCCCAGTACTTCTCCAGGCTTTTATCTTCGCACTGCAATCTTACCAGCTTGTTTCTATCTACAACTGCATTGTTTGAACTGCTTGCAACTTTAAGCGTTGTATGCTTTCCGTCCTTCCTAGCTTGACTCCGGGTTGTGACCGCACGTGCCTCTTGCCAGTTGGGGTCTGGGTCGTCTGCTGGTCGGGCGCCTGGCACATTACCGATTATCAAGTCATATATCGCATCAGGAAGGCACTGCACGTCGACTTCCCCAGACAGGTAAGGGGTGTCTACTGTGATCCGAGCAATTGGTACCTTCCTCACATTACTGTCAATCAACAACATACAGTTAAAGTCACCTGTGTACTGTTCTTCCGAAACGAGCTCTTTTTACACTACAATACCACTACAACCAGTGTCTCTTAGCACATCGACAGTCTTGTCGCCTATCTTCCCTGTAACCACTGGCATTTTACTCCTCGCTCCAGATAAGGGCTGAACACAGGCACTACTTAGTAAAGGAATTTTCTTTCCACAGGCTAAGAGGAGTTGCCCACCCTCAATGCATGCCTGGATATCTTCTGTTGTAGCTTGTGGTGATGAAGATTGCACTAAACATCCAGCGCCAACCTGATTTCGGCGCACAGGGTTACCATTTTTGATCTGTCCTCCTGACCTTGGCACACTGGATTTACAGTTTCTTGCTTCATGGCCGTGCCTGCCACACAAATGGCATTTCCTGGTCGGAGAGTTAGCAGACCTATGTCCTCGACCATTACACCTGAAACAGTACAGTGGTGACGTATCACTTGGTGGCTTCTTATTGTCTTCCTTCTCCGGTTGGGTAGGCGGCTTGTTCCGTGCGGGACAAAACACATGCTTTCCCTGCGCCTGTAAGTACTGGTCAGCAATTCTCGCCATCTCCTCTAGGGTTTCAGGTGCTCGTTCACGCTAGTGAACAGTAAGTTCCTTAGGGCATGAATTAATGAAATGTTCTTTAACGATCAAATCTTTTAGTCCTTCATATGTCTTCTCCGTTTTCGATAATTCGAGCCACCGAATCAGGTAAGTTGACAATCGAACTATAAACTGGTCTGGACTCTTGTCAGTCTCAGGCGTTGAGACCCTAAATGTACGCCTATAACCATCCTCTGTAAGATCATACCTTTTCATAAGAGTTATCTTCATCTTGCCATAATCTGAGGCTGCTTCTTCTGAAAGGCGGGAGTAAAGATCTAGCGCTCGACCCGAGGGTAAAGCACTCAGCTTGGTTGCCCATCCAGCTTTGTTCCATTTTGCGGTAGTTGCAAATCTCTCAAATCGCTGAAGATAAGCATCCAAGTCATCTTTTCCATCTACGAAAGAAGGATGTTTAGGAGCTTTCGCTCTGTCCTCTTTATTAGATGCTTGAGCACCAGGCCACTGATGGGTCTGTTCCAACTCTAAACGTTTCATTTCTTCTCTGGGCTTCTCCGATTTCCACTTTCTGTCTCTGAAGCTCAGCCTCCATTTGCAGTTTTCTTATTTCTCGCTCTTGTCGTCGCGCTTCCCACTCCTCATCTTGCCTTCTACGTCTCTCCACTTTCTCCTCTTCTTCTATCCTCAATCTCTCGTCTTTTTCTTCTTCCTCTCTCCTGCGTTTCTCATCTCGTTCTTCCTCTCTGCGTTTCTCCTCTCGTTCTTCCTCTCTGCGTTTTTCCTCTCGTTCCTCCTCTCTGTTTCTCCTCTCGTTCCTCCTCTCTACGTTTCTTCTCTCGTTCTTCCTCTCTACGCTTCTCCACAAATGCAAGCAACTCAGCTCCTTCCAGGGCAAACGTTTTGCCTAACTCAACAAACTTCTCCATATCATATGACACACAGCTTAGAAATGTCCACAAAGGATAACAGTGTATGACACGCAGTCTGGAAATGTCCACACAGGATAACAGCGAAACCTTCTTTTACACGAAATCGGGTCACACAGATCACCAAATCCACTCTGCTACGCTTGTCCTGTAGCTTTCCTGGTTACGGTAGTCCAGCAAACAAATTTCTGCTCTCCCGGACAGGCCCCCAATGTTACGAGTATCGTTGTAGAGCAGGATTGTTTCCAGACGAAACTCTGGATCGCTGGTAACAGCAACAAACTAATTTATTTCCGTAAGGTAACTTCACGAATTTACAGCACTAAGCTTACAGAAGAAACTCTCGCTCTAATATACATGAGCCTTAAAGTTCTAGAAATTTCTATTAGGAGCTGAATTAAGTAGTTTGACACAGTTTCTAATCTGAGTAATTACATAAGGATCAGAATGTTCTGGAATGTTCTTATACAAATTGGTCACGGCTGAATGACTTCCGGTTCTAGATTGCTCTAGAACTTGACGTACACAATTTTTCGTAACATGCTTTTATTATGTTTTCTATTGACTACATATAATACTTCGGCTCTATGACGAAAGCCTTTGTGTTATTCTTAGCTGTTGGAATCTGGCATAAGTGCTGGAATCGGAAAAGTGGCAACATTCCAAAAGAGGAGAAATGAAAGCTGCGTTTATAGTGTAGGACCGCAATTTGATGGCCGATAAACACGAGGGATTTTGCTCCAGGGTCGATTTGCACGACTAGTACACAGTGGGGTGCACAGTATGGGAGCTTGCTCCATATTATGCTACAAACAAGGGAGCGTTTTCAAGTTTGTTCAATTTGCCCAGGGATCTTTGTTCCCAAATATGCTCCCGGTTTAATGTAGTGGAGAATGTTGCAGGGTGGAAATTCCGCTCCCGAAAATGAATTACGCCCATGAAATCGTTGATACACACGGAGGAGCTTTGCTCACGGAGTGTGGCCCTGGAACAAAGTCCAGAAGCAAAACCCCTCGTGTGTATCGGCCTTAAAACTCCCTAAGTCCATACAAACTAGGCTATACTAATTTAGCCCTTTCGCATTCCCTCTATTGAGTCTGTTTTCGTTTTCTTTCTTTAAGCCTTCTAAACTTGATGATATACCAATTTGTGTATTTTGGGACTTTGACATCAGGTACATTTTAATATCCACACCAGCTAATTTTTGGTTCTAATCTATGTATATGTTTAAGTTAAATAAATGATCATCCTGATTTATCCAGGTCCAAAATCTTAAAATCTACCTATTAATCATTTATTTGCATGTTTCTTGTGCAGGAGTCGATTCAACGGTTCCTGGTCAAACAGGGGATGCACGTTAGTCAACTAAACTAACGCTAAAGTTGTGTGTAGTTGTAATCATGTCACGAACTTCGCCGTTCTTTTGCAAGTGGGAGAAACAAAAGTGAGTAAACCCTTCTATATTTGCAAATTATGGTGTCACCCTTTTTTTCTTTTTTGGTTTGTTTTTTTTCTTTCTGTAAATGGAACTCGAACAAACTAACAGCGTAAGTTCTCATCAAGAAAGGCCATTTTAATCATCATCTAACCTACTGAGATGGCTTACATCATTTCGTACGGCCCGGATCTTGGTCAGTATATTCAGTTTAATTAATTAATTAATTTATTTATTTATTTATTTATTCATTAAATAATTTATTTATTTATTTATTTAAATGGTTAATATATTATTTATTTGTTTTTAAATCACATATGGTCTGGCCTACCTCTTTTTCCTCACCTAGATTCCTGACAGACATCAGGTGGCCTTGGAAGTCATCACTTATATTGGCTGCGGGCTGTCGCTAGTGGGCGAGACTTTAACTGTTCTCACCTATCTGGTTTTGATGTAAGTAACCCCTCCGTAGCATAGTCATACCACCAATAAAGCAGTTCATTTCTCTGGCTCTTCCGTGTTAATTAATGTTCTTTGTCTTGAATTTCACAACAGGAACCTCAAGCAGGAGCAGTGTCAGATAAGACTCAATCTAGTCATAGCCATAGCCGTGGCACAAATCATTTTCCTCGCAGGAATTGATGCTACATCAAAGCAGGTAGCTTCATTTAGAGAACTAATCACCATCTGATACGTATGTTCTGAAACTTACGAAGAGGTTCGGCAGGGATCAACCTTTCACGTTCGAAAAAGCTGAAGAACAAAAGTCAGTCGTTTCTTAGTTTAATAGCTCTACAAAGTTATTTGTGTACAAAAGTCAATTTTGATAGGAGTTGGATTGGGAGTTATAATTGTTTTTTAGTTTGTTAGTTAGTTAGGTTGTCTCTTTGGCTCTCAGCTTGTTTTGCTTTGATTCTTTTGTTTGTTTGTTTTGCTTTTGTTGTTGTTGTTGTTTTTAACTAATGTGAAAGACTTGAACTGATTCTCTAATACTATCGTTCTTTCACAGGGAGCCTGTATTTTTGTAGCAGTGTCTATCCATTATTTTTATCTGGTCGGGTTTGCCTGGATGCTGATGGAGGGAATCTACTTGTACCTCATGGTTGTCAAAGTTTTCAACACCCTAGTAAAAATGAAACTATTTTATACATTCTCTTGGGGTATACACAAGCCTTTGTTTGGTAAATTACGTAACTACCCTTCATGACTAAGCTTAGCATCAATGGAAAACAAGAAGTGATTCGTCAATCAATGTAGCTAAATAAACCTGAACAGCACTCCATCAAAACCATCTTCCGTATAAACGATACAGATTAGATAGCGAGGTAGTCGGTAGCAATAAGGATGTGAAAAGATTTTATACAGTTAGGGACTGCAACAGCAATAGTTGCATCATTCAATTAATATCTAGATTTAGCCAAGCTTAAAACCAGAGCTCCTGGGCCGAGTTGTGCAAAGCCCGATAAGCTAACCCAGGATAAGCGAGAATTTTGATTTGAGTATTGTAATTTTGTAGGTTTTCTGTATATTGTTTGGCCTTCTGTTTTGAGTTTCAATAATCCCAGAATACACAAAGCAAAAGCAGTGAAAAACATTTGTATATAGGAAACATTTATACTTTGGTTAACTTTTAATCCTGGGTTAGTGTTAACCGGCTTCGTAACAACCTGGCCCTGATTACAGGAAGTTAACATGACATGAGCCCGTGATCCAATTGAAAACCAGTGCTTTGTCAGCAACGATAAACTTGAGCCCCCCGATATGGTCACGTGATGCTGGTCAGTGCATACCTAGTTTTGACAGGTGTCAATTTACCATAACAGGGATGCGCAATATCAAAGAAGTACGCTATAAACCAAGGCTGCATGTCTCTGTCAACCTATTACCTGGGATATGGCCGCTATCTTGCGCGACTCCACCGTCGTCGTAGTGCGCACGCGCCCACTAGCAATACTGATAACCATGATAGCCATAAGAAAATCATTTCCTGGCTTTTCTTTTCTTTTCTTTCCCATATGAGTATGTCAGTTTGATTTCTCTTGTAGGCTTCCCATTGCTTATGGTGGTGTGTTCGATTGTGATCGCATCCGGTGCAGAACACGGAGTTACAAGCTATGTACATAGTGACTAGTAAGTATCTGGCAATTTAAATAACGAGAAAAAGTTTTTTATTGGCTTTTATACTGGAGCCAGTTTCACGAGGCCGACAGTTAGGATGTTTCTAAGTGTTTGTTTCAAATACAGGTGTCTACTGTTAAGAAGCAATTGGTGACATTTCTCTTATCGTAGGACTCCATTTGCCTTTGAAAATCTGGCCCCTAGACTGGACCCAAGCCTATAAAGCGATGTTTTCATTTTGACAACTACATGTACACAGTGAAGATTGTTTTTGGGTGCATAACTAAACCGTAGATAATTTTTTTTTCCCATACAATTAGCTAAGGACAAACGTAAAAGAAAATTTCTTTTTTCCAATCGTAAAAACAGAAATCTGACTGTATTCTTTATTGATTGATTGATTGATTGATTGATTGATTGATTAATTGATTGATTTTTTTGTGCGTGTGTTTTTATAACGTATAGGATGTATCTTGTTTTTGCAGCTGTTGGATTTCATTCTCAAATAATTTGGTTTGGACCTTTGCCGCCCCAGTCCTCGTGGTCGTCCTGGTAAAATTGTAGTTGTTACATTTTTTTTCTGTGAACCTAGTTAGCATATAGTTGTTCACGCAAATGTCGGCCCTCAAAAATCATCATTTTCTTAATATCAAAAACCTCATCGACGATTCTTGTAAATCATGTATCAGCCATTTTAAATGCCATCATTTGCAACAACTGGTAGTGTCCCATTGGGAAAAAAAACATTTGGTTGTTGTTTAGAGGATTAGTAAAAGTTGATGAGCCATTTCGTCAAACTAACAGAATAAGCTAAACCTGCTCTTGTTAAAACATTGTGTGGTACTGTGATCAAGTTTTAATCCCTTGAATTTGTAATTGTATCGCATAGAATTCCTCGAAAGATTATAAAGCCCGTTTACCGTTTGTTAGTATCTGCATTAGTTCCGGAGATATTGAAGTTTGAAAAACCTATAAAATATGCAAATGAGAGGACTGTTAATGGACTGATGATGTCTTACACTCAAATGGATATTACTTGAAGTATATAAATAAGGCTCTCAGTCAATTTGCAGCAGATACCATTGAAACTTGGTAGGCTAATAGTACACACAGACAACACACCTACGGCTATTAGTAATTATGTTCCCATGGCAGTTCACTCTTTCTAGTCCCTGCCAACCTCAATTCAATATTTCAGTAATTTCTAGCTCGAAAAACATATTTATATGTTTGCTGGATCATAGACATGGGGCACCCTTGGCAAATATCAAACTGCAGCACTAAAGGTCTGGAACTCAGTATGTTGCCATGGTAACCAAATTGTTAAGCTCATATGGTGAAGCTCATCAAATAAAATCTTACTGCAGATAATCAAACATTTCTTCATCATACTTCAAAAAATTTAGTTCAGCTTTGAACTGACCGATCCTTATTCGCAAGTTAACTTCAGAAAATTTAAATGATGTTTTAGTGGTGGAAACCCACAGAACGATAACTCGCCGAAATCGCGTTAGATCGGCCCGAGGGGCTGGCAAACAACAAAGAATACAACACAGCAACAGGGTAAGTAGATTTTATTCACAAAATATGTCTATCAACTTTATTGGTCACAAAATTACAATATAATTAAAAGAAGAAAAGGACCAATAGGAATTGCGTGAACGGGAAAATAAAGTTACCCATGCGAGGCGCAACCCTAGAAGCTAGTAAGAATGGTAATAGAAAATCTTAAATTTGATAAAAATTGCAATAAAATCTAATAATTACTTATAGTTAAAAATTATAGATAAATCTAATTAATTACAATAGTTTAAAACAAGATGCGGATAATATTAGTCACAGAAAATTAAGAGCGGTGGCAAGGGCAGTTACGGAAGAGGAACCAGGAGCAAGGCATGTCAATATCATAGGTAGTGTCCAGTAAAGTAAAATAAGTGGCGTGCAAAAAATATTTGAATGAACTTGGGCAAGAAAATTTGTCTTGAGGGGCGAGATTACAGATAGTGTTCCAGGGTTTTACAATTCTATGAAAGAAGAAGCTTGAAAAGTTGCGGTTTTACAGTAAGCAGGTTTTAGTACGAGGGTGGGGTTCCTAGAGCGGGACCGGCCATGTGTGGTAAAAGTAACATATCGTTCAATTTTTAGGTCAGTATATCCAGAAATACAGTTATAGAGAAATAAAAGATCTCTCAGTTCCCTTTCATATGTTAGTGGTAACAAGCGAAGAGTCAGCAATCGTTGTTTGTAGGATATCTCGCCGATTCTAGTTCTTAGTATCTAGCGAGTGGCGCGCCTCTGGACTCTTTCTAAGATTGTTCTCAAATTGACACTAGCAGGAGACCAAACTTCCGTGGTATAAGTAAGCTGTGACTTCACGAGAGATAGATAAAGTGTCCGCCTTACTTTGATGTCGGTCATAAGTGGGCAAGTTCTCTTTAAGAGTCCCAGCATTCTATTAGCCTTGAGTACAATACGCGTTACATGCGAGTCCCACGTTAGATTTTTAGTAATAGTTACACCGAGGTCTTTTTCTTCCTGAACGCGTTGTATGTTTACCTCTCCAAGGTGATATTCATGATTTACAGATGTTTTCTTTCGTGTAATTGTTAGCACTTTGCATTTGGAGGCGTTGAACTTCATATTTGATTCGTGGCTCCAGGTATTAAACTTGTCAGATCCTGCTGGAGAATAGCACAGTCCTTCACTGACAAAATAGTACGGTGCAGCTTGGTATCATCAGCATACATAGCGGTGCTGGTTTGCTCATGGATGACATCAGGGAGGTCATTGATAAATATCACAAAGAGGAGTGGGCCGACAAGACTACCCTGGGGTACACCGGAAGTGACCGGTAGACGCTCAGAGGCGGTGCCGTCAATCACAACTCTCTGCGATCTGTCCTTTAGGTAGTCAGAAAACCAATCTAACAGTTGACCTGTGAAACCGTACCATTTCAGCTTTTCAATAAGAATGACGTGATCAACTGTGTCGAAGGCCTTGGCAAAATCAAGGTACAAAATATCCGTCTGTTTATTTTTCTCGAGTGCCTCCCCAATTGAATGGAGTACGGATAAGAGTTGCGAAGAGCATGAACGGGAACGCATGAATCCGTGTTGTAAGGATGTAATAGATTGCGAGACATGGGAATAAAGTCTATTACAAACGCAGCGTTCCATAACTTTACTCACAATTGGTAAAAGTGAGATTGGTCTGTAATTTTCAGCTGGCTCTAAAAGATCTTTTTTATGAACCGGAGTAACATCAGCTGACTTCCATTCTGATGGGAACCGCCCAGTACGCAGAGAATGGTTGAATAGGGAACAAAGACTTAGCGCGATCTGCTCACTGCACTCTTTAAGAATACGCGCAGGAATTCCATCGGGGCCAGTGGCTTTTGACGGATCCAAAATAAACAAGCAATCTCTCGCCTCGTTGAAAGATAGTGTGATCTCAGAAAGTTCCGTATTTATTCTCATGGGATACATTTGCAAACTGCGTGCTTTGTCCTGCTTGGATGATGTTAACACAGAGCAGAAATAAGCATTAAAAAGCTCAGCCTTTTCAGCTGCAGTTTTTGCTGATTTCCCGTCAAAGGTGATCTCAGTATTCGAGCCCGGTCGATGATGTAGGATAGCTTTGTGATAGTTCCAGAATAGTTTAGGGGTTTCCTTTAAAGAGCCTTCAATTTTAAGGAGATAGTCGCGATGTTTTTGTCGAACAAGTTTCTTGATTTCATTGCTTAAAGATCTAAGCTTTAGCTTCCGTTCCACGGTTTTGCTTTCACGATATTTCCTCAGGGCACGGTACTTTCTGCGTAATGCAGACTTAACTTCCCTGTCTATCCAAGGAGGAGAGTTGGTGTCTCTAATGGTCTTCATTGGGACACATTCAGCAACTGCTGCCAGAAATAAATCTTTCCACCGAGACCAATAGATGTCAACATCGTCGGAGTGCGATATAAGAATAATTGGCTTTTCAAGCAAAGCCGTTGCATTCCCATAAAAACCTTTATAAATTCAAACCGTTGTAACATCACACCTCCGTATACTGCAAGGCGTGAGTCATGTTTCGCGTGGTCAAATTCGGTCGTTATGTAATAGTACATGCCATATGTCACGTTAGCCTGAACGTTCGCATAAAAAAGGGAAAAAAAAGGATAACATTGAGAGCTTGGGCCGCCTGTGGACAGAGGTGTATTTAAGAGTGCTTGACATGTAGCGAAGAAATGATTTTCTTCAGTGTTTCTTGGACAGGAATAGAAAAAACTTGATCCTTGGCAATTTCACTGTCCAGAAATATTTCTATAGAGCACCATGTTAATCCTTTGTCGTTCCCTAGAGTCTTAAGTCACAGGTCCAGTATCTGAGTCTCGTATCTCTATTATGAACAAAAGAAGAAGGACAGAAGACCTGTTAGCGAAAATGCCTACAAGTTCTTATCTATTTAGCGTGCGTTTGACTGAACTAATAATGTATAAGATAAGGCCATACTTCCGCCAGAATAAAGTCCAACAATTAGTAGCGATCACCTCAGTGAAGTAATTCCTTGTTATGAAGCGCTAAACGTATTTGCTTAAAAAGTTATCAACAAGTAAAAAAAACGAGAACGATTTTATTAATGCTTTTAACAAGGCTGCGTTCACACTTTGCTTAAACGAAGCACATTTCCTTGCAGAGATTCTTCATCTTCATAATGCATGTTCTCCGAAGCACAGGTGTTCGCACCGCGTATCTTCGAAAGAAGCAGAAATGGGAAAACACAAAGAATAGCAACTTTCCGGGCTCTCGCTCAGTGGTAGAAAACTCAAGCGCCTGGTCAGAAAAGCATGCCATGGGTAACCTGTGTACCAACACAGAGAGTCCCGATCCAATGTTCAGACGACATCAGATCTCGCCAATCAACTCCGATCGAATGGACACCAGAGAAAGCTGCCTCACCCCAGTGAACTTATAAGTTCTGTAAATTTACACAAGTGTGACGAGCACTGAAAACGTTTTCTATAATTGGAGCTTGTCAATCACTGCTCAGTAGTCATTGGTTAAATCGTAATATTTTAAGGCAAACCAACCTAGGCTAAAGCATGAGAAACACAGGCGGCCGCAAAGAAATGTTGAACATTGGTGCACTTCGTTAGGAAGATTAAATTTTTTCGGTTCGACTTATGTTGCTCCTGTTTATTCTCAAGCTTATGCGCTACCGAGTAAAAACCATTGTCAAGCTGGGATTAGTAAAAAAGTCCAGCTTGCACACTTAAATAGTGTTCCGCGATTTTTTTTGTTTTTCTTTTTGTTTTCGTTTTTGTTTTTTTGTTCTCTGATTATTGTTTCCTCAAGTGTTTAACCATATTATTACGACACTTGAACAATGCAAAGGTTAACAAATAACCAAAATGAACGACCAAGCACTAAGGAAGAGACTGGGCACTAGTAGTTTTCATAAGGTGTTTCTCAAAATGAACCCGTGGAACCCCGCCCCAAAATTTCAGCCGTTAGAAATTGACTATGATTAAACATTGGAGAAAAATAAAATGTAAATCTACTCGGCATTTTTTGTAAATTAATAGCATGAAAGACGGCATTAGGAAGGCAAAAAAAAAAAAAAAATGAAATAAAATAACGCATTAGTTCCCTTTAAAAAGGGCAGCATTTTGTTCAGGGACGGATTGTTCAAAGCCCGATCAAGCTAAGTCAGAATTAGCAAGATATTTCCTTTAAACTTTTCGATGAGGTTTTCCGTTTATATTTTATTGTCCTTCACTTTTGAGCTTGGGTAATCTCAAACTACTCAAAACATAAGCGTGAAAAACATTTTTAAACAAGAAAAAATTTAACTTCCCCTAACTTTTAATCCCGAGTCAGCGTAAACCGGCTTTTGGAACAACCCAGCCCGCAAAGCCAAAACAAACCGATTACTTATTTACACTGCGGTTGGAAAATTTGTATTTATCGAATTCGTCAATTCAAATTAAGATGATTCTTGGACGCTAAAACTGTTGAAAGGTTCATAAGCTTCATCACTTTGAACTGACCGATCCTTATTCGCAAGTTAACTTCAGAAAATTTAAATGATGAGCTAAGCTAATATTTCCTTAATCCGGAATAAACAAGCTAACTATTAAATTCGTGTTTTATTATAATACTCCGTTTTTATAGCCTGCTTACCAAACTTGAACAAACCAAAGCCATGTAACGTATCATTGCTGTCATTAAACACGACGAGTACTTGAAAACACGACATATTTGTTTTCTATATTTATTTAGGATTGTATATTGGATTTCGTGTCATAAAGGTTTCTAGATAAATAGGAAAGCCCTTTCGCCATTTATCTGTCGTTTGGTCAGTGTAATCTTAGTGAAAACGGCTTGACAGGGATAAACGGATAGGAAAAATTCTCTGCCGCATCTGATGTTCCCAAGCCACAGCCCACTGTTCAGGGCATACTTTTAGCGTTAAAGCACGCATGCACTGCACGTCATGTTGAAATATGGGATCCGTAGCAGTGTGCACAAACACCAAGTAGTTGAAATGAAATGACACGTGACTGCAAACAAATACAGCTCTACATCTCCGCGCTCTTCAACAGAAATATGTCTTGTATTCTTCTCTCTTACCTTAACACCTGAAGTTTCCTTGGAGACCATAATACGTGCCCATCAAGCTTAAAGTAGAGCGTTCATATCCCCTTTTCAATAAAAAAAAAATTAAATGACCACTAAGCTTCATTTTAATTTAATGTGTTTCATTGAATTTATAAGAGAGTTTAATATGTTAATTTATTTAAGAAAAAGCCTCCGACGAAGTTATTGCCACACTATTTTCTACCATTTCCCAGCCCTGGCATTAGCACAAAATAATTTCGCTTGGATAACACTTTTAAAAGGTGTTTCGATACATAACAAGCATTTTCAATCAGCTTTTAACGAGTCTCTCCTCACTCGGATAAAGTGTTTAGAAATGAATTGAAGTTTGAAATAATGTATTTCCTAAAGGAGAAGGTCAACGCAAAAAAAAATCTCGCACTATAAGATGAGCTACTCACCGCAGTTTCAGCCTCTATAGTGCAGGTTTCACTTAAAACATTCTCCCAATGTTCGTTATCGTTGCCGCCATTTTGAACAGCATTCAGCAGCCAGGCCGCGTTTTCGTGTCGTCATTTGGTTCAAGGGATTTTGTCCATGGCTTCCGACAAGCCTTTTATATACCCTCTAGGTTATGACTGCTCTTAAGCCGTATTATTTTGAGCCAAACGTGCTTAACTTCAAACCACGAAAATGCTAGCCGTAAAGATGGTGAAGTGGATTATCGGCTGGGAAAAAAAGAGTACATTTTGCTAACCTTGTGAAGGATGCCAGGTCAGTCGCAGGTTTTTCTGCTTCTCGCCAATTTTGAGTTGGACGGAATGGCCTCAAAGAAACACGGCCCGGCTCCTAAGTACAGTTTCAAAATGGTGCCGTCCAGAGTCGAAGTTTGGGCTTCTTTCGAGTTGAATTTCTTCAGGGTAGCAATACTTTAGAGACTGATAGTCTTCTGAGTGGAAAAACCCATGGTTACTTGCTATAGGTGGAGACAAAAAAGTAAGTTTTTTGGAGCGACCTTCTCCTTTAAGGCAATCAATATTTCCATGAAAACTTTAAACAAAAAATTGAAAGACTTTGTGCTCATAGCATGTGACTTTTTTTTCCTAGTTTAACTCAAGCGACAACCGAGTGACAATCTGTTGACAGTTATGAACTAGATCATGAGCCCATTGTTAGGTGTAATTAACAGACAGAATCTTTTTTCCTTCATAACTTCATTTAAAATCAATTTTTCTGTCTTTATTTTTTATTTTTTTCAAATAAAAGGTAGCAAAAAGATCTATCTAAAAATAAATTGTCAATTTTTTGGTAAACTGATAAACAAAATAATTTCCTGACAAACTGGAATTGCTTGTGAGCTGACACTTAACTTCAGGGAACGAAAGTATATTGCTAGCATATTATGTAAATAGCTATGAGGAAATTATGCAAGACAGTTGGAAACTCTTCATGAAAGGTATTTTTTGGTTCATTTTAGTAACACTGACAACATAACTCGCTTTCCAATTTGTAAGCCATTTCGTCTTTTCGAACAGAATTTCTCCTCATTAAGTCATGACAGGTTTATTGTTTGAACAAAAGTTCAAAAGTCCTTATTTTGCCGTCCTATTACAAGATGGGAAACGAAACTTTTAACATCAACCAAACAAATAATAGAATGCGAAACAAAATAAAACTTTTTATGCCGACCATTGTACTGAACTGAATTCGGGAGCTCTCTGTGGGGTCGAACTAGTTTGCTGAAGATGATATGATGTACAACAAAATGATCAACTCGTTAATTGGCATTTCTTAGCCACTTATACTGTGGCGGTTTTAATTGAAACTCAAATAAAAGTTAATTGTTAACAATGTACATGGTAATGGATCCTCATAATTTCAGCAAAGGTGGGGCAAAAAAGGCGCCCCACGACTGTTTAGCAAAGACTGTTCAACAAATGTGCCTTGACTATAATAGGTCAATTTATCCACATATATAACATCATGCCTTGGCTTGATGTTTGTTTTTTCACTCTAATACATTTTACATTATGTCGATCGGAAGAAAAGTACCGAATGAATGTGGATCCGGAAATTACTCGAAAGTTTTAAAGTCAGTCTTCCGTTTTTGTAATTTTTTTGATAGATATTTAGAATTTATTGAGGATTGAATTAGGCCAAGGTGATATTAATATAACAGAGGATCTACTCTGATAGCTGTCAAGCCGTATTTTCAATAATTTCCTCTCAGTTCTACTTTAGACAAATTGTTTGCACTGGCTAAATTGCGAATCCTATTAATTCGTCGTCAACTGATGCAGTTTTCTGACATACAGCAATTCTGGTATTGCCATTTACAAGAAGAACGTATTCGTTTTCAAGCATAACCAAGTGCAAGCGTCTCTCAGGTACTTATTTGACCTGATTCATGACATGACCCATCTCACGTATGTTAAGCTGGAAATGTTGTTTATATATATATATATATATATATATATATATATATATATATATATATATATATATATATATATATATATATATGTATATATATAAATCTTCACAAACACCAGCCACACATAAACGATCTTCATGAACTCATATATACTATCACAAATGAAGACAAACTGA
>NC_138152.1:19811971-19859471 GCF_964199315.1 Orbicella franksi | reverse complement strand
TTCAGTTTTAAAATATTTCACTGGCAAAAATCTCTATAGTTATGATTATTTACTTGGTTGGGTTTTTTTACGCTTGTATTCCTTTATGTTGCAAAAAATAGTGGAAAACACTAAATTTTTAGAATAGTAGTAGTAGTAGTAATAGTAGACTTCATCGGAGAGGGTAACATAAGTGAGTCCATTTCAGGCGAACTAGTAGCTTGTTGATGTAGACTGATTAAAATGGGCCTTTCACTAAACCAAAGGTTGAAAAGTATAAACAAATCAGCCTCTGAAACCCAGGCGCAGTGACTTCAGTTAGGACGAGATAAACCCGTAAAAATGGACGCAGAGAAAACTTACAGTAACTCTTGCGCTTCAATTTTTGCGGTGTTTACTTCCTCCAGCCCCAATTAACAGCCCGTGGTTCCGAGTCTCCGATGGTAAAGCAATAAAAGGAATGAATTTTTTATTATTATTGTTCGCGTTTTGCTAAAGCAAAACAGGAGGTTCAAGTGTTCGTGAAAAACACAATTCGTATAGTGTAATCTTCTGGGCGAGGGAAGTTTTGAAAAGAACTGTTGCTGGTGACTGACGTTTCGACAGCCTGAGCGGAAATTGTCTTCAGAGTCAAGCGCACCGCGTTTGTCAGTCGTGGTGTTTTAATTCCAGTCCATGCATTGAAACTTATTGGTCTGTTTAGCTTTGATGGTATTGGCTGTAGGACTCTTAACGTCTGTCAACAGTCGTTGGTTAGTTCTTCTACATACGTAAGTTTCGATCCGTCTATTGTTAGTCAAATTAGGTAGGTCTCATTGAGATCCCTCTGTCAGGTAGATATCTATCATTAATAACGCAAACAATAGGGTAAATCGCGGAAATGTTTGTTCGTATATTAAGTCCTATTAAAGTCATTTAATTGCATCTCTACTTGAATTAAATACACGCCAATCTTTATAGCATTAATTGTAACATGGTTGAGTAGATGTTGTAATGTCGAGCGCATGCATCGTCAAACATTCGTCATGCAGGTCTATCGAGCAGTGTGGAGTACCAAACCTTTTCAGACTCAAAAAGTTATAGTGAAGACTGACTGAACGAGGAAAAAAAGAGAGAGCCGAAATTTAAACCAGGCCTCACTGCCTGGGTAAAAAGAAACAACAACAGCACCGTGCTCTTTCTTTTTTCTTTCGTTTTCCATTGCGTTCATCGTTTGCTTTGTTCAAACAAAATAAATCGTAGCATAGTAAGTAAGTAGTCAGTCTTGTCCATAACAACAGTGACACGTCCATAACAACAGTCTTGTCCATAACAACAATGACACGTCCATAACAACAGTCTTGTCCATAACAACAATGACACGTCCATAACAACAGTCTTGTCCATAATAACAATGACACGTCCTTTGTCGGTTGGTAGTATGACAATGTTGTTGTCGTTTTTCAATCGTTTCAGTGCTTGTTGTTCGTCTTGTGTCACGACCACCTAAACGAACAGAATGCCGAAATCCGGTTTACTAAAGAAATCGAAGAAAATGGAAAACTTACTTTTCTAGACTGTTTGGTAAGCCGCGACAACAACGAATTAAGAACGACAGTGTACAGAAAATCGACGCATACCGACAGATTACTTGACGAATCATCCTACAACCCGACTTCACACAAAGCCGCGACTATAAAGACTTTGACGAGACGAGCGCAACTAGTTTGTGACACACCGGACAGCTTACGTGACGAAAACAGATACCTTAAACGTGTTTTTCACAAAAACAACTACAACGCTGACTTTATTAGACGAAACATTTACCGACCTACTGAAGCTGACGCTACGAACAGGAACCCAACACCTGTTACTACATTGACCATACCTTACATTAAGGGCACTTCTGAGACCATCTCACGGATCCTGCAGCCCTACAACATCCGTGTAGCCCACAAACCTACAACTACGTTACGACACTTACTGACCAACGTGAAAGACAGAGACGAACCTAACAACAGACAGGGAGCAGTTTACAAGATGAAATGCTCCGACTGCCAGGCTTCCTACATTGGTGAGACTGGCAGAAACCTTAACACGAGACTGACTGAACACAAACGAGCCACGAGAAATGGTGATGCCAACAATCACATTGCTGTACATCATCAACTGACAAACCACAACATTGACTGGGACTCTGCTCAGTGCTTAACCAACAGCACAAACTATTTTCAACGACTGAGTCTGGAAAGCTGGTACACTAACTTAGAACAAACGCCTCTCAACGGATGTCAACAACTACCAGCGCCTTACAAACGACTTATCCATGACGGAAACGAAACCGACAAACGGACTTCTAACAGACCGACTTAACAATACACGGACCAAAAACCGACCTATTTGACTAACAATAGACGGTTCGAAACCCACCAATGACTGATGACAAACTTTACACGAGTCTTTCAGCCAATACCATCATGGCTATACTGACCAATCACGTTCAACGGACCAGACTTATAACGTCATCGACTGACAAACACTATTCACTTGACTGTGAAGATGACTTCCGCTCAGGTTGTCGAAACGTCAGACACCAACAACAGTTCTTTTCAGAACTACACTCACCGGGACGATCACACTATACGAACTAAAAATAAATCGTATTTATACAAAGCGCCAGTAACTGTTGAGTTTTCTAATTTCTGGTGACCAGTGAAACGATGAATGACCTGGTTACCCAATAAAATAGCGGAAATACGTGAACATCCGTTTAAAAGTCTGTCTAGATGCTTTTCCGGACTGTCGTATAATTCGCTATTTTGAGGGACATCTCCAGGTTACTTACCGCAAAAGGCAATTCACGTTTCTTTGCCATAAGACTATTCAATGTCACTATTTTAAATTTTTATTACTGTTATCCTATAGAAATAAATAAAATACAATAGACGCACTTTAGAAGTACTTGAGTAGATATATACATACAATAAATTAAAGTACGAAAACTTTCTTCAGATGATAAGTCCAAATAGAAGCACTTTATGGCTTTCTTACTTAAATTAAATACGCGCCATGTTCGAGTGGATGTTATAATGCCAAGCGTCGCTTTACATTCTTCACGCAGGTCTGTCAGGCAGCGTGGAGTACCAGGCATTTTCAGACTGGAAAAATTACAGTGAAGCTCAAACAGCATGTCAAGGATATAACTCCAAACATCTTGCAATTATAAACGAGCCGGATGAACTAACTCAGGCGAAAATGGCTTTTAATTATAGCAGGATAACGAAGTACTGGACGGCTCTACAAGTGTTGTAAGTAATACGTATCCACTGTTGCCGTTAATTTTTGGTTAAAAGAACTAGGGTGCATCAAAACAAATCTCGTTGAACCTATGGGAGAAGTGTTCCGCTTTAAATCAGACGGCAACTAATTACAAGCAGTGCAATTTTTTTTTTTTTTTACCCTAGGCCCGGTACCTTGAAGGCTGACAAACTAACTGAACATTAAACTCGCAATAACAACAAAACTAAACAGTATCTGCGTTAAAGTTATCAGAGTAAGCTTATAACTCAAGCATGTTAAATAGTTGGCAATTGTAAACTAATTGTTTTGTGTTGGTTAAGCCCATGAATTTCACGGCATTAAACAATAAGGCAATACTTGTTAATACTACAAAGCCGATTTTTGTAGTTTTCTTTGTGTTAAACAGGTGCCTCATTGACTGCTAACATGTCCTCTTCTTCTGGTAGCAAATGGGGGATCGATTTTGCTCCCTACTTTCGCAAACCTGGGAGGTGGATAGGAGTGGACTGCAGTGGAAAGCTTCCACCAAAGGCACATCACAATTGGAAAACCAGAGGTCATTCCGGCCAACTGTCATTACAGAATTCAGAACAGCTGGAAAGGTTCCATCTCTTATGCAACTTGCAGCTATTGAGGTATGGGGTTATGGACAGGAACTTTCAATACATGACTTACCAAGAGAATGCCAGTTCTTCATACAAAACCTGCCAAACATTGTGCAGTCTTTGAACATTGATCTTCCATCCACTTTGGACATGCATACCACCCAGTTACCTGTGCAAGAAGAAAGAAAGTCAAATATGGGGTGGCTCTTTCTAAAAATGTATTTTCGTAAAAAGATTATTTTCAATTGTAACAATTTCATACTAAATAAATGTGCTTCAATTATGTTCTATTTGAGATTCAGATAAAGTAATTAGTTTGTGAGGAGTCTTAGCCATTTGTAAAATACAAATTGTTGCAGTGTAAATAATAGTGATCATAAATATCAAAATACTTCCGAGTGATTATAATGTAATACATGATCACTGTAGAGTTGTACAGTCAGCAGTTTACAGTGAATGTGAATATAAAAATACTTCTGAGTGATTATAATGCATGACTGCTGTAAAGTTGTACAGTCAGCAGTTTACAATGAATTTGAACATACATAATTGTTTTTCATTATCATTCATATGGGACAGTTGTTTAAAACCAGCATGATAAGTAAGCCGCATAATTTTCACAGTAAAAATGTCAGTATTGCTAATTTTTAACGAAAAGTTTGCTTCAAATTACACAAGAGTGTTGTATAAGATAAAATAACATAAAGCAGTGTACTAATGTACATGAGGTACCATGTTGCATGAGAGAAAAAACAAGGTTGAAAGGAATCGAAAGTAACTTAATATAGTGGAATGTAAAGCAGAGCAGTGTTTATTAAAACCTGATGTAACTGATAAAACGCACAACAGACTGAATAATTTTATTCCCTCCCAAAATATCATGAAAATATTATCAACAGCGAGATGTCTAAACAAGACCACCTTTATTCAGATCATTGAAAATGAAAGTGCGTATTATGTTGGGAAAAAATCATTACTGCAATACCAATCAGTTGTTGTGGCTTACTAATCAATACTAGCAGGGGGTAACTATTTGCATTTACCTGAAAGAATGGAGCGTGAACTCACCTCTCGTAGCTTCGAATTTAACATCTCCCAAGCTGTCTCCGTGCGCTTAGTGCATTCGATATTTATTCCACTACAATATCTCGGGCGCGCAGGGAAAAAGTTGAAATAACTTCGAGAGCAATCAGTCTAGGCCTCTAGACCTTCATTATCCAGGAAACTAGAAGGCAAATCTCGAATTTCACCGTTTCGGTTTTTCGATATCACCGCCTCCGCCCGCCGAGGACGGCAAAAAAGTAAAAAAATACGTATTTCTGCCACTTACGCGACGAAAGAGAAAAAATTAAAACGGTAGAACTATCAGCTGTGCCCCATTCTTCCTTCTTTTCACGTCTATGGGCCAAAAACTTCGCGTTGGAAGACGATATTCAGCCAAGAAGTTTACACGAACACATCACACCTATTTCGTTTAATCTCCACTGGCTTCCTGTTAACTATCGTATCATCTTTAAAATTCTACTCATCACGTACAAGGCCCTAAACGATCTGGCACCTTCATACGTTCGTGATCTTCTCACTCCTTACACTCCGTCTCGTCGGCTACGTTCATCTTCTAAAGAACTTCTTTCCATTCCGCACTTCAATTTGAAAACATATGGCGCAAGATCTTTCTCTGTAGCAGCTCCTACACTCTGGAACACTCTTCCGTCTGACATCAAGAACAGCTCCTCAGTGTCCCTTTTTAAACATAAACTAAAAACGTTCCTTTTTAAAAAAGCATTTTTATAACTCTTTAGCGACATTTTTTTATTTTTACTTTATTAGTCTTAAGTGTTTTTAATATTTCTAACTGTAAAGCGCTTTTGAACTTTTAGGATATTGGCGCTATATAAATATTTTATTATTATTATTATTATTATTATTATTATTATTATTACAATAATTTGACTGGAACAAGTGTTTCCGAGAAACCGTTCGACTGCGCATGTCATAATTTTTTTCCTGCTGATGTACGGCATACCATTCCGTGAGGCCTAAATTTCGTTGCGCTCGTGGGAGTAAGAAACATGGCGAACTCTGTCGAAAGTGATGTTGTTAGTTTCGATTCCGCTCTCGAGAAATCTCTCAAGCGTTTATGTGAACTTGGAATGTCTCGCGAATTACGAACGGAGCAAAAAGACGCAATTTCCACACTGGTATCCGGAAAAGATCTGTTGGCAGTGCTACCCTCTGGCTTTGGGAAAAGCTTAATATTTACGTAAAATGGGGTTGACTAGCCTACACGACTTTTACAGTTCGTGACATTTGTACATTTGCCGTTCTCCGTTTGGTCACTCGACCTTTCTTGGCGCTTCACTCGTGTTCAGGAAGGGCGCTTCATGGTGTGTAATAAGGAGGAATTTTAAGCGGAGTTGAGCCGTTAGATCGTGCTATGGCAAATTTTCATAGGTCATAGGTCTGCATGGTTTGCGCTGTTATCTGCATGTCGACTCGTTGAGTTTGACACCTCTGTAATTTGCCTTGTGTTTATGCATTGTTTAGGCTCATTTCTATTGCCAGATATGCTTTTAAGTCTCCATGAATTTGTTTTTGAGGGACAAAATATGAAATTTACCGTGAACATGTTGCTCACTTGCATTCTATATTGTGACGCCGGGCCCGGCTGTGATTAGAACTGTTTGCAAGCACAGTAGGTAGATCCTTATCACGGATATCATATTTGTTCTCGTACGATTTCCTTCGGAGACGCCGTAGCTTTACTTTGAGAAAGCTATACGTTTGTCTAGAGACATTCTTATGTTTCTTGCAGCTATCTGATAGAGCTTATGTTTCTCTTGCTCGATGTGTAGGTTTATTCCTCCTTTGGTTGTTCTGGCACCACATGATTCAAATGTAGCTGTTTACGCGCAAGTCCTGTTCACTGTTTTGCGTGTTTTATATGCCATTGTTCGGCTTAGTTCAGGCAAGACTATGGTTTCGATCCTCCATGTGGATCTCATCAGTTGCCGGTATTTCTAAAATACTCTGTACGTCTGAAGTTGCTAGCGTAACACGTACCTGTGTGAGAATGCAAGACATCCTGCGGCTTGGCACAAACTTATCGTGGTGTGTACCCATGTGAGACCTCTGGTGTCGAGAAAACCTCATTTTGATTGGTTACCCGCTCATTTCCGGAAATGCAGTGAAGTGCAACTAATCAGGAGGTGTTTCGCATTTTAACGGGCTTTTCGGGCAGGCGTCTTCTCATTTTTCCCCTCCCCCAACCCCCACCGTCTAACATGGCGGTCTAACATGGCGGTCTAAAAAGGCGGTCGCAAGGTTGTAATGCTAACTCGCCCCAATAAGACGCCTGCACTGCAGGCTACATCAAAACCATCTTCCGTATAAACGATACAGATTAGACAGCAGGGTAGTCGGTAGCAATAAGGATGTCAAAAGATTTTATACAGTTAGGGACTGCAACAGCAATAGTTGCATCATTCAACTAATATCTAGATTTAGCCGAGCCTAAAAGCGGAGCTCCTGGGCCGAGTTGTGCAAAGCCCGATAAGCTAACCCAGGATGAGCGAGAATTTTGATTTGATTATTGTAATTTTGTAAGTTTTCTGTATATTGTTTCGCCCTCTGTTTTGAGTTTGAATAATCTCAAAATACACAAAGCAAAAGCAGTGAAAAACATTTACATATAAGACATACTTTTGCTTTGGTTAACTTTTAATCCTGGGCTAGTGTTAACCGGCTTCCTAACAACCCGGCCCTGATTACAGCAAGTTAACATGACATGAGCTCGTGATCAAATTGAAAACCAGTACTTTGTCAGCAACGATAAACTTGAGCCCCCCAATATGGTCACGTGATACTAGTCATTGCATACCTAGTTTTGACAGATGTCAATTTACCATAACAGGGATGCCCAATAACAAAGAAGTACGCTATAAACCAAGGCTGCATGTCTCTGTCAACCAATTAGCTGGGGTATGGCTGCTATCTTGCGCGACTCCGCCGTCGTCGTGGTGCGCACGCGCCCACTAGCAATACTGATAACCATGATAACCATAAGAAAATCATTTCCTGGCTTTTCTTTTCTTTTCTTTCCCATATGAGTATGTCAGTTTGATTTCTCTTGTAGGCTTCCCATTGCTTATAGTGGTGTGTTCGATTGTAATCGCATACGATGCAGAACACAAGCTATGTACATAGTGACTAGTAGGTATCTGACAATTTAAATTACGAGAAAAAGTTTTTTACTGGCTTTCATGCTGGAGCCAGTTTCACGAGGCCGACAGTTAGGATGTTTCTAAGTATTTGTTTCAAATACAGTTGTCTACTGTTAAGAAGCAATTGCTGACATTTATCTTGTCGTCCTCTACGAAATTTAATTGTCATTGTAAAGCCAAAGCAAACCGATTATTTATTTACACTGGGGTTGGAAAATTTGTATTTAACGAATTCGTCAATTCAAATTAAGATGATTTTTGGACGCTAAAACTGTTGAAAGGTTCATAAGCTTCATCACTTTGAACAGACCGATCCTTATTCGCAAGTTAACTTCAGAAAATTAAAATGATGAGCTAAGCTAATATTTCCTTAATCCGGAATAAAGAAGCTAACTATTAAATTAGTGTTTTATTATAATACTCCGTTTTTATAGCCTGCTTACCAAACTTGAACAAACCAAAGCCATGTAACGTACCATTGCTGTCATTAAACACGACGAGTATTTGAAAACACGACATATTTGTTTTCTATATTTATTTAGGATTGTATATTGGATTTCGTGCATAGAGGTTTTCTAGATAAATAGGAACGCCCTTTAGCCGTCTATCTGTCGTTTGGTGAGTGTAATCTTATTGAAAATTGCTTGACAGGGATGAACGGATAGGAAAAAATCTCTGCCGCATCTAATGAAAAAAAAAATGTTCCCAAGCCACAGCCCACTGTTCAGGGCATACTTTTAGTGTTAAAGTACGCATGCACTGCACGTCATGTTGAAATATGGGATCCGAAGCAGTGCGCACAAACACCAAGGAGTCGAAAGGAAATAACACGTGACTGCAAACAAATACAGCTCTACATCTCCGCGCTCTTCAACAGAAATATGTCTTGTATTCTTCTCTCTTACCTTAACACCTTCTGAATTTTCCTTAGAGACCATAATACGTGCCCATCAAGCTTAAAGTAGAGCGTTCATATCCCCTTTTCAATAAAAAAAAAACTGAAATGACCACTGAGCTTCATTTTAATTTAATGTGTTTCATTGAATTTATACAAGAGTTTAATATGTTAATTTATTTAAGAAAAAGCCTCCGACGAAGTTATTGCCACACTATTTTCTACCATTTCCCAACCCTGCCATTAGCACAAAATAATTTCGCTTGGATAATACTTTTAAAAGGTGTTTCGATAAATACCAAGCATTTTCAATCAGCTTTTAAAGACTCTTTCCTCACTCGCATAAAGTATTTAGAAATGAATTGAAGTTTGGATCATCTAGATCATGAGCCCATTGGTAGGTGTAATTAACAGACAGAATCGTTTTTCCTTCATAACTTCGTTTATAATCAATTTTTCTGTCTTTTTTTTTAAATAAAAGGTATCAAAAAGATCTATTTAAAAATAAATTGTCGATTTTTTGGCAAACTGACAACCAAAATAATTTCGTGACAAACTGGAATTGCTTGTGAGCTGACAATTTACTTCAGTAAACGAAAGTATATTGCTAGCATATTATGTAAATAGCTATGAGGAAATTATGCAAGACAGCTGGAAACTCTTCATGAAAGATATTTATTGTTTCATTTTAGTAACACTGACAACATAACTCGCCTTCCAATTTGTAAGCCGTTTCGTCTTTTCGAACAGAATTTCTCCTCATTAAGTCATGACAGGTTTATTGCTTGAACAAAAGTTCAAAAGTCCTTATTTTGCCGTCCTATTACAAGATGGGAAACGAAACTTCTAACATCAACCAAACAAAAAATAGAATGCGAAACAAAATAAAACTTTTTATGCCCACCATTGTACTGAACTGAATTCGGGAGCTCTCTGTGGGGTCGAACTAGTTTGCTGAAGATCATATGATGTACAACAAAATGATCAACTCGTGAATTGGCATTTCTTAGCCACTTATACTGTGGCGGTTTTAATTGAAACTCAAATAAAAGTTAATTGTTAACAATGTACGTGGTAATTAAATTCTCATTTTCAGCAAAGGTGGGGCGAAAAAGGCGCCCCACGGCTGTTAAGCGAAAATACATAGCATAAATGCGACCAGTCTTTTACACTACCGGACGGATAACACTCCTTAACATGGATGGCTGTTATGTCATATGACAGACCACCAACGGATCAACAAATGTGCCTTGACTACAATAGGTTAATTTATCCACATATATAACATCATACCTTGGCTTGATGTTTGTTTTTTCACTCTTATACATTTTACATTATGTCGATCGGAAGAAAAGTACCGAATGAATGTGGATCCGGAAATTACTCGAAAGTTTTTAAGACAGTCTTCCGTTTTTGTAATTTTTTTGATTGATATTTAGAATTTATTGAGGATTGAATTAAGCCAAGGTGACAAGATATAACAGGGGATCTACTCTGAGAGCTGTCAAGCCGTATTTTAATAATTTCCTCTCAGCTCTATTTTAGACAAGTTGTTTGCATTGGCTAAATTGCGAATCCTATTAATTCGTCGTCAACTGATGCAGTTTTCTGACATATAACAATTCTGGTATTGCCATTTACAAGAAAAACGTATTCGTTTTTAAGCATAACCAAATGCAAGCGTCTGTCAGGTACAGATTTGAACGGATTCATGACATGACCCATCTCAAGTATAATGTTAAGCTGGAAATGTTTTTTTGTTATATATCCACATTTATTGCTTTGTTTCAGAATCACAGTGAAGGAGACTTTAATCATCGACCTCCTGTTTATTATTGGTGCTATCTTGGAATTTTCACACGGTTTGTATGGAAATAATTAATTCCTTACCTTTTTACGCCTTGACATAGAACATTTTCCTTTACATTTAAAACATTTCACTCGCAACAATATCTATAAGTGATTCTCAAGCCATTACTCTTCTTTTCCTTCATGTAGGAACACACAATAAATGAGTCCATTTTAGGCGAGCTGGTGGCTGGCTAATCTCAATTAATATGCGCCTTTCACTGAACCAAATGTTGAAAAGAATAAGCAAAAAAATTATCCTCTGAGACCCAGGGACAGCTAGTTGGGTTGGGGGAAAGTAAACGCCGCAAAAATTGAAGCGACGAAACTTTACAGTAACTTTCGTCGCTTCAATATTTGCAGGGTTCTCTAGCCCTGGATCTTCGAGGGTAAAGCAAAAAGTGGGATTAACAGCGTGTTCGTTTGAGCACCGACCACTCAAAGTTTCGTGGAAAATGGATTGTCTTCATTTTCTCTACAAAAGTCAAGCAATATATGCAATGAAGGAACAGGGCCTATATTTCGGCACATTTGCTTTCTATATTTTTCGAGGAATTCATTTTGCAGGCACTTCGAAAACCACACAAAATCAAAAATTGAAACTCCAAACTATGGGGGTTACATTATGCTTACATAAAACTCGCACATTTAATTAAACATTCTAATTCTTACAGAATTACTGCATATTTTTTTCCTCTTTCCGTACAACTAAAAATTATTTGTTCATCAAAAACACAAGCAAAGTATTGACGTTTTTTTTCCTTACCCTCTAAAAAGAAAGTCTTTGGCGTTTTGCTGACATAGCCTCCAAACAAACAGATTTTTTTCACAAGTGGTACTGAGTGTATCTCTATACATGAGTGATAGAGGTTATCAGCCTAATGTACTAAGCCTAAGGTAGAAATATCTGTATTAAAGTTGTGGGCACCTCACGGAAAAGCTACAAAACTGAAATTAAAATTCTCTCAAAATATTCGAGCAAGTAAGTCAAAATTCAACATTTTGTTTTCTCCTTCTGAGTCCTAGCACTGATCACAGAACGTCGCTTTTTCGTCATACATCCTCATTCTTTGTTGAAGCAGCCGTTGATGAAAAATCACGTATTCCCATGGAAATGAGCAGCCTTAAATGGTTATTTTAATAGTTTTGTTCAGACCTTTCCATTTCATTTTCTTGGTTTTTATAAGTTTGCTATAATTTGAGTTGAGTCATCGCCAAACCCGCCATTAGATCGTTAATCACATTTGACACTTCGTGAGAATGTTTTCTCGAATCACAGTTGTTAATAAATCAGCAGAGCTTATAGAGAGATTTTTATCCAAATTGATGTCCGAAATGGACCTTTTTAAAGATGTCATAAAGATCGGCTTTTCCGATTTTTTTTTTTAATTCAAACAAGCAATATATACCTAAGTGCTGGATTTATCATGCCGAGTAAATATGCGCTACACAGTGGAACTGGACTCGGTATAAATTTATTGTATAAATTATGAAAGATATTGTAAAGTTATGTTATGTGGAACTATGGAGAGAACCATTAGCTGATGTGGCTGGCAACAGCTTCCTGCAGCACTTTCCAAGGCGCCGAGCAAACTAAAGCGCGTGTATTTTGACCCATTATCGCCTATCGTCCACACTAAAACCAACGAAAACGCTGATAAAAAATAGTTTTCAAAACTGGGGCCTTCTAAAATAATATCATTTTAAAACCGCTCCGTTTCTAGTGTGGGAAGGTGAAAACGGAGGCTTTTCAAACCACTGCCGAAAAAAGCGTCATATACTGTCTTTTCCATGCATCAGCGTTTTCGGGCGTTTTAGAGCTTGCGATAGGCAAAAACGTATCAGAGAGTATGCGTTCATTTTCATACGAAAACTCATTATTTTGGACAGGTGAAAACAAACCAAAAACGATAACTCTGTTTGTGTATGTTAATGTGTAATGTAGTTTAATTTTCAATTTAGTTCACATCGACCTGCGTAAGGAGCTTCTCCTGTTCAAAATACGAGCCTTTGCTTTCTCACTAACGCATCGGCGCCATCCTAACTGAAAGATTTTCACGCCTTTTCTCGCTTTATTTGGTGCCTGCTTTCGTGCTTTTGCCCAGTTAGCAAAAACCACGAGCTGCTCCTGAAAGATCCAGTGCGAAAATCGATTACAACCTGATAATAACGACTTTGTGCTCATATCACGTGACTTTTTGCTAGTTTAATTAAAGCGACAACCGAGTGACAATCTGATGACAGTTATAAACTAGATGTAATTAACAGACAGAATCATCTGCATATACCGAAAAATATTGTTTGCTCAAAATTGTCAATTTTGAGATAAACTGATAAACTGAAAACTTCATTTCCTGGCAAACTAGAATTGTTTGCGAGTTGCCACTTTATTTCAGAAAACGGAAGTATTGATAACTCTCTTTCTAATTTGTAGGCTATTTCGTTCAAAAGAAGAGTAAAACTGTGGTCGTTTACAGGCAGAATTTCACTTCATTGCGTGTAGGTTTATAGTTTGAACAAAAGATGAAAAGTTCTTATTTTTCCCGTCCTATTGCAAGATGGAAAATGAAACATTTAACATCAACCAAACAAAAAATACGATGAAATAAAAATCATTCTTTTTTTTTTTTTTTCACTCATACATTTTACTTGATATAAAAGAAAAAAAAAGATGTAAAAGTTCAGTATGACTGTGGAGACTGAAGTGGCTTTGTGGTCAGTCTTCTTCATTGTAAGTTTTAGATAGATCTTTAGCGACGATTAAATTACTTACGCCAAAGTGAAAGATGAAACAGGGGATCTACTCTGAAAACTCTAAAGCCGCATTTTTAATAATTTCCTCTCAGCTCTATTTTAGAGGAATTGTTTGCACGGGTAACTGATGCAGTTTTTTCACGTACGACAATTTTGGTATCATGATTGCCATTTAGAAGAAGAACGTATCCGTTTTTAAACATGCCCAAAGGCCACCGTCCATCAGGTAAAGATTCATGGTGTGACCCATCTCATGCACAAAAATTGGTTTTCTTCCTTATTTCCACATTTATTGCTTTGTTTCAGAATCATAATGAAGGAGACTTTTTTCACCCACCTGCTGATTGTTGGTGCTATCTTGGTATTTTTATGCGGTATGTATGAAAATAATTAATTCCTTACCTTTTAAGCCTAAACATAGGGCATTTTCCTTCAGTTTTAAAATATTTCACTGGCAGCAATTTCTATGATTATTTACTTGGTTGGGTTGTCACACCATAACGCTTGTATTCCTTTATGTTGCAAAAAATAGTGGAAAACACTAAATTTTCAGAATAGTAGTAGTAGTAGTAGACTTTATTGGAGAGGGTAACATAAGTGAGTCCATTTCAGGCGAACTGGTAGCTTGTTGATGTAGACTGATTAAAATGGGCCTTTCACTAAACCAAAGGTTGAAAAGTATAAACAAATCAGCCTCTGAAACCCAGGCGCAGTGACTTCAGTTAGGACGAGATAAACCCGTAAAAATGGACGCAGAGAAAACTTACAGTAACCCTTGCGCTTCAATTTTTGCGGTGTTTACTTCCTCCAGCCAAAGTTAACAGCCCGTGGCTCCGAGTCTCCGATGGTAAAGCAAAAAAAGGAATCAATTTTATTATTATTATTGTTCGCGTTTTGCTAAAGCAAAACAGCAGATTCAAGTGTTCATGAAAAACGCAATTCGTATAGTGAAATCTTCTGGGCGAGGGAAGTTTTGAAAAGAACTGTTGCTGGTGACTGACGTTTCGACAGCCTGAGCGGAAATTGTCTTCAGAGTCAAGCGCACCGCGTTTGTCAGTCGTGGTGTTTTAATTCCAGTCCATGCATTGAAACTTATTGGTCTGTTTAGCTTTGATGGTATTGGCTGTAGGACTCTTAACGTCTGTCAACAGTCGTTGGTTGGTTCTTCTACATATGTAAGTTTCGATCCGTCTATTGTTAGTCAAATTAGGTAGGTCTCATTGAGATCCCTCTGTCAAGTAGATATCTATCATTAATAACACAAACAATAGGGTAAATCGCGGAATGTTTGTTCGCATGATAAGTCCAAGTAAAGTCATTTAATTGCATCTCTACTTGAATTAAATACACGCCAATCTTTATAGCATTAATTGTAACATGGTTGAGTGGATGTTGCAATGTCGAGCCCATGCGTCGTCAAACATTCGTCATGCAGGTCTATCAAGCAGTGTGGAGTACCAGACCTTTCCAGACTCAAAAAGTTGCAGTGAAGCTCATGTAGCATGTCAAGGATATAATTACAAGCATCTGGTGTGTTCGTTTGTATGTGATTTCATCGCCCTAGAAATCAAGGAATCCCTGTTAACTTTTCACGACGACAACGTCTGTAAATTCCATGTGCTGTACGCCTGCACAGGTGACGCCTGCGCTTTAGAGACCAGACGGCGATCTGATGACTGAACGAGGAAAAAAAGAGAGAGAGCCGAAATTTAAACCCAGGCCTCACTGCCTGGGTAAAAAGAACAACAACAGCACCGTGCTCTTTCTTTTTTCTTTCGTTTTCCATTGCGTTCATCGTTTGCTTTCTTCAAACAAAATAAATCGTGACTATGTACGCTCATTCTTGACCTTGGTGTATAAATAAACGAACAATTATTCTTGTCACAAGGTCCGAAAAATTTTGTAAACGAACCTTTCGACTGTATTGCACAGTCTTCATCAGCGATTAAAGTGAGCTCACTTTAATCGCTAATGAATACTGTGCGATACAATCGAGCTTCGTTTATAAAATTTTTCAGACCTTGTGACAAGAATCATTGTTCGTTTAAAATAAATCGTATTTATATAAAGCGCCAGTAACTGTTGAGTTTTCTAATTTCTGGTGACCAGTGAAACGATGAATGACTGGTTACCCAATAACGAAAACACGTGAACATCCGTTTGAGGGACATCTCCAGGTTACTTACCGCAAAAGGCAATTCACGTTTCTTTGCCATAAGACTATTCAATGTCACTATTTTAAATTTTTATTACTGTTATCCTATAGAAATAAATAAAATACAATAGACGCACTTTAGAAGCACTTGAGTAGATATATACATACAATAAATTAAAGTACGAAAACTTTCTTCAGATGATAAGTCCAAATAGAAGCACTTTATGGCTTTCTTACTTAAATTAAATACGCGCCATGTTCGAGTGGATGTTATAATGCCAAGCGTCGCTTTACATTCTTCACGCAGGTCTGTCAGGCAGCGTGGAGTACCAGGCATTTTCAGACTGGAAAAATTACAGTGAAGCTCAAACAGCATGTCAAGGATATAACTCCAAACATCTTGCAATTATAAACGAGCCGGATGAACTAACTCAGGCGAAAATGGCTTTTAATTATAGCAGGATAACGAAGTACTGGACGGCTCTACAAGTGTTGTAAGTAATACGTATCCACTGTTGCCGTTAATTTTTGGTTAAAAGAACCAAGGTGCATCAAAACAAATCTCGTTGAACCTGTGGGAGAAGTGTTCCGCTTTAAATCAGACGGCAACTAATTACAAGCAGTGCAATTTTTTTTTTTTTTTTATCCTAGGCCCGGTACCTTGAAGGCTGACAAACTAACTGAACATTAAACTCGCAATAACAAAAAAATTAAACAGTATCCGCATTGAAGTTATCAGAGTAAGCTTATAACTCAAGCATGTTAAATAGTTGGTAATTGTAAACCAATTGTTTTGTGTTGGTTAAGCCCATGAATTTCACGGCATTACACAATAAGGCAATACTTGTTCATACTACAAAGCCGATTTTTGTAGTTTTCTTTGTGTTAAACAGCTACCTCATTGACTACTAACATGACCTCTTCTTCTGGTAGCAAATGGGGGATCGATTTTGCTCACTACTTTCGCAAACCTGGGAGGTGGATAGCAAACACCATCCCTAGTTTGAGTAGCCAGTCGGAATGCGCAAGAAACAATGTCCACTGGTTTGGTAAAAACAGTTAAGGGCGTGTCTGTGTAAGACCCGGCCACTAAATTTGTTTTTATGGAGAATGGATTGCCTTCTACACAAGTCAAGCAACATATGATATGAACGAAAATGGTCTTTAACTCAGCACATTTACTTTCTTCATTTTTTGAAGATATTTTGGAACCACCTCTAAAACCACACAAAATCGAAAATTGAAATTTAAAATTTTGGGCATTACGTCATATAATTATGCTGCTTATATAAAACTCGAACATTTCACAAAACATTCTAATTCTTTCAGAATTACTGCACATTCCTTTCTTTTTTCCACACAACTTAAAACTACCGCTTATCTTAAACACAAGCAAAGTCAATTATGACGTTTTTTCCTTATCCTCTAAAAATGGTCGTTAGCATCTTTACTGACATTGAGTCCAAGCAAACATGTTTTTTTCAAAAGTGGGACCTCTACAGGAATGATTGACTGTTATTAGCCTAATTCACTCAGTTTTTAAGTCCAAGCTACAAATATCTGTATTAAAAGTTGTGGGCACTCTTAATTTTGAAGCGCAAAAAATTCAAGCAAGTAATGAAAGTTCAACATTTCATGTGCAAATGGCGATTCAATCGATCAATCAACTTTATTTAGAGAGAGTGACACGTGACAGTATAAACTGATAAGCTAGTGGCCCTCTGTGCCAAATATATACGAGTTACTATAAAATAACTAAGTTTAGTACAAAGTATGAACAATAAAAAGTTACAATTTGTAAAAAGTTACAATACAACGTTACAAAAAGTCCCGTCCTTTAACAATTCTTTGACATTACCCGGTTAGATTTATTGACTTTGAACGTTTAGAGAACTCAATAAGACTTACATTACGACAAAATATCAGGAAATATTTCAAGTCTTCTAGTACTGCCTGATCGTCTACTTTCCGTCACACATTACGCACTCTTGGTTGAAGCAGGCGAGCAGCCTTAAAAGGTTATTTCGCCCCCCCCCCCCCCTCTCTCTCTCTCTCTCTCTCTCTCTCTCTCTCTCTCTTTCTCTCTCTCTCTCTCTCTCTCTCTCTCTCTCATAATCACATTTGACTATTCGTGAGACTCTTTTTCGCCAATTACGGTTGGTAATAAATAAGGAGAGCTTATAGAGAGGTCTTTTTACCCAAATTAATGTCCGAAATGGACCTTTTTACCGATTTCATGCTTTTCGATGTTTTTTCAAACAAAAAATATGCCTAACCGCTCGACTGTATAATAAAGTAAGTATGAGTAAATATCGGTAAATACGCGATGTTTCATAAGCCAACTCATTAAAATATGGGATCCCAAAATTTCCAACTTTTACAAAGAAACATATGCCTAGGGGCAAGCGTAGCCCCCTGGCATAAAAAATAATTACATAACTTCCTCATATTTTTAAAGTACCAAATTTTGGTGGCTTGCTACAAAGCGTTTTCGAACCTGAATAACCCAGATATGCTAAATAGATTTTACGTATAGCTTTGTGCAATTCGCTGGATTCCTTGGAAAGGCACTGCCCAGTGACACTAGATTCTTAACATTTCATTATTATTGTTATCTTTATCGTTATCGTTGTCGTTGCCGCTATCGCTATCGATATCGCTATCATTATCGTTATCGTTATCGCTATCGTTATCGTTATCGTTATCGTTATTGTTATTGTTATTGTTGGCACACTCTTAAAACGCCCCGAAAAGATAATATTTACAATACATAGACGCCCCCATAAAATAACGCCTTTGCTCGTGCAAAACGAATTACTCAATTTTCAAAACTGTGGGCGTTGGAAACTGAAAAATATTCGAAGTATAATAAACACAATAGCCTCCGTTTCACTTTTAAAATAGGCTCGGATATTTGTCTTTGAACATTATCTGTTCCTCGGAGCTCGAAGTTTTCCTCGAGCTTCGCTCTCGGAAAACGGTACCCTTCTCGGAACATAAAAAGGCCGCAGGCAAATATTCGAGCACATTTTCGCGCCAAATGGAGGTTATTGTTTGTAGGTAACCAGTGATCCAGCTAAGCATGCGATATTTTGCTATGGCGTGGAAAGAATTGCCAGTTACGCAGATGTAAATAGCATTATGCTAAAGAAGTTTAACTTTCTCAGTCGTACAGCACGGCCTGAAAGGTGGAGATGGAGTGATACTGGAGCGTCATTTTCAGCGAAACCGAAGATGTACGACGTCGTAGGTGTAAACGACGCCACAAAATTAGTAGATACTGGCCCTATCAGAGTTTACTGCTTCTTGATCACTAGCGACAATTTTCTGGAAATTGAAAACTGCAGCGAAAAACATGCTTATATTTGCGAAGGATCTGAAGGTAAAGAGTTGATTTACTATAAGACGAATGATATCTGACAACTCAAAACTATCATACTCAGTTAGTACTCTTGACTAGTCTAGATTAAAAGATAACTGTGAGAATGTTATCTGACGATTTTAGAAAGTAGACGGTTATTGTTAGCATACACGTGACGCTTGCGTTAATGGTAAACAGAATTTTTATAAACCATGCTTTCGTTTTCGACATTCATTTTCTAATGTACGGAAGCAAGCCGAGAGTCCACGATGTCCTAAAATTGACTTAAGGATTTAACCACTGAGAAAAGATAAAGTGATAATTTTTTTGCATTGCATGTTTGCATCACAATCTTCTTTGACCATTCATTATACAAACCGATCTCAATCTTTGTAGTTTTATCAACAAGCATAACAGAGTCAAAGTCAACACAAATGCAACCCACGGCAGTGGCTACAACGTTGATGACAAAAGTAACAGCAATATTCCCAAGTAAAGCAACAGATACGACTAAGATATTGCCTTCAAGAACAATTAGTACTTTCACATTTGTGTCAGCCAGTATCTCACCAACACTATCAACAAGTGCAAAGGAACAGGTGATTGTGTTTTTATTTTTCCTAAAGAGTACAATCATAGCAGTATGTGTGTATGTATAGTTTTTTTTTCCTTGACAGCTCACAACCCTCAAATCTATAGCTTTGAATAAAGATTCTTTAAATATAATTCTCCGCGCTCAATGTGTCGGTGGAAACAGATTTCTTTCCTTTTCCATTACAACAGAAATGCATTCATCCTCTTGCCTTCCCTGGGCACATAAAAAGTACACGACCTTTTAGTTTGTTTGTTTGCTTTTTTACACTTCCCACCAAACTTTAAAACAAATTCTACAACATATTCGAATACAATGGAAACTCGGCCAAAACCATCGCACTTTTTTTCCTGTCTTAGGTTTTCCTGTTTAAACCAGTTTTCTTGTTAGACTTAGTGCTGTAGGTACATGGTAGTATATATCGTATATAAGTGCATAGACTGCAATTTTCAAGTCGAGCTTAAGAACCACCAGGCAAAAATGCAAAAAAGTTACTTAATATACCTAACGTAATGATGTTGTGTTTCTCTTTCGGTACAAAAAGATTACAGATTATCTCATCAAATTGAAGCAGCTCAATGTTGACGATGAAGATTCTCTGCAGGTAAGAAACTATTATTGCGCTTTAAAATCTTCGGGATTGTTTCCATTATTGGTCGTATTGTTGACCAGTCACACCATTTTGTGTTCCAAACCCTGATATTACAACACGGATAAGGTTTATTACGTCAAAAACAAAGATGTTTCATCAAGTGATGACGAGTTTCGGTGAATTCAAGGGCGTGGGGTAACGCTGTGAAGCACAAACATGTTATTTAGGGGTGGGTGATATCTTTGTCTATTCGTAATTTAAGGGAGCTGCAGCAAACCACGACGGCATCGGCAACGAGAACCTTTATATAAAAAAATATTTATCGAACAGAACAATTTGCACGTACTTTACCCGGGTATACTAGATGTTTAATACCAAACAATGCGAAATGACCAAATTTTGCCCGTTTTGGACAAAGTAATGTTTTACAACGTTGAACAACTGTTAATCAATCTCCGACGGTTACATTCGAATAAAGTAAAAGAATAACAGAATAAACTATTTATACGTAAATTTAAGCGAAAACAGAGTGGTTTGAATAACAAAGGAAAAAAACTACCACCAATGCTTAGCTTAATTAACTATTCCTGTGAAGAACTGTGCATTCATTAAAGTTCAAATGGCAACCATATGGACTTTCATAACAACAACACAAAGTGTATCTCAGCGCTGGCTTATTATCCGTATTCCTTTCAGGAACGGAACTCGATCATTACATATTAACCAAGTTATCAAAGCGATAGGCGCAGTTAATAGGTCTAGCTAACTGTGAAACTCGAAGGTGAAATTTCAATTCAAGTTTTATTAGGTGTCGTCCTTGCCGTCACCGTCGCCATTGCTAAGCTCCCTGATATTTAAATCGGGGAAAAACTTAGTCTAATGGCCTACTAGGTTAAACTGATTTTTAATCTACCTTAATATTGGGTTCTATGCATTTAGATTGCCGTGAATGAAACTTCAAGGCTACTTGCACATTCCAATAACAGTTCCTATCACGAAACGGCGACAAATCTGTTGGTAGCCACTCGGCAGCTTGAGGAATTTGCCATGAAATACGCGATGGAACATCTAACGACAAATGGAACCTCGAATGCCAACATAACTAGCACTGAAGAGCACTTTGGTGAGTTATTGTTTAAGCCAACTTTGAAATTAAACGCTAAATTAAATACCCCATACGCTAAATTAAATACCTGACGACGTACTGAGTTTCTATTAGATCGCGGACTCAAGCCAGGTTAGCTTGTTGTAATCAGGGCCGGGTTGCTTGGAAGCTAACCCAGGTTCAAAAATCATTGGAAGTATAAATTTTTTGTGTTTCTCACTCTTTATGTCTTTGTAGTTTGAATTTATACAAACTCAAAAAAGAGAGCCACAATATGAACAGAAAACTTTACCGTAAAGTTACAAAAACTCAAATCAAAATTTTCGCCTACTCCTGGGTTAGCTTAATCGGGCTTTGAACAACCCGGCCAAGGAGTTCCTCTTTTAGTCTTGGCTAAATCTATTTATAACATAGCGCGCGCGCTACTCCTACCTAATTCCTATCATGGACCAAATCACATCATAACATAGCGCGCGCGCTATTCCTACCTAATTCCTATTGAGCCATCATGAACAAAATCTTTATGTACGTCCGGCCGTGCTCAATAAAATGACGTGTGCAGTTTCATTTCAGTTGCAAAATTTCCGTCGAGTTCAGTGCGAGTCCCTTTTGTTCAAGTCTGGTCAACGTGAAGATTATTCTGAACAATCCAAACCCTACTTCGAGCCTTTTGCCGAGCTAAGATGTTTACTTAGACTTAAGTACTTTGACTTTGTTTGTTTACATTTTCACTGAGTATTTTTGCCTTTGTTTGCCTACATTTTTATTATAATTAAATCGAAGAAGCGAATTTTTCGTTGACAATTTTAGAAACCAAGGTAAGCGTTTTCGTTCAACTGATTGTGGCGTGTTAGGATCCTAATGACCTTTATTTTCCTTCACCGTGCATTATGAGAACTTCGTAGTTAATCACAAATAAAACATTTTTTAGCGCCCAATATGTTGTCGCCATGTTATAAAAGAATTGCTTCATGCTTTTAGCTGTGCGTATATCGAGTTATGGATGCACTTGGAGAGTTTGGAGAGCACTCAAGAAGCTAGAGTTGCTCTCGGCTATCGCTTCGAGCAACTCTTACGCTTCTTTCGTGTTCTCCAAACATCCCGCGTGCATCCATAACTCGATATACACACGCTAAGCATAAACCAATTCTTTATTGTATAATAACCCAGGTTATTCTCGCATTTTGATTGGTTCTCGCCTATTATCTATAAGAGGACAGCCGCACGATTGACGTCATCAGTTCAAAGTTCTTCCCTCTGTGTTTAAAATGGCGGAAAGTTTTAAGAAGGTACAAAAAGTCATGACGAGGCACTGGACAGGTACGAGAGTCTGGAAGAAGAAAGAAAAAGTCGTTTCGTTTCTAAAAAATGACTGAAAAAAAAAATTCTTGAGCAATCTCAGTCGGCAGTCGAGCGAGACTAAACCAAACACAAAATTGATCTTGAAAGTACTTTAAGGTAAGAAAACATTGCTAAACGTCTCGAATTTAACAAAACCACTAAGCAAAACGTTTATGTCATTAATTTATTTAAAAAATTGAACTTTTCTCAGTCTTAAAATTATTGTTGACACAGTTTGAATCTAGGAATTAAACATCAAAACATCATCAGTTTAAATAAACACATGAGCTTAAGTTGTTTTCCGACGCGAACGTTCCAGTCCGATTCAGGGCATAATAGCGAGAAGAGAAGAGCGCACTACAGCTCACGGCCGACTGTATCCCAGCTATAAGGTGTCTCCGACACTATATCAAACTGATTTGACAATCACCAACCACAGAGGACACAAATTTCCACCGTCACTGACGCTCCTTTCATCCAAAACTCGAAGCAAATGGCCCGCAACCGCAAGTTTTCCTAGCGTATATTTTCATTTCCTGCAACATTCAAGACACCATCCCAGCTTTTCGGCTCACAGGGCTGCTCTGATGATAAAAACTGACTTGCCTTTTCAACATTTTCTTTAGATTTGTAGACTTCGCAGTTCAATTCTGCTTCCGATGTAAGTTTTCAATCCACGAGAAGCGATTTTCGACTCAAGTTTGACAGTGGCGTGATTTGTTTGGACCAATCACAATTCTTTGTTACACATAGCAACCAATGAAATTGCTTCATTTTGTATAGACAATAGATAACATCACACGGCGTTTTTTCGCGTTTGCCAAAGTGACCGAAGGCCGGCTTTCGAGTTATGTTGAAAGATTTTAAAATAAAATAAAGTTTTTTTCGTCGTTTTTTTATTATATAAAACAAATAGACTCCATGTTGCCGTCCGTCTGTTCGGTAATAGATCACAGAAGATGTTTAAATGTGGTAAGAACATCAGTGACCCACTCGGCTATTGCCTCGTGTGCCACTTATTTTGATCTTACCAAATAAGTGGCACACGATGATGATTTTGACGTCATCTGTGATCTACTACTGAACAGACGTACGGCAACATGGAATTTGTTTGCTAAATATACGCAAGGCCGTGCGTATATAACATGACGTGTGCATTTTCAAATTAGCTGCAAAATAATAGTTTAAGTTTTGGCAATGTGAAGATTATTCTGATCAATCCAAACCCTACTTCGAGCCTTTTACTTTTGTCAAGCAAAGATATGTTTACTTAAACTTGAGTATTTGGACTTTGTTTGTTTTGACTTTGTTTGCCTACATTTTCTGTATAGTTAATTCGAAGAAGCGAGTGTTTCAATGACAATTTAAGGAACCAAGTTAAGCGTTTTCGTTCAACTGTTGCTCAAATGATTGTGCCGTGTTAGGATCCTAATGATCTTTGTCTCTGCGAGAACTTTGTAGTCAATCACAAATGAGACAGCTTTTAGCGCCCATTATGTTATCACAATGTTATAAAAGAATTGGTTCATGCTTTTACTTACTTACTTAATCCTCTTCCTGCGTGTCCGCACATAAGGTCGTGGTTCATGCTGTGCGTACATCGAGAAGAAGCTAGAGTTGCTAAAAGAAGCTAGAGTTGCTAGAAAAAGCTAGAGTTGCTCTCGGCTGCGCCTCGAGCAACTCTTGCGCTTCTTTCGTGCTCTCCAAACTCCATAACTCGATATACGCGCGCTAATTGTAAGCAGGAACCAATTCTTAACTATTATGGGTGGTTGGCTAACCATGCAGCCTTCTGATGAAGTTAGAAAGCTGTATAAATAATGGTAATTGAACTGAGTGGAGTGCAATTTGGTCTGAAATCACAAGTATGATTTCAGACCAAAATTGTATGACACGAAGTTCAATTACCACTTTATTAAATCCATTTTGAAATCGCACAATTTTATCGCCTTAAATTTTAGATGTTTGGTGTAATGTTCCAGTAGCTGGTTTGTTAAAAAAAAGCGGAACCGGAAACACCTTTACGTCTCATTTAGTATGCAAAACGATGTCATGTGACGAAAGCTCATTCGAGCATGACAAAGAAACAAGCAGTTCTGAAGTCAGAACGAGAATAGTGTACTTCAGGTGTAAAAGTTCAGTTCTCGTCGCCTGAATCAATTATGGAAGGCCTTCCTTTCTTCTGTGGTTGAGACTGAGACTTTTCATTGTCTTTGGAGAAGGAATTTGAAGGTGCATATCCTGTGTAATTCTGCGATCGATTTCTTTTGAGTTGTGAAACTCCCTCGAGTGCACGTTTAAATACCGTTCAATGGCATGATTTTAAGGGATTCCAGCTCGTTATCATTTTCGTTTTCTTTTGTGACCTCGGCGTAGGACTTAATACTCAGGACCTTGTCAAGTTCTTGGGGCGACATTTGTTTTAACTTTTAAGATTTTTCCAAGATGGCGGGACTGGCACCGGCTTCATAACACGTTCGTTCATTCACTATTTTGTGCAGTGTGGTGTATTTTGACTATGTTTATTCACAGCGACAGAGTTGAGCTCTTTTTTTGCTTCGTTTGAAACTACCGGAAACCTGGAAACATCTACCTTCTTGAGATGGTTCAGAATTTGTTGTTGTGTGGTTTTCATTTGTTTATGTTTTACTGGACTCGGTATCATACGGATCTTGAGCAGATGTTGAAGAAAAATCGCCAAAATATTCGTCAAAATGGACATGAACGCTAGAAACTTCCATCAAAGTAGGTCTTAAGCCTGATGGAGCTCTTAATCGTCATTCAGAAACTCTAATTAATTGAATTCTTCAATTTTTTTTGGAAAAAAACTACAATGACAACAAAGTTTTGGCAATAGTAGTTGCAAAATTCTCCACACAATGGCTTTTTGCCTTTCATTTTCCTGAAATTTTATTGATTACTTTAAACTAATCTTCAAATCTGATTGGTTGTTTTGTTTTACTGTCCCATTCTCATTGGCTGAGAAAAAGATGCGATTTAGAGCAAAAAATAGTGCGATTCGTGAATAAATCGCACCACTGAGAGCCAATCAGATTGCAAGGATTACCACTGATTTCAAAATGGTTTAATAAAAGTGTTAATTCCTCATGGTATGTCCAGACCTCAGACAAATCGAATGATGATATATTTATAAAGTGAAGTATCAACAAAAAAAAAAAAAAACGTTTACATTTTGAGAAAGGAGTTTTGTCCGAGCTTTGTCTCTTCCAATGATTATTTACTCGAGGCTTCACCCACCCCAGACAGTTTCTGAGTTTTCTGAATTGGCCCCCTAAACATGACGTCTGCGATATTTTAACTAACTTTTCTCCTTAGCCAATTTATAACATTTCCTGATGTTTACAGTGATGGAGGTTCGAAGTGTAAGCGTTGGTCATGAAAAAGACGTATGGTTTCCCTCTGAGGACGACAGAGAACACCTTGGTGATGGAAGTGAAAAGATCTTTCTACCAGCAGAACTCTTTGGAAAACAAGGTACGAAATCATATGAGCAAAGCTTTGCTTATTATTAAATGAACCGCTCCGTGGCCCTTTCATAGGAGTAAAATGAAGAATGGTGAATGACGTTTGTGCTCGTGGAGTAGGAAGTGAAGGCAGGCAGATTGATCTTTAATTTAGTTTGCCCTGAAATCTTTGAAAGGAAATGTGCCACAAAGACAACGAAATCCTTACCCTAAACTGGAACATACTCAACTTGATTTTGCCACCAATGCAGAAACTTTAGCACTATCGTCATCAATCATAAGCTTACCAAACCAATACGTGACTTAGGGTGCAGGGCGTACGTCTCCAAAAAGGGATATCTAATTACGAAAAGGTGAAATGGATACCTTAATGGCTGGAGATCACGAAATCGCGCGTCAATCACGTGACAAAAACGCCTGCGGAGAACCAATCAGAATCGATAACTTTTTTTTATTGTCAAGGAATTGAAAAGTTGATCTGAGCGTGTCCCTTTGTTCAGGATATATAGCGAAGAAAAATAAAAGCATTATTTTTTTTATTAGTATTTCTCTTTAGACAGGACAATGGAGAACTTAAGCGTTGTTTATTCCTTCCTACCTTCAACAGCTTGAATCAACACTTGATAATGATTATAGACATTGTAATGTTCATGGTTGGACCCAGCGCGCAGTGCGTCTTGTTTTTAATAATTAGTAATAAGTCTCCGTACGATCGTCTTATTCTGTTAACGAGAAGTCGTGACATAAAATTTGTTATATTTCGTTCATAGAAACTTTTCTGGTTGGAATATTATATAAGGACATGCACGAGTTACTCCCAGATGAAAGTCAGTCCTTTCTTGATGGGTAGGTATTCGACAGTATAGAAATCAAACATATATGAACAAATTATCTTAAGTTTAGTTTATTTAGTCTCCAACGTAATGGAAATATCAAGAAATAAAAGTTTGTTTCATTATTTGCTAATATATATATTTTCTCTTTTATCAGGAAGAAAATGAAAACTACAAGACTTCAAACACGAGTCATCGCATGTTCTATATTCCCTAACTTGTCTACTCTGCTGCCAAAAAACGTTACCATATCATTCACTTTGGAGGAGGTGAGAAGACATTTTATTGTGTTTTATTGTGTTTTCCGTTGACTACATATAATACTTCGGCTCTATGACGAAAGCCTTTGTGTTATTCTTAGCTGTTGGAATCTGGCATAAGTGCTGGAATTAGAATTGACAATCTACAATTAGAAACAGCCTAGGTATCAGAGTTTTGAAATGCAGGGTAAACATGACAGCTTGAGAAAGAGCCCTGACGTAAGGCATAAGCACATTGATCTAGACATGAAAAAAGTAGCAACATTCCAAATGTGAAGTAGTCAAAGTTGCGTTAACAGTGTTAGACCACAGGTTAAAGGCCGATACACACGAGGGATTTTGCTCCAGGAGCATGCTCCAGGGTAAACTTGCACGACTAGTCCACACTGGGGAGCATAGTGTGGGAGCTTACTCCATATTATGTTACACACGAGAGAGCGTTTTTAACTTTCTTCAATTTGTCCAAGGATCTTGCTCCCAAATATTTAACCGCTTTAAATTAATGTTCTGAAACATTTTGCAGGTTGGAAATCCTGCTCCCGAGAATGAAGTGCGCCCAGAAAATCGTTGGTACACACTGAGGAGCTTTGCTTCCGGAGCGTGCCCCTGGAGCTAAACCAAGGAGCAAAACCCTCGTGTGTATCGGCCTTAAAACTCCCTAAATCCATACAAAGTAGGCTATACTAATTTAACCCTTTCCCATTCCCTCTATTAAGTGTGTTTTCGTTTTCTTTCTTTAAGCCTTCTAAACTTGATGATCAATCAATCTGTGTATTTTGGGACTTTGACATCAGGTACATTTTAATATCCACACCAGCTATTTTTTTGTTCCAATTTATGTATATGTCTAAGTTAAATAAATGATCATCCTGATTTAATTTCTCCAGGTCCAAAACTTAAAATCTACTTTTTAATCATTTATTTGCATGTTTCTTGGGCAGGAGTCGGTTCAACGGTTCCTGGTCAAACAGGGGATGTACGTTGGTCAACAAAACTAACAATAACGTTGTGTGTAGTTGTAATCATCTCACGAACTTTGCCGTTCTTTTGCAAGTGGGAGAAACAAAAGTGAGTAAATCCTTCTTTATTTCTCCGTTTTTTTTTTTGTTTGTTTGTTTTTGTTTTTGTTTGTTTTTTGTTTTGTTTTTGTTTTGTTTTGTTTTGTTTTGTTTTGTTTTTTTTTTCCTGTAAAGTTAACTTGGACAAACTAACAGCGTAAGTGTTCATCAAGAAAGGCCATTTTAATTATGATAATCTAACCCACTGAGAGAGCTTACATCATTTCGTACAGCCAGGATCCTGGTCAGTATATTCAGCTTTATTTATTTCTTTATTTCTTTATTTATTTCTTTATTTATTGGTTACTGTGATAGGAAATTGGTTGTTATATTACCTATTTATGTATGAATCACATATGGTCTATCTACCTCTTTTTCCTCACCTAGATTCCTGACAGACATCAAATGGCCTTGGAAGTCATCACTTATATTGGCTGCGGGCTGTCGCTAGTGGGCGAGACTTTAACTGTTCTCACCTATCTGGTTTTGATGTAAGTAACCCCTCCGTAGCATAGTCACACCACCAACAAAGCAGCTCATTTCTCTGGCTTTTCCGTGTTAATTAATGTTCTTTGTCCTGAATTTCACGACAGGAACCTCAAGCAGGAGCAGTGTCAGATACGACTCAATCTAGTCATAGCAATAGCCGTGGCACAAATCATTTTCCTCGCAGGAATTGGTGCTACATCAAAACAGGTAGTTTCATTTAGATAACCAATCACCATCTGACACGGTTGTTCTGAAACTGACGAAGAGTTTTGGCAACGATCAACCCTTGTTCGAAAAACCTGAAGAACAAAAGTCAGACGTTTCTTAATTTAATAGCTCTACAAAGTTATTTGACAGGAGTTGGATTGGGACTCATGATTGTTTTTAGTTAGTTTGTTTGTTTGTTTCTTTAGCTCTCAGCTTGTTTTGCTTTGATTCTTTTGTTTGTTTCTTTGTTTGTTTGTTTTGCTGTTGTTGTTGTTGTTGTTGTTGTTGTTGTTGCTGTTTTTAACTAATGTGGAAGACTTTAACTGATTCTCTAATAATATCGTTCTTTCACAGGGAGCCTGTATTGTTGTAGCAGTGTCTATCCATTATTTTTATCTGGTCGGGTTTGCCTGGATGCTTATGGAGGGAATCTACTTGTACCTCATGGTTGTCAAAGTTTTCAACACCCTAGTAAAAATGAAGCTATTTTATGCATTCTCTTGGGGTATGCACAAACCTTTGGTAAATTACGTAACTACCCTTCATGATTGAGCTTAGTATCAATGGAAAACAAGAAGTGATTCGTCAATCAATGTAGCTAAATAAACCTGAACAGCAGTCCATCAAAACCATCTTCCGTATAAAGGATACAGATTAGATGGCAGGGTAGTCGGTAGCAATAAGGATGTCAAAAGATTTTATACAGTTAGGGACTGCAACAGCATCATTCAACTAATATCTAGATTTAGCCAAGCCTAAAAGCGGAGCTCCTGGGCCGAGTTGTGCAAAGCCCGATAAGCTAACCCAGGATGAGCGAGAATTTGAGTATTGTAATTTTGTAGGTTTTCTGTATATTGTTTGGCCTTCTGTTTTGAGTTTGAATAATCTCAAAATACACAAAGCAAAAGCAGTGAAAAACATTTGTATATAAGAAATATTTATGCTTTGGTTAACTTTTAATCCTGGGTTAGTGTTAACCAGCTTCCTAACAACCCGGCCCTGATTACAGCAAGTTAACATGACATGAGCCCATGATCCCATTGTAAACCAGTACTTTGTCAGCAACGATAAACTTGAGCCCCCCTCCCCCCCAATATGGTCACGTGATACTGATCAGTGCATATCTAGTTTTGACAGATGTCAATTTACCATAACAGGGATGCCCAATAACAAAGAGGTGCGCTATAAACGAAGGCTGCATGTCTCCGTCAAGCTATTAGCTGGAGTATGGCCGCTATCTTGCGCGACTCCGCCGTCGTCGTAGTGCGCACGCGCCCACTAGCAATACTGATAACCATGATAACCATAAGAAAATCATTTCCTGGCTTTTCTTTTCTTTTCTTTCCCATATGAGTATGTCAGTTTGATTTCTCTTGTAGGCTTCCCATTGCTTATGGTGGTGTGTTCGATTGTGATCGCATCCGGTGCAGAACACGGAGTTACAAGCTATGTACATAGTGACTAGTAAGTATCTGACAATTTAAATTACGAGAAAAAGCTTTTTACTGGCTTTCATGCTGGAGCTAGTTTAACGAGGCCGAAAGTTAGGATGTTTCTAAGTATTTGTTTCAAATACAGTTGTCTTACTGTTAAGAAGCAATTGCTGACATTTATCTTATCGTAGGACTCCATTTGCCTTTGAAAATCTGGCCCCTAGACTGGACCCAAGCCTATAAACCGATGTTTTGACGTTGAAAACTACATGTACACAATAAAGATTATTTTTGGAGGTGCATAACTAAACCGGAGATATTTTTTTTCCACACATAGCTAAGGACATAGCTAAGGACATGTCCATAGCTAAAGACAAACGTAAAAGAAAATTCCTTTTTTCCAATCGTAAAAACAGAAATCTGACTGTTTTCTTTCTTTCTTTATTGATTGATTAATTGATTGATTGATTGATTGATTTGTGTGTGTGTGTGTGTGTGTGTGTGTGTGTGTGTGTGTGTGTGTGTGTTTATAACGTATAGGATGTATCTTGTTTTTGCAGCTGTTGGATTTCATTCTCAAATAATTTGGTTTGGACCTTTGCCGCCCCAGTCGTCCTGGTCTGCCTGGTAAAATTGTAGTTGTTACATTTTTTTTTTTCTGCGAACCTAGTTAGCATATAGTTATTCACGCAAATGTCGGCCCTTGAAAAATCATCATTTTCTTAATACCAAACACCTCATCGATGATTCTTGTAATGCTTGTATCAGCCATTTTAAATGCCATCACTTGCAACTGCCGGTAGTGTCCCATTGGAAAAAAAAAACATTTGTTGTTGTTTAGAGGATTAATAAAAGTTGATGAGCCATTTCGTCGAACTAACAGAATAAGCTAAACCTGCTCTTGTTAAAACATTGTTGAAGTGGTACTGTGATCAAGTTTTAACCCCTTGAATTTGTAGGTGTTTCGCATAGAATTCCTCGAAAGATTATAAAGTCCGTTTACTGTTTGTTAGTATCTGCATTAGTTCCGGAGATATTGAAATTTGAAAAACCTATAAAGTGTGCAAATGAGAGGACTGATAATGGGACTGATGATGTCTTACACTCAAATGGATATTACTTCAAGTATATAAATAAGGCTCTCAGTCAATTTGCAGCAGAGACCATTGAAACTTAGTAGGCTAATAGTACACACAGACAACACACCTACGGCTAATAATAATTATGTTCTCATGGCAGTTCACTCTTTCTATTCCCTGCCAAACTCAATTCAATATTTCAGTAATTTCTAGCTCGAAAAACATATTTATATGTTTGCTGGATCATAGACATGGGACACCCTTGGCAAATATCAAACTGCAGCGTTAAAGGTCTGGACCTCCGTATGTTGCCATGGTAACCAAATTGTTAAGCTCATATGGTGAAGCTCATCAAATAAAATCTTACTGCAGATAATCAAACATTTCTTCATCATACTTCAAAAAAATTTAGTTCAGTTAATGACGTCATCACTTGGCTAATTTGCATATTTTAAAACCTTGAATATCTCTGGAACGGAAAGAGATATTTGAAAATAGTAAAAGGCATTTTTCTTCTCGTACACGTAAAATCTGCATACGAGCCAAGTAGCTCACAAGGCGGGAGCTTACAACGGTTTCTGTAGCATGAAGTGACTAGGAGCATTTCTAGTCCCCCCTGGATGGGATGCTAGTCCATCGCAGGGTTATTCCCAGCATTAAATTTACCATAACCAGTTATAAATCTGGGTGGAGAGAGGCACTGTGAGAGTAAAATTTCGTGACCAAAAGCATAATGCAATGTCTCCGGCGAGGGTTCCAACCCGGGCCGCTCGATCTGGAGAGGAGCGCACCAACCATGAGGCTATCGCGTTCTTAGAGACTATTTCACGTTTATGTTTGAAAATGGCGTAGATAGGAAAGATGCGAACTTTATCATGTACCACTTTAAAATTTAATATTGATCTCTATAAGTGTTGAGCATTATCCTTGACATTGCCTCTGTTTTTTTCTTAATTCTTCAGATAAACTCTTTTATTCTTTGTCGCGTGGTGTACGAGATGACAAAAATGCAGGGTACAAAAGATACCTCCAACGTGAGGTATGTTGCTTAAAAACCTCAATCCTCATTTCTTCTTAGCTTATCTTTGTGGCTTTTAGCAGGCTGGACTATATTTTTCTTGTTTGAAAAAAAACTCAAAATCTACATGTTGACGCTTTCTTTCATTGTGTTTAAAGACAAGGTTTAAAGGCATGTGCAGTTCTGTTTCCTCTACTGGGAATGACCTGGGTGTTTGGTATTTTAAGCGTGACGGATGCTGGACTTGTCTTTCAGTACATCTTCACCATTCTCAACTCGCTTCAGGTAGGTAAACAACTAATTAATTTAATGTCAACAACACGGGGAGTGCTTGTGGAATCCTCCCAGACAGAGGTGTATTTAAGAGTGCTTGACATGTAGCGAAGAAATGATTTTCTTCAGTGTTTCTTGGACAGGAATAGAAAAAACTTGATCCTTGGCAATTTCACGGTCCAGAAATATTTCTATAGAGCTCCATGTTAATCCTTTGTCGTTCCCTAGAGTCTTAAGTCTCAGTTCCAGTAACTGAGTCTCGTATCTCTATTATGAACAAAAGAAGAAAGACAGAAGGCCTGTTAGCGAAAATGTCTACAAGTTCTTATCTATTTAGCGTGCGTTTGACTGAACTAACAATGTATAAGACAAGGCCATACTTCTGCCAGAATAAAGTCCAACAATTAGTAGCGATCACCTCAGTTCCTTGTTATGAAGCGCTGAACGTATTTGCTTAAAAAGTTATCAACAGGTAAAAAAAACGAGAACGATTTTATTAATGCTTTTAACAAGGCTGCGTTCACACTTTGCTTAAACGAAGCACATTTCCTTGCAGGGATTCTTCATCTTCATAATGCATGTTCTCCGAAGCACAGATGTTCGCACCGCGTATCTTCGAAAGAAGCAGAAATGGGAAAGCACAAAGAATAGCAACTTTCCGGGCTCTCACTCAGTGGTAGAAAACTCAAGCGCCTGGTCAGAAAAGCATGCCATGAGTAACCTGTGTACCAACACAGAGAGTCCCGATCCAATGTTCAGACGACATCAGATCTCGCCAATCAACTCCGATCGAATGGACACCAGAGAAAGCTGCCTCACCCCAGTGAACTAATAAGTTCTGTAAATTTACACAAATGTGACGAGCACTGAAAACGTTTTCTATAATTGGAGCTTGTCAATCACTGCTCAGTAGTCATTGGTTAAATCGTAATATTTTAAGACAAACCAACCTAGGCTAAAGCATGAGAAACACAGGCGGCCGCAAAGAAATGTTGAACATTGGTGCACTTCGTTAGGAATATTAATTTCCCCAACAGCACAGCACTTTTTTTTCGGTTCGACTTATGTTGCTCCTGTTCATTTTCACGCTTATGCGCAACCGAGTAAAAACCATTGTCAAGCTGGGATTAGTAAAAAAGTCCAGCTTGCACACTTAAATAGTGTTCCGCGATTTTTTTTTTCTTTTCTTTTCTTTTTCTTTTTTTTTTTTTTTTTTTTTTTTGTTCTCTGATTATTGTTTCCTCAAGTATTTAACCATATTATTACGACAGTTGAGCAAAGCAAAGGTTAACAAATAACCAAAATGAACGACCAAGCACTAAGGAAGAGACGGGGCACTAGTAGTTTTCATAAGGTGTTCCTCAAAATGAACCCGTGGAACCCCGCCCCAAAATTTTAGCCGTTAGAAATTGACTATGATTTAGCATTGGAGAAAAATGAAATGTAAATCTACTCGGCATTTTTTGTAAATTAATAGCATGAAAGACGGTATTAGGAAGGCTAAAAAAAAAATGAAATGGATAACGCATTAGTTCCCTTTAAAAAGGGTAGCATTTTGTTCAGGGACGGATTGTTCAAAGCCCGATCAAGCTAAGTCAGAATTAGCAAGATATTTGCTTTAAACTTTTCGATGAGGTTTTCCGTTTATATTTTATTGTCCTTCACTTTTGAGCTTGAGTAATCTCAAACTACTCAAAACATAAGCGTGAAAAACATTTTTAAACAAGGAAAAATTTAACTTCCCCTAACTTTTAATCCTGAGTCAGCGTAAACCGGCTTTTGGAACAACCCAACCCGTAAAGCCAAAACAAACCGATTACTTATTTACACTGCGGTTGGAAAATTTGCATTTATCGAATTCGTCAATTCAAATTAAGATGATTTTTGGACGCTAAAACTGTTGAAAGGTTCATAAGCTTCATCACTTTGAACTGACCGATCCTTATTCGCAAGTTAACTTCAGAAAATTTAAATGATGAGCTAACTATTAAATTCGTGTTTTATTATAATACTCCGTTTTTATAGCCTGCTTACCAAACTTGAACAAACCAAAGCCATGTAACGTATCATTGCTGCCATTAAACACGACGAGTATTTGAAAACACGACATATTTGTTTCCTATATTTATTTAGGATTGTATATTGGATTTCGTGTCATAAAGGTTTCTAGATAAATAGGAAAGCCCTTTCGCCGTTTATCTGTCGTTTCGTGAGTGTAATCTTAGTGAAAACTGCTTGACAGGGATAAACGGATAGGAAAAATTCTTTGCCGCATCTGATGAAAAAAAAAATGTTCCCAAGCCACAGCCCACTGTTCAGGGCATACTTTTAGTGTTAAAGTACGCATGCACTGCACGTCATGTTGAAGGAAATGACACGTGACTGCAAACAAACACAGCTCTACATCTCCGCGCTCTTCAACAGAAATATGTCTTGTACTCTTCTCTCTTACCTTAACACCTACTGAAGTTTCCTTGGAGACCATAATATGTGCCCATCAAGCTTAAAGTAGAGCGTTCATATCCCCTTTTCAATAAAAAAAAGATGAAATGACCACTGAACATCATTTTAATTTTATGTGTTTCATTGAATATATACACGAGTTTAATATTTTAATTTATTTAAGAAAAAGCCTCCGACAAAGTTAATGCCACACTATTTTGTAGCATTTCCCAACCCTGCCATAAGCACAAAATAATTTCGCTTGGATAATACTTTTAAAAGGTGTTTCGATTCATACCAAGCATTTTCAATCAGCTTTTAAAGAGTCTCTCCTCACTCGAATAAAGTATTTAGAAATGAATTGAAGTTTGGTGTAATGTATTTCCTAAAGGAGAAGGTCAACGCCAAAACAAAATCTCGCACTATAAGATGAGCTACTCACTGCAGTTTCAGCCTCTACAGTATTCGTTGTTATTGCTGCCATTTTGAACAGCATTCAGCAGCCAGGCCGCGTTTTCGTGACGTCATTTGGTGCAAGGGATTTTGCCCATGGCTTCCGACAAGCCTTTTAACTATCCTCTAGGTTATGACTGCTCTTAAGCCGTATTATTTTGAGCCAAACGTGCTTCAAACCACGAAAATGCTAGCAGTAAAGATGGTGAAGTGGATTATCGGGTGGGGAAAAAAAAAAGTACATTTTGCTGACCTTGTGAAGGATGCCAGGTCAGTCGCAGGTTTTTCTGCTTCTCGCCAATTTTGAGTTGGACGGAATGACGTCACAGAAACACGGCCCGGCTGCTAAGTACAGTTTTAAAATGGTGGAGTCCAAAGTCGAAGTTTGGGTTTTTTTCAAGCTGAATTTCTTCAGGGTAGCAGATACTTTAGAGGCTGATAGTCTTCTGAGTGGAAAAAAAACCCATGGTTACTTGCTATAGGTGGAGACAAAAAAGTAAGTTTTTTGGAGCGACCTTCTCTTTTAAGGATGGTACCTACATTTGTTAGTGCGCATACTTTCTGCGAATCACGCAAGGCATCACAGGGAGCCGTCGCATCCGTTTAGAATATGAATAAAAGATTAACCATCCTTTATCGCGCGTGTTTTGTGTTTTGTGGCGGCCATTTTGAATTTTTAATACGCGCGCGGTCTGCTAGTGCGAGGTCTGGAACTGAAATTACGGAAATCGCTCGGAGCCTGCTCGGAACTCTAAGAAAATAACAAGGGATGAATCTGAAATGATAGCGTTCCGAATTTTGCATTAGTTCAAGGAGAAATTTACTTCGTAATTTGCCGAAAATTACTCTGTGGGAAGAAGAAGCATTAAACTAAATATATCTACGCTCACTTAACCCTCTGCGATATTTTGGCGTTGTTTTAAACTACTCGCTTTCGCACTATGTCTCTCCCAGTTGGGGGTCACGGAAGTGAGAAATGCGGAACGTTGATTGACAGAATCGAAGCGGAAGTGATAGTGTTGCTTGTTGTGATTGGTCAGTTTTAATTCCGGAAGTTTGATGATTTTATTCCGGAAATAGAATGCTGCCACAAGGCCGAAAGAGTTGTCATTTCGTATTTGGAAGAATTCAGAAATTTTATGACCGTTATGTCAAGAAATTTTGTTTCTCCTGACAATAAGAGGTAAGTATAGTAGGAGAAAATTTTGCCGATGTTAATGCTAAGGTAAGTTTGTGACTTGAGACGACGAGTTTCTCGTTAATTGGGGAGCTTTTAAGTCATGCGATTCAGGAAAAGCTTGAAAATTAGATTGATGTTCGTTTGCCACAAGTGGTTTAACTTCGACTGTCAGAAGCAAGTGCTGGATGTCGTTTTGGCTGGCCACAATACTTTTATTGTTGGAACCACCCGTAGTGGAAAGTCCTTTCTCCTAAAGCAAATTTCTGAGCGCACAAAGAAAGCGGTAAGTGTAACGAGTTAACGAGGAATCTTATGCCGGTCTGTCGTCTTTCGCAATGACCAAACATTTTCATACAATGTCATGATGGATGAAACTCGCTAAACCATCAAAGCTTCTTTTTTAGCAATACACATTTGTTGTTGAATTTTGTAACTCAATCATTTTCATTTTCATTTAGCTTCTTGCTTTAGCGACTTGAATTGCCGAGGATGATGGATGAAAATGTTGATCGCTTAAAAGTGGCTGGCGGTTCCACGGAGTTTTTCAAATTTTCACGAAGTAGGTTTAAAAGGGAGTAAATGTACACAAATGCATTCATCACAAACGATAAATCTATCGCTCTTTTACTCAAAACCCGTTTTATTCCTCTCTGGTTTGGAAAATGAGAAGCTTGAAGTTTGACTAGTGTTAAACTTGGAAGTGGAGCATGTCTGTCCCAAAAGAATGCTGGTGATGGTGGTGCCATACTGACAGTAGGCAAAGGGTTGCTATTTTTTGCCCGTTGCCTCCCCTAACCTGGCAAAAAATGTATTCTACTGGGCCACTGTTTACAAACATTGACTTAATGATGCAACTGGGATTCAGCTGAAATGAAATGCTTCAAATCTGTTCAAAGCCAATAATCAAGTGGACCTCAAATCAAATAAGAGCTTGTCAGACAAAAAAAAAATATATTTGTTTCTGTCTGATGCACTTAGGTCTCCTCTTCTACTGACTTCTTAACCTCCCAATCTTCAATCCACTTCAGAAGCCTCCTGTTTTCAGTGAACCTCTCATGGCTTTGGTGCTTGCATACAGCAGTGGACTTACACTAAAATGCTGAAAGTGTTTCTGGAGAGGTAAGCCATTGTTACCTCTCCAGAAACACTAAGAAAGTGTTTCTGGAGGGGTAAGCCATTGTTTATGTCGATCGCCATCTGACAATATGACTTAGTAGGGTTTTGGAGATAACATAATATAGTAGGATTTTGGAGATTCAAGGACATATTACGAAGAATCGTTTACTAAAAACGTGCTCTGTTTACTTAATCTTTTGGTCAAAAAATACTTCCTGTTCGTGTAAATGGACGTGTTCAACAAAACGGGCAGGTAATACGCCACGTTCGATATATCAACATTCTAGCATGTCTCCGAGGATTTCACGACAAAATTTTCAAGAACTCTACGGACGCGCTGGTACAAAATTTTCAGTCCAGTTATAGTTATAGTTGTATACTAGCTTAGGTGTTAAGAAGGAATCCACCAAAAGTTCGAGTAACAAGTGGACAAAAACTTTTTACCGAGATTATTTACATTATACTGGAAACTTCTGTGCGGTGATGGACAAAAAACTGACCCCTAGTCCATGGACTACCCTAATGGACTACCCAAATGGACTACCCTAAAATGGACTACCCCTAAAAAATACTATTTCAGATGAGTGGTATGTTAAGAAGCTGCGATTATATACTTACACTGCACGGAGGATGCTTTTCTTTTCGTTCCGCATCGCCTTCAGCCGTCATTATGAATAACTGTACAGAAAAAAAACAACCGCTGTACACAAAAAGCGTAGACTCAAATCAAATCAAATATTCTGTGGACAACTCAATCTTGCTCCCGTGTGATTCAGTAGCTCAGTCTTTCTCGAACAGACGAAATGATCTTCAGGATGTTACTCATGATTTGTTTTGGTTGTTTTGTACCGAAAATTACGGCACAGAAGCAGCTAGTCTTCTGGTTTTTTCCTGAGTGTATCAAAATGAAATAGAAATGGGAATGAGGATAAAGCTATGGGACAGCAAGAAATTCCAACGACTACGTTACAAAAATTCAAAGTGGAGTGGAAGCAGTAGTATTCTTGACTGGCCTGGATTATAATTATGTGGAAATTTTTGTGGTTTTGCGAGACTCAGTATATGGTGCCTATCGAAGCTTCCTCCTCCTTTGTTACTGGAGTATGGACCAATTTTGAAACAGTACACCTGGACAAATCATTAACAAAGTCGCTATTAAGCCCACTATGCCACAACATCCAAGAGACTGTCCCTTTAGCAACAACAACAACATCTTTATTTTCTAAATAATTCAGTACAGTTATTCAAAATGGCGGCTGAAGCTAAAGGCGATGCGGAATGAAAAGAAAAGCATCCTCCGTGCAGTGTAAGTATATAATCGCAGCTTCTTAACATACCACTCATCTGAAATAGTATTTTTTTAGGGGTAGTCCATTTTAGGGTAGTCCATTAGGGTAGTCCATTAGGGTAGTCCATGGACTAGGGGTCAGTGTTTTGTCCATCACCCTTCTGTGCGACTCTTTTAAATAACTTCTCAAAAGAAATCATTTCTAACAACACCAAATGTAGAAAATAAATTTTGAAGTAATATATGAAACACTTGAAAGTACTGGAGAAATGAACCTGATGATGAAATTTTACCTGTGTTTTACCTGACAATTTCTCTGAACTTTGAAATTTACTTGCTCGAGTTCCCATGAGAAAGTGTTTTTGGTGTTATTTCAGACAACTGTTTATATCTTTAGCTTTTAGAAAATGCAAAAAGGACTGTAGAATACTTAAAGTTATTCTGGTACATGGTTTGTGTCCATTAAAAATCTGAATTGCTCGATTTCCTATCGGGATGGAGTCAAGAAGAATGTGACGAACAATGTCAGGTAATAAAACACTTGTGTGTTTAAGTTTTTTTTTTGTCCCTTTTTCTTTTTCTGCTTCTCGGTTAGTCTAGTACACCTTGTATTTTGTATCAATTGTTGAAACCTATTACGTTTTTAGCAACATGTGTTAGGATATATATAATAGTATTTCAATTCTTCGAAATATGGCATTGCATGATACGACTTACAAAAAACACCAGGTGCCTACCGAGGAGTACTGTTATTTTATCAAGTTTCAACTATACTTTAAAATCAAATTACAAATAAAAATTAGGCAAAGTTGATATTTGTTACAATGGCCCAGTACTGGAATATATTCCTAACAACCAACGTAAACAAGTCTAACACTTGAACAAAAAATGCGTAAAGAGATTTAGTTCAGAATTGCTATGAAAAAAAGATATTTCATGCAATTCGCAATTCTGAATCGTTTGTTAATTCTCTATCAATAATTTTTCGACTCGGCTTGCTTCGTTATTCGCCTGACGATATCCTTATAATAAAGATGGCATATTGCGTTACAGCATTTATGTTCTCTCCTGCATCTTAATTATCTATATCTTAGATCTATGATGCATTTTTTTCAAATTAGCATTTCTCCCGTATTATTCCAGCTTTAAGATGGCAAACGTTTTCAAATTGCTTGTCTGACTATGTACGCATTGTGTATCTATTCTATACGACTTGTAACGTCCAGCGCATGAGTATAGGCTACTTGGAGCCTCTTGTTTTAAATTTGTTTGTCGACTCAATGTTGATTCTTTCACATATCACTTCCTCTGCAGCGGCGACAGCTGAATTATTCTTCAATACATTTTTAACAATCGTCTTTTCGAGAGGACGCCATTGGATCCGCCATGTTGCAGCACTTTCAGTTGAACGCGCGACACGAAACTCGCATTTTTGACTTCCGGTCTCTTTTTCACATCTTATTTCCGTTCCCCCCAACTGGCAGAGACATACGACGAAAGCTAGTCAGAAGTTTCATCCCTTGTCACTTTATTATCCTCGGTGAGCGATCGGATCCTCCGAGAATTTGCGAATTTTCCCGCCCGTCCCAGAACTTCCGTAATTTCGGTTCCAGACTTCGCATTAGCAGACCGCGTAATTAAAAAATTCAAAATGGCCGCCACAAACACAAAACACGCACGATAAAGGTAGGTTAATCTTTTATTCATTTTCTAATAATACAAATGAAAAAATTACTCGATTGTGATTGGCTAAGAGCAGTGTAGTTCAAGTGTAACATCAGTGCAAAAAGTGTAACACCAGTGCAAATTACACATGGAAATTCTGGACTATGATTGACTGAAAAACAATAGGAACTTTTCTAAGAAATGAGATCACGTAAAGTGATGACGAAGTGCAATTTCAGCTTTTTGAAAAACTCACCCGTGCAAATTAATTCCAAATTGAACTCGAAACCGTATGATTACCTATACTAAACGGATGTGAGGGCTCCCTGTGAGGCATGGTTTAAGCGCCACGCGCGCGCTGGGGTTGACATCGACGCAATCAACTACGCTACCAAGGTACACGACTAAAAGAAAGCAAAATATTCATACTGTGGCCAAATCAAGTTTAATGAACCCGTACTTAAACCACGAACACCAAAATTGCAGCATACCGCCAACCACTAAATGTTAACCTCTTCCAGCTGAAAACCTATCTGTTATCTGTCAAAAATTACACTAAAATCCAACTGTAAACATGTACCTCCAGATGGCGTAGTGCGCGCGCAAAACAAGTGCGAAATACGCAAATGTTTTACTTACAGGGGAGGTGACAAGAAAAAATGTAGCTGACACCGTAAAGGTTTTCAAAAAAGATCAATAACTTAAAAAACGCGCGGTTACCCCCACATTTTATGTTATGAAATGGAAGTGGCAAGCCTATTCAACACGGGATTAGTTTCTGGTTGTGAGCAAAAGGTATTTAGACTGTATTTTGGCTGAACCAGAGGAAGGCTGTCAAAGATGCTAAAAGCGCTGTTGCAACGATTTTGTTATTTAAAACATACCAAAAATGGTTTTTATGTTACCAGTTACCATACAGTTTTAAGATCTTGAAAAACGTGTTTGCTTTTCTGTTTGTAAAGGCGAATTTGAAGGAAATCTGCGAAGAAATATACTTTCCATCTTTTTTTCGGAAAATGATGATGTCAGCATTTTTGTTGAGATTCAAGGCTAATTATCTCGAAAAAATGCGTGGCTACCCCCTTTTTTCTTTGTGGATTCCAATAGCCCTTGCAAAGATCTACTTTTCTCGCGTGGTCCTAACCTGGCGCAAAAAACCTTTGTATTTAGTAGGCACCGTCCTTAAGGCAATCGATATTTCCATGAAAACTTTAAACAAAAAATTGAAAGACTTTGTGCTCATAGCACGTGACTAGTTTAACTCCTAGTTTAACTCAAGCGACAACCGAGTGACAATCTGTTGACAGCTATGAACTACATCATGAACCCATTGCTAGGTGTAATTAACAGGCAGAATCTCTTTTCCTTCATAACTTCGTTTATAATCAATTTTTCTGTTTTTTTCTTTTTTTTTTCAAATAAAAGGCATCAAAAAGATCTATCTAAAAATAAATTGTCAATTTTTTGGTAAACTGATAAACAAAATAATTTCCTGACAAACTGGAATCGCTTGTGAACTGGCACTTTACTTCAGAAAACGAAAGTATAGTGCTAGCATATTATGTAAATAGCTATGAAGAAATTATGCAAGACAGTTGGAAACTCTTCATGAAATATAGTTTTTGTTTCATTTTAGTAACACTGACATCATAACTCGCCTTCCAATTTGTAAGCCATTTCGTCTTTTCGAACAGAATTTCTCCTCATTAAGTCACGACAGGGTTACTGTTTGAACAAAAGTTCAAACGTCCTTCTTTTGCCGTCCTATTACAAGATGGGAAACGAAACTTTTAACATCAACCAAACAAAAAATAGAATGCGAAACAAAATAAAACTTTTTATGCCCACCATTGTACTGAACTGAATTCGGGAGCTCTCTGTGGGGTCGAACTAGTTTGCTGAAGATCATATGATGTACAACAAAATGATCAACTCGTGAATTGGCATTTCTTAGCCACTTATACTGTGGCGGTTTTAATTGAAACTCAAATAAAAGTTAATTGTTAACAATGTACATGGTAATGGATCCTCATTTTACAGCAAAGGTGGGGCAAAAAAGGCGCCCCACGACTGTTTAGCGAAAATACATAGCATAAATGCGACCAGTCTTTTATACTGCCGAACGGATAACACTCTTCAACATGAATGCCTGTTATGTCATATGACAGGCCACCATCGGATCAACAAATGTGCCTTAACTACAATAGGTCAATTTATCCACATATATAACATCATGCCTTGGCTTGATGTTTGTTTTTTCACTCTAATACATTTTACATTATGTCGATCGGAAGAAAAGTACCGAATGAATGTGGATCCGGAAATTACTCGAAAGTTTTAAAGTCAGTCTTCCGTTTTTGTAATTTTTTTGATAGATATTTAGAATTTATTGAGGATTGAATTAGGCCAAGGTGATATTAATATAACAGAGGATCTACTCTGATAGCTGTCAAGCCGTATTTTCAATAATTTCCTCTCAGTTCTACTTTAGACAAATTGTTTGCACTGGCTAAATTGCGAATCCTATTAATTCGTCGTCAACTGATGCAGTTTTCTGACATACAACAATTCTGGTATTGCCATTTACAAGAAGAACGTATTCGTTTTCAAGCATAACCAAGTTCAAGCGTCTCTCAGGTACTTATTTGACCTGATTCATGACATGACCCATCTCAAGTATGTTAAGCTGGAAATGTTATTTTATATATATATATATATATATATATATATATATATATATAAATCTTCACAAACACCAGCCACACATAAACGATCTTCATGAACTCATATATACTATCACAAATGAAGACAAACTGACCGAATTCGCAAAAACATACCCATAGAATTTGACTTGTCACTGATAATCTAACTTGCCACAATTCTGTCCTAGAGGTAGCTTTCCACGAGGCTTATCGTAGCTCAAATAGCAGCAAATAACTCTCCTGTATGCCGTTTGAGGCCAGGAAGACTAAATTCACCGTCTTTTCGTTGAATCATGAATTGTACAATTTAATTAAGAGTGCTTTTAACATGAAATTGGAGTCTAAATCAACACGAACGTACAGATATCAAAACCGCGGCGGAGAGCCAATCTATTGCTTTCTAAAGGCCTGTATCGTCATAACTGGACTGAACAAGAGCTTCCTACATCGAGAATCGATTGAAATTCAAACAAACTAGGCCATAGTTAGCAGTAAGCGAACACTCAACATGTTGTCGTTACGTCAATTATCGCCCCGAAGCCACGCAAATAAATTTCTTCCGCGCTAGCGAATCACAGACAGTTCTGATACTTAGCTAAGCCGAGAACGCCTAAAATTGATAAAACAAGGAAATTCTACTCACGATCAGCGCTTGAACTCATGTTCTTCTCTCTCCTCGTGGCCATGTTTTCTTCGCAAATAGCAATGTCCCGGATGTACTTCAATTTTGTCGAGCGCGGAATGGCACATCCAGATTTCAACAGATTTTTAGCTACATCAAAGTTCGGAGCAAATGATGCCAACAGCAGCTAGAGATGTCTAGTTCATTGCACGTCTAAGCCCTAAATCGATGTGGCTAAAGAGTTTTGCTGTCTAAAGCAAGCACAACATTATCGCCACAGGGCAAACGGCCTACTGTTAGGGGACTAAATGTGACCCGTACAGTTTACACATCACCTCAGGCCCGCCTCACGTACGATAATGGACGACGCTTACTAGCAAATCGTTAGACTTGGGCCTTCATTGGACTTAATGATGTCCTCGGGCAGACTTCCTTTAGACAGTAAATACAGAACGCTAATCGGTCGCTCCTTGCGAGAGTCACCACGCGAACTGAATTCAGACGAGTGTAGCCTGGGCTAAACTTAACGCAAATTGAAAAGGGGGGGAGGGGGGGGGGTGGGTCGATAAATAATGAAAAAAATACCTAAATAAATGAAACATACGGCAAGGAGTTTCTACATTTCGTGCTAGGTAAGATTTACAAGCTGCTGTCATAGCGAAAGCAGAAAAAAAACAAAAAAACAAAAAAACAAAGAAAGAAATGAAAAAAACAAATAAATCAAAAAACACCTGATTCAGTCTTTAACACCGTTTTCATAAATCCAGACATATATTTCAAGGGAACAAGACTGCATGACCCAGAAAGGTCGAAAAACGACCGTCTCTAATTTCTGTCGATCTTTCTAAAGCATTTAGAGTCAAAGTAGGGAATTCCCTGAGCAGTTTAGGACATTCTGTGCCAATATATGTCTGAATTTATGAAAACCGTGTTAAAGACTTTGCACCAAAATAGCGGGCATGTTTTTGGAAAATCGGTTAGAAAATGTACATAAATATGGCCATGTCGTACCGAGAGTGCTATCTACCTCGTGTACTCTTAATAGAGTCCATACCATGCCTATACAAGCCTTTGAAGTCGCTGCAAATGAGTCGAACGAGCCAAACAAAGCTAAATTAGAGCTTACATTGATCATTTGGTTCGCCGCGGCACTAATTTAGACAGGCTTAACCTCTGCGATTTCACCTAAATGACCTCACTATGTCTTTACTGTGGGTTAAATTAGCCAGTCACGCTAACAAGAGCATGGTAAGCAGTGGAATTGGTTATTTACCTCTATATTTCAGCCAAAAAGTAGCCGTTACGTGACATTTCATCTCAATAATTATATATATATATGTATATGTATATGTATATGTATATGTATATGTATATGTATATGTATATGTATATGTATATGTATATGTATATGTATATGTATATGTATATGTATATGTATATGTATATGTATATGTATATGTATATGTATATGTATATGTATATGTATATGTATATGTATATGTATATGTATATGTATATGTATATGTATATGTATATGTATATGTATATGTATATGTATATGTATATGTATATGTATATGTATATGTATATATATTCATTAAATGTAGTTCAGGACTTCAGGAGTGATTCATCGTTTTATTGCTACAGACCTGTTTCGTATGGTCAACAAGTGACCACACTCATCAGGCAACATCAACGAATGACCGGTTAATTTAAATGCTGGCGGTTAAATACAAATTCAAATAGTTGCTATGGTGCTGATTATTGCGTTACGTTATCTTAAGGTTTTTGAGTACATATCTGTTTCTGTGAGGGCACGAAGTTGCTAATTCATTACGTTTGTTGAGGCTACATAGGTCTTTCCTGCAGATTATTAGAAATTTTTCGTAAAGACATAAACTGCATTTTTTAGTTACGTTGTTGTAAGGCTTGGATTTTCTGAGGACTTTCCATGCTATATTGAATGGTTTCTTGGCGTCTTTCAGTTTCCATACATGTTTTGACAGTTCGGTGCTGTTTCTTTTGTTGACGTGTCGGAAGGATGTTGTATGATTTCTGAAACGTTCTTTGAAGTTTGTTGCGAGTCCTACGTATGATTCTGTTTCTGTGTCGGTTGTTACGGTTGCTTGGTATACCACGTTCGTTTCAAGGCATTTACCTTGAAGGGGGCATTCGTCTTTTGTTCGGCAGTTGCACTGTTTGTTGGGTTGTTGTGTTGGGGCTGTGTTGTAATCGGAGAGGAGTGTTTTGTTGTGTGACGAGATAATGGATTTCATGTTGGGCATGCAGGAGTAGCTAAGCTTGAGCGTGTGTCTGTTGAAGATCTTGTTAAGTGGGTGGTTCTTTGGGAAGCATTTGTCGACTATGTGGAGGAACTTCTTTCCTAGGTTGGTTTTGACGTTGGAGTTCCATGGGGGATTGTACCAGGTGATGTTTCTCTTGCGGTTTCTCCTCGGTGTTTGTATGGGCTGATGGTTGTATGTCAATTTGTAGGTGTATCCGCTTTCATTTAGAGCTTTTTGGTACGGGGGTATGGCTTCGTCGAAAACCTTTTGGCTTGATGAGATGCTTGTTAGCCTTTTGTTTATGTTTTCTGGGATGTTCTTTAGTAGTTGCGGGGGGTGGTTGCTCTGTCGATGGACGTATAGTAGTTTGTTGTTGGGTTTTGTAAATGGTTTGTAGGTTCCGCTTGTGAGATCGAAGGTTACGTCTAAAAAGTTAACTGTTTTTTTGTTTGCTTCAATCGTGATTTTGAGGCCATTCGATTTGAATACATTGGTTACTTGCTGCTTTATTTTTTCTATTTCTCTTGGCATGGCTTTGCAAACAGCTAAACCATCGTCACGATAAAGTCCCACTTGATCTTTAAATTTGGCGGTGATTAGTGACAGCATGTATGTTCCTATGAGTTCGCAGGTTTCTGCACCGTCGTAAGAACCCATAGTTACGTCGAACATGTTGTCAGTGTTCTTTTTTGTCCATGGTGACTGCTGGTGGTATAGAAGTGACTTTTTGGCGTGGGTGATAATGTGGCGGTCTTGTTGGGTGATAGTGGTGAATTGGGATGCATAGTCTAGCGCTTTCATGAGGAGCTGTTCTGAGATTGAGGGATAGAAGTCGCAGACGTCAAAGGTGATGAACGCATGCTGGGCTTTTTCTGGTATGGCT
>NC_138152.1:19759471-19806971 GCF_964199315.1 Orbicella franksi | reverse complement strand
TTCAGCCAATACCATCATGGCTATACTGACCAATCACGTTCAACGGACCAGACTTATAACGTCATCGACTGAGAAACACTATTCACTTGACTGTGAAGATGACTTCCGCTCAGGTTGTCGAAACGTCAGACACCAACAACAGTTCTTTTCAGAACTACACTCACCGGGACGATCACACTATACGAACTAAAAATAAATCGTATTTATATAAAGCGCCAGTAACTGTTGAGTTTTCTAATTTCTGGTGACCAGTGAAACGATGAATGACTGGTTACCCAATAAAATAGCGGAAATACGTGAACATCCGTTTAAAAGTCTGTCTAGATGCTTTTCCGGACTGTCGTATAATTCGCTATTTTGAGGGACATCTCCAGGTTACTTACCGCAAAAGGCAATTCACGTTTCTTTGCCATAAGACTATTCAATGTCACTATTTTAAATTTTATTACTGTTATCCTATAGAAATAAATAAAATACAATAGACGCACTTTAGAAGCACTTGAGTAGATATATACATACAATAAATTAAAGTGCGAAAACTTTCTTCAGATGATAAGTCCAAATAGAAGCACTTTATGGCTTTCTTACTTAAATTAAATACGCGCCATGGTCGAGTGGATGTTATGATAGCAAGCGTCGCTTTACATTCTTCACGCAGGTCTGTCAGGCAGCGTGGAGTACCAGGCATTTTCAGACTGGAAAAATTACAGTGAAGCTCAAACAGCATGTCAAGGATATAACTCCAAACATCTTGCAATTATAAACGAGCCGGATGAACTAACTCAGGCGAAAATGGCTTTTAATTATAGCAGGATAACGAAGTACTGGACGGCTCTACAAGTGTTGTAAGTAATACGTGTCCACTGTTACGGTTAATTTTTGGTTAAAAGAACTAGGGTGCATCAAAACAAATCTCGTTGAACCTATGGGAGAAGTGTTCCGCTTCAAATCAGACGGCAACTAATTTCAAGCAGTGCAATTCTTTTATCATTTTTTTTTTTTCTACCCTAGGCCCGGTACCTTGAAGGCTGACAAACTAACTGAACATTAAACTCGCAATAACAACAAAACTAAACAGTATCTGCGTTAAAGTTATCAGAGTAAGCTTATAACTCAAGCATGTTAAATAGTTGGCAATTGTAAACTAATTGTTTTGTGTTGGTTAAGCCCATGAATTTCACGGCATTAAACAATAAGGCAATACTTGTTAATACTACAAAGCCGATTTTTGTAGTTTTCTTTGTGTTAAACAGGTGCCTCATTGACTGCTAACATGTCCTCTTCTTCTGGTAGCAAATGGGGGATCGATTTTGCTCACTACTTTCGCAAACCTGGGAGGTGGATAGCAGTGGACTGCAGTGGAAAGCTTCCACCAAAGGCACATCACAATTGGAAAACCAGAGGTCATTCCGGCCAACTGTCATTACAGAATTCAGAACAGCTGGAAAGGTTCCATCTCTTATGCAACTTGCAGCTATTGAGGTATGGGGTTATGGACAGGAACTTTCAATACATGACTTACCAAGAGAATGCCAGTTCTTCATACAAAACCTGCCAAACATTGTGCAGTCTTTGAACATTGATCTTCCATCCACTTTGGACATGCATACCACCCAGTTACCTGTGCAAGAAGAAAGAAAGTCAAATATGGGGTGGCTCTTTCTAAAAATGTATTTTCGTAAAAAGATTATTTTCAATTGTAACAATTTCATATTAAATAAATGTGCTTCAATTATGTTCTATCTGAGATTCAGATAAAGTAATTAGTTTGTGAGGAGTCTTAGCCATTTGTAAAATACAAATTGTTGCAGTGTAAATAATAGTGATCATAAATATCAAAATACTTCCGAGTGATTATAATGTAATACATGATTACTGTAGAGTTGTACAGTCAGCAGTTTACAGTGAATGTGAATATAAAAATACTTCTGAGTGATTATAATGCATGACTGCTGTAAAGTTGTACAGTCAGCAGTTTACAATGAATTTGAACATACATAATTGTTTTTCATTATCATTCATATGGGACAGTTGTTTAAAACTAGCATGATAAGTAAGCCGCATAATTTTCACCGTAAAAATGTCAGTATTGCTAATTTTTAACGAAAAGTTTGCTTCAAATTACACAAGAGTGTTGTATAAGATAAAATAACATAAAGCAGTGTACTAATGTACATGAGGTACCATGTTGCATGAGAGAAAAAACAAGGTTGAAAGGAATCGAAAGTAACTTAATATAGTGGAATGTAAAGCAGAGCAGTGTTTATTAAAACCTGATGTAACTGATAAAACGCACAACAGACTGAATAATTTTATTCCCTCCCAAAATATCATGAAAATATTATCAACAGCGAGATGTCTAAACAAGACCACCTTTATTCAGATCATTAAAAATGAAAGTGCGTATTATGTTGGGAAAAAATCATTACTGCAATACCAATCAGTTGTTGTGGCTTACTAATCAATACTAGCAGGGGGTAACTATTTGCATTTACCTGAAAGAATGGAGCGTGAACTCACCTCTCGTAGCCTCGAGTTTAACATCTCCCAAGCTGTCTCCGTGCGCTTAGTGCATTCGATATTTATTCCACTACAATATCTCGGGCGCGCAGGGAAAAAGTTGAAATAACTTCGAGAGCAATCAGTCTAGGCCTCTAGACCTTCATTATCCAGGAAACTAGAAGGCAAATCTCGAATTTCACCGTTTCGGTTTTTCGATATCACCGCCTCCGCCCGCCGAGGACGGCAAAAAAGTAAAAAAATACGTATTTCTGCCACTTACGCGACGAAAGAGAAAAAATTAAAACGGTAGAACTATCAGCTGTGCCCCATTCTTCCTTCTTTTCACGTCTATGGGCCAAAAACTTCGCGTTGGAAGACGATATTCAGCCAAGAAGTTTACACGAACACATCACACCTATTTTGTTTAATCTCCACTGGCTTCCTGTTAACTATCGTATCATCTTTAAAATTCTACTCATCACGTACAAGGCCCTAAACGATCTGGCACCTTCATACGTTCGTGATCTTCTCACTCCTTACACTCCGTCTCGTCAGCTACGTTCATCTTCTAAAGAACTTCTTTCCATTCCGCACTTCAATTTGAAAACATATGGCGCAAGATCTTTCTCTGTAGCAGCTCCTACACTCTGGAACACTCTTCCGTCTGACATCAAGAACAGCTCCTCAGTGTCCCTTTTTAAACATAAACTAAAAACGTTCCTTTTTAAAAAAGCATTTTTATAACTCTTTAGCGACATTTTTTAATTTTTACTTTATTAGTCTTAAGTGTTTTTAATATTTCTAACTGTAAAGCGCTTTTGAACTTTTAGGATATTGGCGCTATATAAATATTTTATTATTATTATTATTATTATTATTATTATTACAATAATTTGACTGGAACAAGTGTTTCCGAGAAACCGTTCGACTGCGCATGTCATAAATTTTTTCCCGCTGATGTACGGCATACCATTCCGTGAGGCCTAAATTTCGTTGCGCTCGTGGGAGTAAGAAACATGGCGAACTCTGTCGAAAGTGATGTTGTTAGTTTCGATTCCGCTCTCGAGAAATCTCTCAAGCGTTTATGTGAACTTGGAATGTCTCGCGAATTACGAACGGAGCAAAAAGACGCAATTTCCACACTGGTATCCGGAAAAGATCTGTTGGCAGTGCTACCCTCTGGCTTTGGGAAAAGCTTAATATTTACGTAAAATGGGGTTGACTAGCCTACACTACTTTTACGGTTCGTGACATTTGTACATTTGCCGTTCTCCGTTTGGTCACTCGACCTTTCTTGGCGCTTCACTCGTGTTCAGGAAGGGCGCTTCATGGTGTGTAATAAGGAGGAATTTTAAGCGGAGTTGAGCCGTTAGATCGTGCTATGGCAAATTTTCATAGGTCATAGGTCTGCATGGTTTGCGCTGTTATCTGCATGTCGACTCGTTGAGTTTGACACCTCTGTAATTTGCCTTGTGTTTATGCATTGTTTAGGCTCATTTCTATTGCCAGATATGCTTTTAAGTCTCCATGAATTTGTTTTTGAGGGACAAAAGATGAAATTTACCGTGAACATGTTGCTCACTTGCATTCTATATTGTGACGCCAGGCCCGGCTGTGATTAGAACTGTTTGCAAGCACAGTAGGTAGATCCTTATCACGGATATCATATTTGTTCTCGTACGATTTCCTTCGGAGACGCCGTAGCTTTACTTTGAGAAAGCTATACGTTTGTCTAGAGACATTCTTATGTTTCTTGCAGCTATCTGATAGAGCTTATGTTTCTCTTGCTCGATGTGTAGGTTTATTCCTCCTTTGGTTGTTCTGGCACCACATGATTCAAATGTAGCTGTTTACGCGCAAGTCCTGTTCACTGTTTTGCGTGTTTTATATGCCATTGTTCGGCTTAGTTCAGGCAAGACTATGGTTTCGATCCTCCATGTGGATCTCATCAGTTGCCGGTATTTCTAAAATACTCTGTACGTCTGAAGTTGCTAGCGTAACACGTACCTGTGTGAGAATGCAAGACATCCTGCGGCTTGGCACAAACTTATCGTGGTGTGTACCCATGTGAGACTTCCGGTGTCGAGAAAACCTCATTTTGATTGGTTACCCGCTCATTTCCGGAAATGCAGTGAAGCGCAACTAATCAGGTGTTTCGCATTTTAACGGGCTTTTCGGGCAGGCGTCTTCTCATTTTCCCCTCCCCCAACCCCCACCGTCTAACATGGCGGTCTAACATGGCGGTCTAACATGGCGGTCTAACATGGCGGTCTAACATGGCGGTCTAAAAAGGCGGTCGCAAGGTTGTAATGCTAACTCGCCCCAATAAGACGCCTGCACTGCAGGCTACATCAAAACCATCTTCCGTATAAACGATACAGATTAGACAGCAGGGTAGTCGGTAGCAATAAGGATGTCAAAAGATTTTATACAGTTAGGGACTGCAACAGCAATAGTTGCATCATTCAACTAATATCTAGATTTAGCCAAGCCTAAAAGCGGAGCTCCTGGGCCGAGTTGTGCAAAGCCCGATAAGCTAACCCAGGATGAGCGAGAATTTTGATTTGATTATTGTAATTTTGTAAGTTTTCTGTATATTGTTTCGCCCTCAAAGCCCGATAAGCTAACCCAGGATGAGCGAGAATTTTGATTTGATTATTGTAATTTTGTAAGTTTTCTGTATATTGTTTCGCCCCGTTTTGCTTTGGTTAACTTTTAATCCTGGGCTAGTGTTAACCGGCTTCCTAACAACCCGGCCCTGATTACAGCAAGTTAACATGACATGAGCTCGTGATCAAATTGAAAACCAGTACTTTGTCAACGATAAACTTGAGCCCCCCAATATGGTCACGTGATACTAGTCATTGCATACCTAGTTTTGACAGATGTCAATTTACCATAACAGGGATGCCCAATAACAAAGAAGTACGCTATAAACCAAGGCTGCATGTCTCTGTCAACCTATTAGCTGGGGTATGGCTGCTATCTTGCGCGACTCCGCCGTCGTCGTGGTGCGCACGCGCCCACTAGCAATACTGATAACCATGATAACCATAAGAAAATCATTTCCTGGTTTTTCTTTTCTTTTCTTTCCCATATGAGTATGTCAGTTTGATTTCTCTTGTAGGCTTCCCATTGCTTATAGTGGTGTGTTCGATTGTAATCGCATACGGTGCAGAACACAAGCTATGTACATAGTGACTAGTAGGTATCTGACAATTTAAATTACGAGAAAAAGTTTTTTACTGGCTTTCATGCTGGAGCCAGTTTCACGAGGCCGACAGTTAGGATGTTTCTAAGTATTTGTTTCAAATACAGTTGTCTACTGTTAAGAAGCAATTGCTGACATTTATCTTGTCATCCTCTACGAAATTTAATTGTCATTGTAAAGCCAAAGCAAACCGATTATTTATTTACACTGGGGTTGGAAAATTTGTATTTAACGAATTCGTCAACTCAAATTAAGATGATTTTTGGACGCTAAAACTGTTGAAAGGTTCGTAAGCTTCATCACTTTGAACAGACCGATCCTTATTCGCAAGTTAACTTCAGAAAATTAAAATGATGAGCTAAGCTAATATTTCCTTAATCCGGAATAAAGAAGCTAACTATTAAATTAGTGTTTTATTATAATACTCCGTTTTTATAGCCTGCTTACCAAACTTGAACAAACCAAAGCCATGTAACGTACCATTGCTGTCATTAAACACGACGAGTATTTGAAAACAGAAAATATTTGTTTTCTATATTTATTTAGGATTGTATATTGGATTTCGTGCAGGGAGGTTTTCTAGATAAATAGGAACGCCCTTTAGCCGTTTATCTGTCGTTTGGTGAGTGTAATCTTATTGAAAATTGCTTGACAGGGATAACCGGATAGGAAAAAATCTCTGCCGCATCTGATGAAAAAAGAAATGTTCCCAAGCCACAGCCCACTGTTCAGGGCATACTTTTAGTGTTAAAGTACGCATGCACTGCACGTCATGTTGAAATATGGGATCCGAGGCAGTGCGCACAAACACCAAGGAGTCGAAAGGAAATAACACGTGACTGCAAACAAATACAGCTCTACATCTCCGCGCTCTTCAACAGAAATATGTCCTGTATTCTTCTCTCTTACCTTAACACCTTCTGAATTTTCCTTGGAGACCATAATACGTGCCCATCAAGCTTAAAGTAGAGCGTTCATATCCCCTTTTCAATAAAAAAAAATGAAATGACCACTGAGCTTCATTTTAATTTAATGTGTTTCATTGAATTTATACAAGAGTTTAATATGTTAATTTATTTAAGAAAAAGCCTCCGACGAAGTTATTGCCACACTATTTTCTACCATTTCCCAACCCTGCCATTAGCACAAAATAATTTCGCTTGGATAATACTTTTAAAAGGTGTTTCGATAAATACCAAGCATTTTCAATCAGCTTTTAAAGACTCTTTCCTCACTCGCTTAAAGTATTTAGAAATGAATTGAAGTTTGGATCATCTAGATCATGAGCCCATTGGTAGGTGTAATTAACAGACAGAATCGTTTTTCCTTCATAACTTCGTTTATAATCAATTTTTCTGTCTTTTTTTTAAATAAAAGGTATCAAAAAGATCTATCTAAAAATAAATTGTCGATTTTTTGGCAAACTGACAACCAAAATAATTTCCTGACAAACTGGAATTGCTTGTGAGCTGACAATTTACTTCAGTAAACGAAAGTATATTGCTAGCATATTATGTAAATAGCTATGAGGAAATTATGCAAGACAGCTGGAAACTCTTCATGAAAGATATTTATTGTTTCATTTTAGTAACACTGACAACATAACTCGCCTTCCAATTTGTAAGCCGTTTCGTCTTTTCGAACAGAATTTCTCCTCATTAAGTCATGACAGGTTTATTGTTTGAACAAAAGTTCAAAAGTCCTTATTTTGCCGTCCTATTACAAGATGGGAAACGAAACTTTTAACATCAACCAAACAAAAAATAGAATGCGAAACAAAATAAAACTTTTTATGCCGACCATTGTACTGAACTGAATTCGGGAGCTCTCTGTGGGGTCGAACTAGTTTGCTGAAGATCATATGATGTACAACAAAATGATCAACTCGTTAATTGGCATTTCTTAGCCACTTATACTGTGGCGGTTTTAATTGAAACTCAAATAAAAGTTAATTGTTAACAATGTACGTGGTAACTAAATTCTCATTTTCAGCAAAGGTGGGGCGAAAAAGGCGCCCCACGGCTGTTAAGCGAAAATACATAGCATAAATGCGACCAGTCTTTTACACTACCGGACGGATAACACTCCTTAACATGGATGGCTGTTATGTCATATGACAGACCACCATCGGATCAACAAATGTGCCTTGACTACAATAGGTCAATTTATCCACATATATAACATCATACCTTGGCTTGATGTTTGTTTTTTCACTCTTATACATTTTACATTATGTCGATCGGAAGAAAAGTACCGAATGAATGTGGATCCGGAAATTACTCGAAAGTTTTTAAGACAGTCTTCCGTTTTTGTAATTTTTTTGATAGATATTTAGAATTTATTGAGGATTGAATTAAGCCAAGGTGACAAGATATAACAGGGGATCTACTCTGATAGCTGTCAAGCCGTATTTTAATAATTTCCTCTCAGTTCTATTTTAGACAAGTTGTTTGCATTGGCTAAATTGCGAATCCTATTAATTCGTCGTCAACTGATGCAGTTTTCTGACATACAACAATTCTGGTATTGCCATTTACAAGAAAAACGTATTCGTTTTTAAGCATAACCAAATGCAAGCGTCTGTCAGGTACAGATTTGAACGGATTCATGACATGACCCATCTCAAGTATAATGTTAAGCTGGAAATGTTTTTTTGTTATATATCCACATTTATTGCTTTGTTTCAGGAGGAGACTTTAATCATCGACCTCCTGTTTATTATTGGTGCTATCTTGGAATTTTCACACGGTTTGTATGGAAATAATTAATTCCTTACCTTTTTACGCCTTGACATAGAACATTTTCCTTTACTTTTAAAACATTTCACTCGCAGCAATATTTATAAGTGATTCTCAAGCCATTACTCTTCTTTTCCTTCATGTAGGAACACACAATAAATGAGTCCATTTTAGGCGAGCTGGTGGCTGGCTAATCTCAATTAATATGCGCCTTTCACTGAACCAAATGTTGAAAAGAATAAGCAAAAAAATTATCCTCTGAGACCCAGGGACAGCTAGTTGGGTTGGGGGAAAGTAAACGCCGCAAAAATTGAAGCGACGAAACTTTACAGTAACTTTCGTCGCTTCAATATTTGCAGGGTTCTCTAGCCCTGGATCTTCGAGGGTAAAGCAAAAAGTGGGATTAACAGCGTGTTCGTTTGAGCACCGACCACTCAAAGTTTCGTGGAAAATGGATTGTCTTCATTTTCTCTACAAAAGTCAAGCAATATATGCAATGAACGAACAGGGCCTATATTTCGGCACATTTGCCTTCTATATTTTTCGAGGAATTCATTTTGCAGGCACCTCGAAAACCACGCAAAATCGAAAATTGAAACTCCAAACTATGGGGGTTACATTATGCTTACATAAAACTCGCACATTTAATTAAACATTCTAATTCTTACAGAATTACTGCATATTTTTTTCCTCTTTCCGTACAACTAAAAATTATTTGTTCATCAAAAACACAAGCAAAGTATTGACTTTTTTTTACCTTACCCTCTAAAAAGAACGTCTTTGGCGTTTTGCTGACATAGCCTCCAAACAAACAGATTTTTTTCAAAAGTGGTACTGAGTGTATCTCTATACATGAGTGATAGAGGTTATCAGCCTAATGTACTAAGCCTAAGGTAGAAATATCTGTATTAAAAGTTGTGGGCACCTCACGGAAAAGCTACAAAACTGAAATCAAAATTCTCTCAAAATATTCGAGCAAGTAAGTCAAAATTCAACATTTTGTTTTCTCCTTCTGAGTCCTAGCACTGATCACAGAACGTCGCTTTTTCGTCATACATCCTCATTCTTTGTTGAAGCAGCCGTTGATGAAAAATCACGTATTCCCATGGAAATGAGCAGCCTTAAATGATTATTTTAATAGTTTTGTTCAGACCTTTCCATTTCATTTTCTTGGTTTTTATAAGTTTGTTATAATTTGAGTTGAGTCATCGCCAAACCCGCCATTAGTCGTTAATCACATTTGACACTTCGTGAGAATGTTTTCTCGAATCACAGTTGTTAATAAATCAGGAGAGCTTATAGAGAGATTTTTATCCAAATTGATGTCCGAAATGGACCTTTTTAAAGATGTCATAAAGATCGGCTTTTCCGATTTTTTTTTTTAATTCAAACAAACAATATATACCTAAGTGCTGGATTTATCATGCCGAGTAAATATGCGCTACACAGTGGAACTGGACTCGGTATAAATTTATTGTATAAATTATGAAAGATATTGTAAAGTTATGTTATGTGCAACTATGGAGAGAACCATTAGCTGATGTGGCTGGCAAAGCTTCCTGCAGCACTTCCCAAGGCGCCGAGCAAACTAAAGCGCGTGTATTTTGACCCGTTATCGCCTATCGTCCGCACTAAAACCAACGAAAACGCTGATAAAAAAAAGTTTTCAAAACTGGGGCCTTCTAAAATAGTATCATTTTAAAACCGCTCCGTTTCTAGTGTGGGAAGGTGAAAACGGAGGCTTTTCAAACCACTGCCGAAAAAAGCGTCATATACTGTCTTTTCCATGCATCAGCGTTTTCGGGCGTTTTAGAGCTTGCGATAGGCAAAAACGTATCAGAGAGTATGCGTTTATTTTCATACGAAAACTCATTATTTTGGACAGGTGAAAACAAACCACAAACGATAACTCTGTGTGTGTATGTTAATGTGTAATGTAGTTTAATTTTCAATTTAGTTCACATCGACCTGCGTAAGGAGCTTCTCCTGTTCAAAATACGAGCCTTTGCTTTGTCACTAACGCATCGGCGCCATCCTAACTGAAAGATTTTCACGCCTTTTCTCGCTTTATTTGGTGCCTGCTTTCGTGCTTTTGCCCAGTTAGCAAAAACCACGAGCTGCTCCCGAAAGATCCGGTGCGAAAATCGATTACAACCTGTAATAACGACTTTGTGCTCATATCACTTGACTTTTTGCTAGTTTAATTAAAGCGACAACCGAGTGACAATCTGATGACAGTTATAAACTAGATGTAATTAACAGACAGAATCATCTGTATATACCGAAAAATATTGTTTGCTCAAAATTGTCAATTTTGAGATAAACTGATAAACTGAAAACTTCATTTCCTGGCAAACTAGAATTGCTTGCGAGTTGCCACTTTATTTCAGAAAACGGAAGTATTGATAACTCTCTTTCTAATTTGTAGGCTATTTCGTTCAAAAGAAGAGTAAAACTGTGGTCGTTTACAGGCAGAATTTCACTTCATTGCGTGTAGGTTTACAGTTTGAACAAAAGATGAAAAGTTCTTATTTTTCCCGTCCTATTGCAAGATGGAAAATGAAACATTTAACATCAACCAAACAAAAAATACGATGAAATAAAAATGATTCTTTTTTTTTTTTTTTCACTCATACATTTTACTTGATATAAAAGAAAAAAAAAGATGTAAAAGTTCAGTATGACTGTGGAGACTGAAGTGGCTTTGTGGTCAGTCTTCTTCATTGTAATTTTTAGATAGATCTTTAGCGACGATTAAATTACTTACGCCAAAGTGACAAGATGAAACAGGGGATCTACTCTGAAAACTCTAAAGCCGCATTTTTAACAATTTCCTCTCAGCTCTATTTTAGAGGAATTGTTTGCACTGGTAACTGATGCAGTTTTCTCACGTACGACAATTTTGGTATCATGATTGCCATTTAGAAGAAGAACGTATCCGTTTTTAAACATGCCCAAAGGCCACCGTCCATCAGGTAAAGATTCATGGTGTGACCAGGAGCCATAATCGGGGACGGAGACCGTAAGCGCGCGCCATTTCTAGAATTGGGGTTGTCCCCATGATATGGGACAATAATTCTATTTTTAGAACAAATTGCGCCATCACCTGCGGCACACGCGCGTACATGCTGCGAGGATTTCTGCGGATGTCGCGCGGGGGAAATGGCGTCCGAAATTTCGAAATGTTTCATGTTTTTGCCCCACAACTTAACGCGTTTACGTCTGTTGGAATTTTGCTTAAGTATTTTCGTCGTAAGCTGCTCCAGTTTGAGTGAAGTAAGACAGTGTCGAATTTAGGTATGTTCCGCTGTAAGCTTATATATATCGCTGACCAAGTTGTGTTCCGACGGATGCTTCTTTTACATGAACTGTACATCATTCCACTTTAAATTTCACATATGTTGAAGATTAACAGCTTTTCCATTACACAGCAAAAAACTAGCTGGATATATTTAGATATAGCAGAGCTTCAGGACTTCATAGTTTCCTAGGTCCTCTTGCCACACGCTTGCGAGGAATTTGCCAGTCTATCGCGACCGAAAAGTAGAACAAAATAATTGCTAGTTTGAGTTTCGCTTGAATTGTAAGCAACACTTGATGTTTCACTGGCATCAAGGTCCAATAACTTTACGTCCGTAGATACTGCTAAGTTTTACTCGTGTAAAAATCCAGTAAATTCTGTGTTGTCGATGAATGAGAGCGCCCGCCGATGCGTGTTTTGTACAGTCAGTAAACATGACAAATTGTACTTCCGCCGCACTTTCGTGTGAAAGCGTACATCGAACTCAAACAATAACTCTATAGTTTTTAAATATGTTTAAGATTGATAAATGTTTGAGAACATATTAAAAGCTAAGCTGAAAATATGTGAATAAAGCAGAAATAATCAGCGAAGTTTCGATGACGCTTTCTTTAATCAACTTCGAATAACGATTTCGATTTCATTGATCGAGTTATCAAAACTCGTTGTCTATTTTCATTTTTCGCTGTATAAAACTTCACTATGCTTATGTTGAAGAAACACACATGATGTTAGTAGCCTTTTTTGCGTTCGTGAAATTTGTCGAAGCATCTCAGCACAAAAGATAACGAAAGAAATCTTTGTCAAGATTTGTTGACAACTGAAAACACCGACTCGGACTTGAAAGTGCACGAGCTGCACTATGCAAATGAGCTAATTGTACGCGTCAGACTTTCCTTTCAAAAACTTTTGCAAACTCACCAAACAAGCAGAAGTTAAACAATAAGAAACCATCAAAACAGGTTTTGGTTATGATTAACCATTGTCTGAGAAACTCACAAATTAACTCGATACCAGAATAGAGAGTTTTCTTGCTATATTCTTAAGTCAAAACAAACGCAAAAGCATACGCGTAAGCTTACAACTAGCAGATAACTAGCAGATCTTATTATTCATTCCCAGCGCGAGATTGAAGTCTTGTTTTCGACCCTGAAAAACCCACCTTTTCCGTTAGCTCAGAGCATAAAACTACATATAAGCGCCCTGGTTCGTATTCGCTGCCTTATCCCCTGCCATCGCTGGGAAAAATACGTAAGATAATCTCTCAAGGTCTCTCAACTCTCACCATTTGATCACGCAACGTGACAGCATCCACACGAGAGCCCCCGACATGTGCGTGGATCCGCGCGGATATATGACGTCAGGATGGCGCAATTTGTTCTAAAAATAGAAAAATTGTCCCATATCATAGGTACGCGCGAATCCCGAGACTTACGGTCTCCGTCCCCGATTATGGCTCCTGGTGTGACCCATCTCATGCACAAAAATTGGTTTTCTTTCTTATTTCCGCATTTATTGCTTTGTTTCAGAATCATAATGAAGGAGACTTTTTTCACCCACCTGCTGATTGTTGGTGCTATCTTGGTATTTTTATGCGGTATGTATGAAAATAATTAATTCCTTACCTTTTAAGCCTAAACATAGGGCATTTTCCTTCAGTTTTAAAATATTTCACTGGCAGCAATTTCTATGATTATTTACTTGGTTGGGTTGTCACACCATAACGCTTGTATTCCTTTATGTTGCAAAAAATAGTGGAAAACACTAAATTTTCAGAATAGTAGTAGTAGTAGACTTTATTGGAGAGGGTAACATAAGTGAGTCCATTTCAGGCGAACTGGTAGCTTGTTGATGTAGACTGATTAAAATGGGCCTTTCACTAAACCAAAGGTTGAAAACTATAAACAAATCAGCCTCTGAAACCCACGGGCAATGACTTCAGTTAGGACGAGATAAACCCGTAAAAATGGACGCAGAGAAAACTTACAGTAACTCTTGCGCTTCAATTTTTGCGGTGTTTACTTCCTCCAGCCAAAGTTAACAGCCCGTGGCTCCGAGTCTCCGATGGTAAAGCAAAAAAAGGAATCAATTTTATTATTATTATTGTTCGCGTTTTGCTAAAGCAAAACAACAGATTCAAGTGTTCATGAAAAACGCAATTCGTATAGTGTAATCTTCTGGGCGAGGGAAGTTTTGAAAAGAACTGTTGCTGGTGACTGACGTTTCGACAGCCTGAGCGGAAATTATATTCAGAGTCAAGCGCACCGCGTTTGTCAGTCGTGGTGTTTTAATTCCAGTCCATGCATTGAAACTTATTGGTCTGTTTAGCTTTGATGGTATTAGCTGTAGGACTCTTAACGTCTGTCAACAGTCGTTGGTTGGTTCTTCTACATATGTAAGTTTCGATCCGTCTATTGTTAGTTATATTAGGTAGGTCTCATTGAGATCCCTCTGTCAAGTAGATATCTATCATTAATAACACAAACAATAGGGTAAATCGCGGAATGTTTGTTCGCATGATAAGTCCAAGTAAAGTCATTTAATTGCATCTCTACTTGAATTAAATACACGCCAATCTTTATAGCATTAATTGTAACATGGTTGAGTGGATGTTGCAATGTCGAGCCCACGCGTCGTCAAACATTCGTCATGCAGGTCTATCAAGCAGTGTCGAGTACCAGACCTTTCCAGACTCAAAAAGTTGCAGTGAAGCTCATGTAGCATGTCAAGGATATAATTACAAGCATCTGGTGTGTTCGTTTGTATGTGATTTCATCGCCCTAGAAATCATGGAATCCCTGTTAACTTTTCACGACGACAACGTCTGTAAATTGCATGTGCTGTACGCCTGCACAGGTGACGCTTGCGCTTTAGAGACCAGACGGCGATCTGATGACTGAACGAGAAAAAAAAGAGAGAGAGCCGAAATTTAAACCCAGGCCTCACTGCCTGGGTAAAAAGAACAACAACAGCACCGTGCTCTTTCTTTTTTCTTTCGTTTTCCATTGCGTTCATCGTTTGCTTTGTTCAAACAAAATAAATCGTGACTATGTACGCTCATTCTTGACCTTGGTGTATAAATAAACGAACAATTATTCTTGTCACAAGGTCCGAAAAATTTTGTAAACGAACCTTTCGACTGTATTGCACAGTCTTCATCAGCGATTAAAGTGAGCTCACTTTAATCGCTAACGAATACTGTGCGATACAATCGAGCTTCGTTTATAAAATTTTTCAGACCTTGTGACAAGAATCATTGTTCGTTGAAAATAAATCGTATTTATATAAAGCGCCAGTAACTGTTGAGTTTTCTAATTTCTGGTGACCAGTGAAACGATGAATGATTGGTTACCCAATAACGAAAACACGTGAACATCCGTTTAAAAGTCTGTCTAGATGCTTTTCCGGACTACCGTATAAGTCGCTATTTTGAGGGACATCTCCAGGTTACTTACCGCAAAAGGCAATTCACGTTTCTTTGCCATAAGACTATTCAATGTCACTATTTTAAATTTTTATTACTGTTATCCTATAGAAATAAATAAAATACAATAGACGCACTTTAGAAGCACTTGAGTAGATATATACATACAATAAATTAAAGTACGAAAACTTTCTTCAGATGATAAGTCCAAATAGAAGCACTTTATGGCTTTCTTACTTAAATTAAATACGCGCCATGTTCGAGTGGATGTTATAATGCCAAGCGTCGCTTTACATTCTTCACGCAGGTCTGTCAGGCAGCGTGGAGTACCAGGCATTTTCAGACTGGAAAAATTACAGTGAAGCTCAAACAGCATGTCAAGGATATAACTCCAAACATCTTGCAATTATAAACGAGCCGGATGAACTAACTCAGGCGAAAATGGCTTTTAATTATAGCAGGATAACGAAGTACTGGACGGCTCTACAAGTGTTGTAAGTAATACGTGTCCACTGTTACGGTTAATTTTTGGTTAAAAGAACTAGGGTGCATCAAAACAAATCTCGTTGAACCTATGGGAGAAGTGTTCCGCTTCAAATCAGACGGCAACTAATTTCAAGCAGTGCAATTCTTTTATCATTTTTTTTTTCTACCCTAGGCCCGGTACCTTGAAGGCTGACAAACTAACTGAACATTAAACTCGCAATAACAAAAAAATTAAACAGTATCCGCATTGAAGTTATCAGAGTAAGCTTATAACTCAAGCATGTTAAATAGTTGGTAATTGTAAACCAATTGTTTTGTGTTGGTTAAGCCCATGAATTTCACGGCATTACACAATAAGGCAATACTTGTTCATACTACAAAGCCGATTTTTGTAGTTTTCTTTGTGTTAAACAGCTACCTCATTGACTACTAACATGACCTCTTCTTCTGGTAGCAAATGGGGGATCGATTTTGCTCACTGCTTTCGCAAACCTGGGAGGTGGATAGCAAACACTATCCCTAGTTTGAGTAGCCAGTCGGAATGCGCAAGAAACAATGTCCACTGGTTTGGTAAAAACAGTTAAGGGCGTGTCTGTGTAAGACCCGGCCACTAAAGTTGTTTTTATGGAAAATGGATTGCCTTCTACACAAGTCAAGCAACATATGATATGAACGAAAATGGTCTTTAACTCAGCACATTTGCTTTCTTCATTTTTGGAAGATATTTTGGAACCACCTCGAAAACCGCACAAAATCGAAAATTAAAATTTAAAATTTGGGGGATTACGTTATATAATTATGCTACTTATATAAAACTCGAACATTTCACAAAACATTCTAATTCTTTCAGAATTACTGCACATTTCTTTCTTTTTTCCACACAACTTAAAACTACCCACTTATCTTAAACACAAGCAAAGTCAGTTATGACGTTTTTTCCTTATCCTCTAAAAATGGTCGTTAGCATCTTTACTGACATTGAGTCCAAACAAACGTTTTTTTTTCAAAAGTGGGACCTCTACAGGAATGACTGACTGTTATTAGCCTAATTCACTCAGTTTTTAAGTCCAAGCTACAAATATCTGTATTAAAAGTTGTGGGCACTCTTAATTTTGAAGCGCAAAAAATTCAAGCAAGTAGTGAAAGTTCAACATTTCATGTGTAAATGGCGATTCAATCGATCAATCAACTTTATTTAGAGAGAGTGACACGTAACAGTATAAACTGATAAGCTAGTGGCTCTCTGTGCTAAATATATACGAGTTACTATAAAATAACTAAGTATAGTACAAAGTATGAACAATAAAAAGTTACAATTTGTAAAAAGTTACAATACAACGTTACAAAAAGTCCCGTCCTTTAACAATTCTTTGACATTACCCGGTTAGATTTATTGACTTTGAACGTTTAGAGAACTCAATAAGACTTACATTACGACAAAATATCAGGAAATATTTCAAGTCTTCTAGTACTGCCTGATCGTCTACTTTCCGTCACACATTACGCACTCTTGGTTGAAGCAGGCGAGCAGCCTTAAAAGGTTATTTCCCCCCCCCCCTCTCTCTCTCTCTCTCTCTCTCTCTCTCTCTCTCTCTCTCTCTCTCTCTCTCTCTCTCTCTCTCTCTCTCATAATCACATTTGACTATTCGTGAGACTCTTTTTCGCCAATTACGGTTGGTAATAAATAAGGAGAGCTTATAGAGAGGTCTTTTTACCCAAATTAATGTCCAAAATGGACCTTTTTACCGATTTCATGCTTTTCGATGTTTTTTCAAACAAAAAATATGCCTAACCGCTCGACTGTATAATAAAGTAAGTATGAGTAAATATCGGTAAATACGCGATGTTTCATAAGCCAACTCATTAAAATATGGGATCCCAAAATTTCCAACTTTTACAAAGAAACATATGCCTGGGGGCAAGCGTAGCCCCCTGGCATAAAAAATAATTACATAACTTCCTCATATTTTTAAAGTACCAAATTTTGGTGGCTTGCTACAAAGCGTTTTCGAACCTGAATAACCCAGATATGCTAAATAGATTTTACGTATAGCTTTGTGCAATTCGCTGGATTCCTTGGAAAGGCACTGCCCAGTGACACTAGATTCTTAACATTTCATTATTATTGTGATCTTTATCGTTATCGTTGTCGTTGCCGCTATCGCTATCGATATCGCTATCATTATCGCTATCGCTATCGTTATCGTTATCGTTATCGTTATTGTTATTGTTATTGTTGGCACACTCTTAAAACGCCCCGAAAAGATAATATTTGCAATACATAGACGCCCCCATAAAATTACGCCTTTGCTCGTGCAAAACGAATTACTCAATTTTCAAAACTGTGGGCGTTGGAAACTGAAAAATATTCGAAGTATAATAAACACAATAGCCTCCGTTTCACTTTTAAAATAGGCTCGGATATTTGTCTTTGAACATTATCTGTTCCTCGGAGCTCGAAGTTTTCCTCGAGCTTCGCTCTCGGAAAACGGTACCCTTCTCGGAACATAAAATGTCCGCAGGCAAATATTCGAGCACATTTTCGCGCCAAATGGAGGTTATTGTTTGTAGGTAACCAGTGATCCAGCTAAGCATGCGATATTTTGCTATGGCGTGGAAAGAATTGCCAGTTACGCAGATGTAAATAGCATTATGCTAAAGAAGTTTAACTTTCTCAGTCGTACAGCACGGCCTGAAAGGTGGAGATGGAGTGATACTGGAGCGTCATTTTCAGCGAAAGCGAAGATGTACGACGTCGTAGGTGTAAACGACGCCACAAAATTAGTAGATACTGGCCCTATCAGAGTTTACTGCTTCTTGATCACTAGCGACAATTTTCTGGAAATTGAAAACTGCAGCGAAAAACATGCTTATATTTGCGAAGGATCTGAAGGTAAAGAGTTGATTTACTATAAGACGAATGATATCTGACAACTCAAAACTATCACACTCAGTTAGTACTCTTGACTAGTCTAGATTAAAAGTTAACTGTGAGAATATTATCTCACGATTTTAGAAAGTAGACGGTTATTGTTAGCATACAGGTACATGGTTAAAACATCACACGTGACGCTTGCGTTAATGGTAAACAGAATTTTTATAAACCATGCTTTCTTTTTCGACATTCATTTTCTAATGTACGGAAGCAAGCCGAGAATCCACGATGTCCTAGAATTGACTTAAGGATTTAACCACTGAGAAAAGATGAAGTGATAATTTTTTTGTATTGCATGTTTGCATCACAATCTTCTTTGACCATTCATTATACAAACCGATCTTAATCTTTGCAGTTTTATCAACAAGCATAACAGAGTCAAAGTCAACACAAATGCAACCCACGGCAGTGGCTACAACGTTGATGACAAAAGTAACAGCAATATTCCCAAGTAAAGCAACAGATACGACTAAGATATTGCCTTCAAGAACAATTAGTACTTTCACATTTGTGTCAGCCAGTATCTCACCAACACTATCAACAAGTGCAAAGGAACAGGTGATTGTGTTTTTATTTTTCCTAAAGAGTACAATCATAGCAGTATGTGTGTATGTATAGTTTTTTTTTCCTTGACAGCTCACAACCCTCAAATCTATAGCTTTGAATAAAGATTCTTTAAATATAATTCTCCGCGCTCAATGTGTCGGTGGAAACAGATTTCTTTCCTTTTCCATTACAACAGAAATGCATTCATCCTCTTGCCTTCCCTGGGCACATAAAAAGTACACGACCTTTTAGTTTGTTTGTTTGCTTTTTTACACTTCCCACCAAACTTTAAAACAAATTCTACAACATATTCGAATACAATGGAAACTCGGCCAAAACCATCGCACTTTTTTTCCTGTCTTAGGTTTTCCTGTTTAAACCAGTTTTCTTGTTAGACTTAGTGCTGTAGGTACATGGTAGTATATATCGTATATAAGTGCATAGACTGCAATTTTCAAGTCGAGCTTAAGAACCACCAGGCAAAAATGCAAAAAAGTTACTTAATATACCTAACGTAATGATGTTGTGTTTCTCTTTCGGTACAAAAAGATTACAGATTATCTCATCAAATTGAAGCAGCTCAATGTTGACGATGAAGATTCTCTGCAGGTAAGAAACTATTATTGCGCTTTAAAATCTTCGGGATTGTTTCCATTATTGGTCGTATTGTTGACCAGTCACACCATTTTGTGTTCCAAACCCTGATATTACAACACGGATAAGGTTTATTACGTCAAAAACAAAGATGTTTCATCAAGTGATGACGAGTTTCGGTGAATTCAAGGGCGTGGGGTAACGCTGTGAAGCACAAACATGTTATTTAGGGGTGGGTGATATCTTTGTCTATTCGTAATTTAAGGGAGCTGCAGCAAACCACGACGGCATCGGCAACGAGAACCTTTATATAAAAAAATATTTATCGAACAGAACAATTTGCACGTACTTTACCCGGGTATACTAGATGTTTAATACCAAACAATGCGAAATGACCAAATTTTGCCCGTTTTGGACAAAGTAATGTTTTACAACGTTGAACAACTGTTAATCAATCTCCGACGGTTACATTCGAATAAAGTAAAAGAATAACAGAATAAACTATTTATACGTAAATTTAAGCGAAAACAGAGTGGTTTGAATAACAAAGGAAAAAAACTACCACCAATGCTTAGCTTAATTAACTATTCCTGTGAAGAACTGTGCATTCATTAAAGTTCAAATGGCAACCATATGGACTTTCATAACAACAACACAAAGTGTATCTCAGCGCTGGCTTATTATCCGTATTCCTTTCAGGAACGGAACTCGATCATTACATATTAACCAAGTTATCAAAGCGATAGGCGCAGTTAATAGGTCTAGCTAACTGTGAAACTCGAAGGTGAAATTTCAATTCAAGTTTTATTAGGTGTCGTCCTTGCCGTCACCGTCGCCATTGCTAAGCTCCCTGATATTTAAATCGGGGAAAAACTTAGTCTAATGGCCTACTAGGTTAAACTGATTTTTAATCTACCTTAATATTGGGTTCTATGCATTTAGATTGCCGTGAATGAAACTTCAAGGCTACTTGCACATTCCAATAACAGTTCCTATCACGAAACGGCGACAAATCTGTTGGTAGCCACTCGGCAGCTTGAGGAATTTGCCATGAAATACGCGATGGAACATCTAACGACAAATGGAACCTCGAATGCCAACATAACTAGCACTGAAGAGCACTTTGGTGAGTTATTGTTTAAGCCAACTTTGAAATTAAACGCTAAATTAAATACCCCATACGCTAAATTAAATACCTGACGACGTACTGAGTTTCTATTAGATCGCGGACTCAAGCCAGGTTAGCTTGTTGTAATCAGGGCCGGGTTGCTTGGAAGCTAACCCAGGTTCAAAAATCATTGGAAGTATAAATTTTTTGTGTTTCTCACTCTTTATGTCTTTGTAGTTTGAATTTATACAAACTCAAAAAAGAGAGCCACAATATGAACAGAAAACTTTACCGTAAAGTTACAAAAACTCAAATCAAAATTTTCGCCTACTCCTGGGTTAGCTTAATCGGGCTTTGAACAACCCGGCCAAGGAGTTCCTCTTTTAGTCTTGGCTAAATCTATTTATAACATAGCGCGCGCGCTACTCCTACCTAATTCCTATCATGGACCAAATCACATCATAACATAGCGCGCGCGCTATTCCTACCTAATTCCTATTGAGCCATCATGAACAAAATCTTTATGTACGTCCGGCCGTGCTCAATAAAATGACGTGTGCAGTTTCATTTCAGTTGCAAAATTTCCGTCGAGTTCAGTGCGAGTCCCTTTTGTTCAAGTCTGGTCAACGTGAAGATTATTCTGAACAATCCAAACCCTACTTCGAGCCTTTTGCCGAGCTAAGATGTTTACTTAGACTTAAGTACTTTGACTTTGTTTGTTTACATTTTCACTGAGTATTTTTGCCTTTGTTTGCCTACATTTTTATTATAATTAAATCGAAGAAGCGAATTTTTCGTTGACAATTTTAGAAACCAAGGTAAGCGTTTTCGTTCAACTGATTGTGGCGTGTTAGGATCCTAATGACCTTTATTTTCCTTCACCGTGCATTATGAGAACTTCGTAGTTAATCACAAATAAAACATTTTTTAGCGCCCAATATGTTGTCGCCATGTTATAAAAGAATTGCTTCATGCTTTTAGCTGTGCGTATATCGAGTTATGGATGCACTTGGAGAGTTTGGAGAGCACTCAAGAAGCTAGAGTTGCTCTCGGCTATCGCTTCGAGCAACTCTTACGCTTCTTTCGTGTTCTCCAAACATCCCGCGTGCATCCATAACTCGATATACACACGCTAAGCATAAACCAATTCTTTATTGTATAATAACCCAGGTTATTCTCGCATTTTGATTGGTTCTCGCCTATTATCTATAAGAGGACAGCCGCACGATTGACGTCATCAGTTCAAAGTTCTTCCCTCTGTGTTTAAAATGGCGGAAAGTTTTAAGAAGGTACAAAAAGTCATGACGAGGCACTGGACAGGTACGAGAGTCTGGAAGAAGAAAGAAAAAGTCGTTTCGTTTCTAAAAAATGACTGAAAAAAAAAATTCTTGAGCAATCTCAGTCGGCAGTCGAGCGAGACTAAACCAAACACAAAATTGATCTTGAAAGTACTTTAAGGTAAGAAAACATTGCTAAACGTCTCGAATTTAACAAAACCACTAAGCAAAACGTTTATGTCATTAATTTATTTAAAAAATTGAACTTTTCTCAGTCTTAAAATTATTGTTGACACAGTTTGAATCTAGGAATTAAACATCAAAACATCATCAGTTTAAATAAACACATGAGCTTAAGTTGTTTTCCGACGCGAACGTTCCAGTCCGATTCAGGGCATAATAGCGAGAAGAGAAGAGCGCACTACAGCTCACGGCCGACTGTATCCCAGCTATAAGGTGTCTCCGACACTATATCAAACTGATTTGACAATCACCAACCACAGAGGACACAAATTTCCACCGTCACTGACGCTCCTTTCATCCAAAACTCGAAGCAAATGGCCCGCAACCGCAAGTTTTCCTAGCGTATATTTTCATTTCCTGCAACATTCAAGACACCATCCCAGCTTTTCGGCTCACAGGGCTGCTCTGATGATAAAAACTGACTTGCCTTTTCAACATTTTCTTTAGATTTGTAGACTTCGCAGTTCAATTCTGCTTCCGATGTAAGTTTTCAATCCACGAGAAGCGATTTTCGACTCAAGTTTGACAGTGGCGTGATTTGTTTGGACCAATCACAATTCTTTGTTACACATAGCAACCAATGAAATTGCTTCATTTTGTATAGACAATAGATAACATCACACGGCGTTTTTTCGCGTTTGCCAAAGTGACCGAAGGCCGGCTTTCGAGTTATGTTGAAAGATTTTAAAATAAAATAAAGTTTTTTTCGTCGTTTTTTTATTATATAAAACAAATAGACTCCATGTTGCCGTCCGTCTGTTCGGTAATAGATCACAGAAGATGTTTAAATGTGGTAAGAACATCAGTGACCCACTCGGCTATTGCCTCGTGTGCCACTTATTTAGATCTTACCAAATAAGTGGCACACGATGATGATTTTGACGTCATCTGTGATCTACTACTGAACAGACGTACGGCAACATGGAATTTGTTTGCTAAATATACGCAAGGCCGTGCGTATATAACATGACGTGTGCATTTTCAAATTAGCTGCAAAATAATAGTTTAAGTTTTGGCAATGTGAAGATTATTCTGATCAATCCAAACCCTACTTCGAGCCTTTTACTTTTGTCAAGCAAAGATATGTTTACTTAAACTTGAGTATTTGGACTTTGCTTGTTTTGACTTTGTTTGCCTACATTTTCTGTATAGTTAATTCGAAGAAGCGAGTGTTTCAATGACAATTTAAGGAACCAAGTTAAGCGTTTTCGTTCAACTGTTGCTCAAATGATTGTGCCGTGTTAGGATCCTAATGATCTTTGTCTCTGCGAGAACTTTGTAGTCAATCACAAATGAGACAGCTTTTAGCGCCCATTATGTTATCACAATGTTATAAAAGAATTGGTTCATGCTTTTACTTACTTACTTAATCCTCTTCCTGCGTGTCCGCACATAAGGTCGTGGTTCATGCTGTGCGTACATCGAGAAGAAGCTAGAGTTGCTAAAAGAAGCTAGAGTTGCTAGAAAAAGCTAGAGTTGCTCTCGGCTGCGCCTCGAGCAACTCTTGCGCTTCTTTCGTGCTCTCCAAACTCCATAACTCGATATACGCGCGCTAATTGTAAGCAGGAACCAATTCTTAACTATTATGGGTGGTTGGCTAACCATGCAGCCTTCTGATGAAGTTAGAAAGCTGTATAAATAATGGTAATTGAACTGAGTGGAGTGCAATTTGGTCTGAAATCACAAGTATGATTTCAGACCAAAATTGTATGACACGAAGTTCAATTACCACTTTATTAAATCCATTTTGAAATCGCACAATTTTATCGCCTTAAATTTTAGATGTTTGGTGTAATGTTCCAGTAGCTGGTTTGTTAAAAAAAAGCGGAACCGGAAACACCTTTACGTCTCATTTAGTATGCAAAACGATGTCATGTGACGAAAGCTCATTCGAGCATGACAAAGAAACAAGCAGTTCTGAAGTCAGAACGAGAATAGTGTACTTCAGGTGTAAAAGTTCAGTTCTCGTCGCCTGAATCAATTATGGAAGGCCTTCCTTTCTTCTGTGGTTGAGACTGAGACTTTTCATTGTCTTTGGAGAAGGAATTTGAAGGTGCATATCCTGTGTAATTCTGCGATCGATTTCTTTTGAGTTGTGAAACTCCCTCGAGTGCACGTTTAAATACCGTTCAATGGCATGATTTTAAGGGATTCCAGCTCGTTATCATTTTCGTTTTCTTTTGTGACCTCGGCGTAGGACTTAATACTCAGGACCTTGTCAAGTTCTTGGGGCGACATTTGTTTTAACTTTTAAGATTTTTCCAAGATGGCGGGACTGGCACCGGCTTCATAACACGTTCGTTCATTCACTATTTTGTGCAGTGTGGTGTATTTTGACTATGTTTATTCACAGCGACAGAGTTGAGCTCTTTTTTTGCTTCGTTTGAAACTACCGGAAACCTGGAAACATCTACCTTCTTGAGATGGTTCAGAATTTGTTGTTGTGTGGTTTTCATTTGTTTATGTTTTACTGGACTCGGTATCATACGGATCTTGAGCAGATGTTGAAGAAAAATCGCCAAAATATTCGTCAAAATGGACATGAACGCTAGAAACTTCCATCAAAGTAGGTCTTAAGCCTGATGGAGCTCTTAATCGTCATTCAGAAACTCTAATTAATTGAATTCTTCAATTTTTTTTGGAAAAAAACTACAATGACAACAAAGTTTTGGCAATAGTAGTTGCAAAATTCTCCACACAATGGCTTTTTGCCTTTCATTTTCCTGAAATTTTATTGATTACTTTAAACTAATCTTCAAATCTGATTGGTTGTTTTGTTTTACTGTCCCATTCTCATTGGCTGAGAAAAAGATGCGATTTAGAGCAAAAAATAGTGCGATTCGTGAATAAATCGCACCACTGAGAGCCAATCAGATTGCAAGGATTACCACTGATTTCAAAATGGATTTAATAAAAGTGTTAATTCCTCATGGTATGTCCAGACCTCAGACAAATCGAATGATGATATATTTATAAAGTGAAGTATCAACAAAAAAAAAAAAAAAACGTTTACATTTTGAGAAAGGAGTTTTGTCCGAGCTTTGTCTCTTCCAATGATTATTTACTCGAGGCTTCACCCACCCCAGACAGTTTCTGAGTTTTCTGAATTGGCCCCCTAAACATGACGTCTGCGATATTTTAACTAACTTTTCTTCTTAGCCAATTTATAACATTTCCTGATGTTTACAGTGATGGAGGTTCGAAGTGTAAGCGTTGGTCATGAAAAAGACGTATGGTTTCCCTCTGAGGACGACAGAGAACACCTTGGTGATGGAAGTGAAAAGATCTTTCTACCAGCAGAACTCTTTGGAAAACAAGGTACGAAATCATATGAGCAAAGCTTTGCTTATTATTAAATGAACCGCTCCGTGGCCCTTTCATAGGAGTAAAATGAAGAATGGTGAATGACGTTTGTGCTCGTGGAGTAGGAAGTGAAGGCAGGCAGATTGATCTTTAATTTAGTTTGCCCTGAAATCTTTGAAAGGAAATGTGCCACAAAGACAACGAAATCCTTACCCTAAACTGGAACATACTCAACTTGATTTTGCCACCAATGCAGAAACTTTAGCACTATCGTCATCAATCATAAGCTTACCAAACCAATACGTGACTTAGGGTGCAGGGCGTACGTCTCCAAAAAGGGATATCTAATTACGAAAAGGTGAAATGGATACCTTAATGGCTGGAGATCACGAAATCGCGCGTCAATCACGTGACAAAAACGCCTGCGGAGAACCAATCAGAATCGATAACTTTTTTTTATTGTCAAGGAATTGAAAAGTTGATCTGAGCGTGTCCCTTTGTTCAGGATATATAGCGAAGAAAAATAAAAGCATTATTTTTTTTATTAGTATTTCTCTTTAGACAGGACAATGGAGAACTTAAGCGTTGTTTATTCCTTCCTACCTTCAACAGCTTGAATCAACACTTGATAATGATTATAGACATTGTAATGTTCATGGTTGGACCCAGCGCGCAGTGCGTCTTGTTTTTAATAATTAGTAATAAGTCTCCGTACGATCGTCTTATTCTGTTAACGAGAAGTCGTGACATAAAATTTGTTATATTTCGTTCATAGAAACTTTTCTGGTTGGAATATTATATAAGGACATGCACGAGTTACTCCCAGATGAAAGTCAGTCCTTTCTTGATGGGTAGGTATTCGACAGTATAGAAATCAAACATATATGAACAAATTATCTTAAGTTTAGTTTATTTAGTCTCCAACGTAATGGAAATATCAAGAAATAAAAGTTTGTTTCATTATTTGCTAATATATATATTTTCTCTTTTATCAGGAAGAAAATGAAAACTACAAGACTTCAAACACGAGTCATCGCATGTTCTATATTCCCTAACTTGTCTACTCTGCTGCCAAAAAACGTTACCATATCATTCACTTTGGAGGAGGTGAGAAGACATTTTATTGTGTTTTATTGTGTTTTCCGTTGACTACATATAATACTTCGGCTCTATGACGAAAGCCTTTGTGTTATTCTTAGCTGTTGGAATCTGGCATAAGTGCTGGAATTAGAATTGACAATCTACAATTAGAAACAGCCTAGGTATCAGAGTTTTGAAATGCAGGGTAAACATGACAGCTTGAGAAAGAGCCCTGACGTAAGGCATAAGCACATTGATCTAGACATGAAAAAAGTAGCAACATTCCAAATGTGAAGTAGTCAAAGTTGCGTTAACAGTGTTAGACCACAGGTTAAAGGCCGATACACACGAGGGATTTTGCTCCAGGAGCATGCTCTAGGGTAAACTTGCACGACTAGTCCACACTGGGGAGCATAGTGTGGGAGCTTACTCCATATTATGTTACACACGAGAGAGCGTTTTTAACTTTCTTCAATTTGTCCAAGGATCTTGCTCCCAAATATTTAACCGCTTTAAATTAATGTTCTGAAACATTTTGCAGGTTGGAAATCCTGCTCCCGAGAATGAAGTGCGCCCAGAAAATCGTTGGTACACACTGAGGAGCTTTGCTTCCGGAGCGTGCCCCTGGAGCTAAACCAAGGAGCAAAACCCTCGTGTGTATCGGCCTTAAAACTCCCTAAATCCATACAAAGTAGGCTATACTAATTTAACCCTTTCCCATTCCCTCTATTAAGTGTGTTTTCGTTTTCTTTCTTTAAGCCTTCTAAACTTGATGATCAATCAATCTGTGTATTTTGGGACTTTGACATCAGGTACATTTTAATATCCACACCAGCTATTTTTTTGTTCCAATTTATGTATATGTCTAAGTTAAATAAATGATCATCCTGATTTAATTTCTCCAGGTCCAAAACTTAAAATCTACTTTTTAATCATTTATTTGCATGTTTCTTGGGCAGGAGTCGGTTCAACGGTTCCTGGTCAAACAGGGGATGTACGTTGGTCAACAAAACTAACAATAACGTTGTGTGTAGTTGTAATCATCTCACGAACTTTGCCGTTCTTTTGCAAGTGGGAGAAACAAAAGTGAGTAAATCCTTCTTTATTTCTCCGTTTTTTTTTTTGTTTGTTTGTTTTTGTTTTTGTTTGTTTTTTGTTTTGTTTTTGTTTTGTTTTGTTTTGTTTTGTTTTGTTTTTTTTTTCCTGTAAAGTTAACTTGGACAAACTAACAGCGTAAGTGTTCATCAAGAAAGGCCATTTTAATTATGATAATCTAACCCACTGAGAGAGCTTACATCATTTCGTACAGCCAGGATCCTGGTCAGTATATTCAGCTTTATTTATTTCTTTATTTCTTTATTTATTTCTTTATTTATTGGTTACTGTGATAGGAAATTGGTTGTTATATTACCTATTTATGTATGAATCACATATGGTCTATCTACCTCTTTTTCCTCACCTAGATTCCTGACAGACATCAAATGGCCTTGGAAGTCATCACTTATATTGGCTGCGGGCTGTCGCTAGTGGGCGAGACTTTAACTGTTCTCACCTATCTGGTTTTGATGTAAGTAACCCCTCCGTAGCATAGTCACACCACCAACAAAGCAGCTCATTTCTCTGGCTTTTCCGTGTTAATTAATGTTCTTTGTCCTGAATTTCACGACAGGAACCTCAAGCAGGAGCAGTGTCAGATACGACTCAATCTAGTCATAGCAATAGCCGTGGCACAAATCATTTTCCTCGCAGGAATTGATGCTACATCAAAACAGGTAGTTTCATTTAGATAACCAATCACCATCTGACACGGTTGTTCTGAAACTGACGAAGAGTTTTGGCAACGATCAACCCTTGTTCGAAAAACCTGAAGAACAAAAGTCAGACGTTTCTTAATTTAATAGCTCTACAAAGTTATTTGACAGGAGTTGGATTGGGACTCATGATTGTTTTTAGTTAGTTTGTTTGTTTGTTTCTTTAGCTCTCAGCTTGTTTTGCTTTGATTCTTTTGTTTGTTTCTTTGTTTGTTTGTTTTGCTGTTGTTGTTGTTGTTGTTGTTGTTGTTGTTGCTGTTTTTAACTAATGTGGAAGACTTGAACTGATTCTCTAATAATATCGTTCTTTCACAGGGAGCCTGTATTGTTGTAGCAGTGTCTATCCATTATTTTTATCTGGTCGGGTTTGCCTGGATGCTTATGGAGGGAATCTACTTGTACCTCATGGTTGTCAAAGTTTTCAACACCCTAGTAAAAATGAAGCTATTTTATGCATTCTCTTGGGGTATGCACAAACCTTTGGTAAATTACGTAACTACCCTTCATGATTGAGCTTAGTATCAATGGAAAACAAGAAGTGATTCGTCAATCAATGTAGCTAAATAAACCTGAACAGCAGTCCATCAAAACCATCTTCCGTATAAAGGATACAGATTAGATGGCAGGGTAGTCGGTAGCAATAAGGATGTCAAAAGATTTTATACAGTTAGGGACTGCAACAGCATCATTCAACTAATATCTAGATTTAGCCAAGCCTAAAAGCGGAGCTCCTGGGCCGAGTTGTGCAAAGCCCGATAAGCTAACCCAGGATGAGCGAGAATTTGAGTATTGTAATTTTGTAGGTTTTCTGTATATTGTTTGGCCTTCTGTTTTGAGTTTGAATAATCTCAAAATACACAAAGCAAAAGCAGTGAAAAACATTTGTATACAAGAAATATTTATGCTTTGGTTAACTTTTAATCCTGGGTTAGTGTTAATCAGCTTCCTAACAACCCGGCCCTGATTACAGCAAGTTAACATGACATGAGCCCATGATCCCATTGTAAACCAGTACTTTGTCAGCAACGATAAACTTGAGCCCCCCCCCCCCCAATATGGTCACGTGATACTGATCAGTGCATATCTAGTTTTGACAGATGTCAATTTACCATAACAGGGATGCCCAATAACAAAGAGGTGCGCTATAAACGAAGGCCGCATGTCTCCGTCAAGCTATTAGCTGGGGTATGGCCGCTATCTTGCGCGACTCCGCCGTCGTCGTAGTGCGCACGCGCCCACTAGCAATACTGATAACCATGATAACCATAAGAAAATCATTTCCTGGCTTTTCTTTTCTTTTCTTTCCCATATGAGTATGTCAGTTTGATTTCTCTTGTAGGCTTCCCATTGCTTATGGTGGTGTGTTCGATTGTGATCGCATCCGGTGCAGAACACGGAGTTACAAGCTATGTACATAGTGACTAGTAAGTATCTGACAATTTAAATTACGAGAAAAAGCTTTTTACTGGCTTTCATGCTGGAGCTAGTTTAACGAGGCCGAAAGTTAGGATGTTTCTAAGTATTTGTTTCAAATACAGTTGTCTTACTGTTAAGAAGCAATTGCTGACATTTATCTTATCGTAGGACTCCATTTGCCTTTGAAAATCTGGCCCCTAGACTGGACCCAAGCCTATAAACCGATGTTTTGACGTTGAAAACTACATGTACACAATAAAGATTATTTTTGGAGGTGCATAACTAAACCGGAGATAATTTTTTTCCACACATAGCTAAGGACATAGCTAAGGACATGTCCATAGCTAAAGACAAACGTAAAAGAAAATTCCTTTTTTCCAATCGTAAAAACAGAAATCTGACTGTTTTCTTTCTTTCTTTATTGATTGATTAATTGATTGATTGATTGATTGATTTGTGTGTGTGTGTGTGTGTGTGTGTGTGTGTGTGTGTGTGTGTGTGTGTGTGTTTTTATAACGTATAGGATGTATCTTGTTTTTGCAGCTGTTGGATTTCATTCTCAAATAATTTGGTTTGGACCTTTGCCGCCCCAGTCGTCCTGGTCTGCCTGGTAAAATTGTAGTTGTTACATTTTTTTTTTTCTGCGAACCTAGTTAGCATATAGTTATTCACGCAAATGTCGGCCCTTGAAAAATCATCATTTTCTTAATACCAAACACCTCATCGATGATTCTTGTAATGCTTGTATCAGCCATTTTAAATGCCATCACTTGCAACTGCCGGTAGTGTCCCATTGGAAAAAAAAAACATTTGTTGTTGTTTAGAGGATTAATAAAAGTTGATGAGCCATTTCGTCGAACTAACAGAATAAGCTAAACCTGCTCTTGTTAAAACATTGTTGAAGTGGTACTGTGATCAAGTTTTAACCCCTTGAATTTGTAGGTGTTTCGCATAGAATTCCTCGAAAGATTATAAAGTCCGTTTACTGTTTGTTAGTATCTGCATTAGTTCCGGAGATATTGAAATTTGAAAAACCTATAAAGTGTGCAAATGAGAGGACTGATAATGGGACTGATGATGTCTTACACTCAAATGGATATTACTTCAAGTATATAAATAAGGCTCTCAGTCAATTTGCAGCAGAGACCATTGAAACTTAGTAGGCTAATAGTACACACAGACAACACACCTACGGCTAATAATAATTATGTTCTCATGGCAGTTCACTCTTTCTATTCCCTGCCAAACTCAATTCAATATTTCAGTAATTTCTAGCTCGAAAAACATATTTATATGTTTGCTGGATCATAGACATGGGACACCCTTGGCAAATATCAAACTGCAGCGTTAAAGGTCTGGACCTCCGTATGTTGCCATGGTAACCAAATTGTTAAGCTCATATGGTGAAGCTCATCAAATAAAATCTTACTGCAGATAATCAAACATTTCTTCATCATACTTCAAAAAAATTTAGTTCAGTTAATGACGTCATCACTTGGCTAATTTGCATATTTTAAAACCTTGAATATCTCTGGAACGGAAAGAGATATTTGAAAATAGTAAAAGGCATTTTTCTTCTCGTACACGTAAAATCTGCATACGAGCCAAGTAGCTCACAAGGCGGGAGCTTACAACGGTTTCTGTAGCATGAAGTGACTAGGAGCATTTCTAGTCCCCCCTGGATGGGATGCTAGTCCATCGCAGGGTTATTCCCAGCATTAAATTTACAATAACCAGTTATAAATCTGGGTGGAGAGAGGCACTGTGAGAGTAAAATTTCGTGACCAAAAGCATAATGCAATGTCTCCGGCGAGGGTTCCAACCCGGGCCGCTCGATCTGGAGAGGAGCGCACCAACCATGAGGCTATCGCGTTCTTAGAGACTATTTCACGTTTATGTTTGAAAATGGCGTAGATAGGAAAGATGCGAACTTTATCATGTACCACTTTAAAATTTAATATTGATCTCTATAAGTGTTGAGCATTATCCTTGACATTGCCTCTGTTTTTTTCTTAATTCTTCAGATAAACTCTTTTATTCTTTGTCGCGTGGTGTACGAGATGACAAAAATGCAGGGTACAAAAGATACCTCCAACGTGAGGTATGTTGCTTAAAAACCTCAATCCTCATTTCTTCTTAGCTTATCTTTGTGGCTTTTAGCAGGCTGGACTATATTTTTCTTGTTTGAAAAAAAACTCAAAATCTACATGTTGACGCTTTCTTTCATTGTGTTTAAAGACAAGGTTTAAAGGCATGTGCAGTTCTGTTTCCTCTACTGGGAATGACCTGGGTGTTTGGTATTTTAAGCGTGACGGATGCTGGACTTGTCTTTCAGTACATCTTCACCATTCTCAACTCGCTTCAGGTAGGTAAACAACTAATTAATTTAATGTCAACAACACGGGGAGTGCTTGTGGAATCCTCCCAGACAGAGGTGTATTTAAGAGTGCTTGACATGTAGCGAAGAAATGATTTTCTTCAGTGTTTCTTGGACAGGAATAGAAAAAACTTGATCCTTGGCAATTTCACGGTCCAGAAATATTTCTATAGAGCTCCATGTTAATCCTTTGTCGTTCCCTAGAGTCTTAAGTCTCAGTTCCAGTAACTGAGTCTCGTATCTCTATTATGAACAAAAGAAGAAAGACAGAAGGCCTGTTAGCGAAAATGTCTACAAGTTCTTATCTATTTAGCGTGCGTTTGACTGAACTAACAATGTATAAGACAAGGCCATACTTCTGCCAGAATAAAGTCCAACAATTAGTAGCGATCACCTCAGTTCCTTGTTATGAAGCGCTGAACGTATTTGCTTAAAAAGTTATCAACAGGTAAAAAAAACGAGAACGATTTTATTAATGCTTTTAACAAGGCTGCGTTCACACTTTGCTTAAACGAAGCACATTTCCTTGCAGGGATTCTTCATCTTCATAATGCATGTTCTCCGAAGCACAGATGTTCGCACCGCGTATCTTCGAAAGAAGCAGAAATGGGAAAGCACAAAGAATAGCAACTTTCCGGGCTCTCACTCAGTGGTAGAAAACTCAAGCGCCTGGTCAGAAAAGCATGCCATGAGTAACCTGTGTACCAACACAGAGAGTCCCGATCCAATGTTCAGACGACATCAGATCTCGCCAATCAACTCCGATCGAATGGACACCAGAGAAAGCTGCCTCACCCCAGTGAACTAATAAGTTCTGTAAATTTACACAAATGTGACGAGCACTGAAAACGTTTTCTATAATTGGAGCTTGTCAATCACTGCTCAGTAGTCATTGGTTAAATCGTAATATTTTAAGACAAACCAACCTAGGCTAAAGCATGAGAAACACAGGCGGCCGCAAAGAAATGTTGAACATTGGTGCACTTCGTTAGGAATATTAATTTCCCCAACAGCACAGCACTTTTTTTTCGGTTCGACTTATGTTGCTCCTGTTCATTTTCACGCTTATGCGCAACCGAGTAAAAACCATTGTCAAGCTGGGATTAGTAAAAAAGTCCAGCTTGCACACTTAAATAGTGTTCCGCGATTTTTTTTTTCTTTTCTTTTCTTTTTCTTTTTTTTTTTTTTTTTTTTTTTTTGTTCTCTGATTATTGTTTCCTCAAGTATTTAACCGTATTATTACGACAGTTGAGCAAAGCAAAGGTTAACAAATAACCAAAATGAACGACCAAGCACTAAGGAAGAGACGGGGCACTAGTAGTTTTCATAAGGTGTTCCTCAAAATGAACCCGTGGAACCCCGCCCCAAAATTTTAGCCGTTAGAAATTGACTATGATTTAGCATTGGAGAAAAATGAAATGTAAATCTACTCGGCATTTTTTGTAAATTAATAGCATGAAAGACGGTATTAGGAAGGCTAAAAAAAAAATGAAATGGATAACGCATTAGTTCCCTTTAAAAAGGGTAGCATTTTGTTCAGGGACGGATTGTTCAAAGCCCGATCAAGCTAAGTCAGAATTAGCAAGATATTTGCTTTAAACTTTTCGATGAGGTTTTCCGTTTATATTTTATTGTCCTTCACTTTTGAGCTTGAGTAATCTCAAACTACTCAAAACATAAGCGTGAAAAACATTTTTAAACAAGGAAAAATTTAACTTCCCCTAACTTTTAATCCTGAGTCAGCGTAAACCGGCTTTTGGAACAACCCAACCCGTAAAGCCAAAACAAACCGATTACTTATTTACACTGCGGTTGGAAAATTTGCATTTATCGAATTCGTCAATTCAAATTAAGATGATTTTTGGACGCTAAAACTGTTGAAAGGTTCATAAGCTTCATCACTTTGAACTGACCGATCCTTATTCGCAAGTTAACTTCAGAAAATTTAAATGATGAGCTAACTATTAAATTCGTGTTTTATTATAATACTCCGTTTTTATAGCCTGCTTACCAAACTTGAACAAACCAAAGCCATGTAACGTATCATTGCTGCCATTAAACACGACGAGTATTTGAAAACACGACATATTTGTTTCCTATATTTATTTAGGATTGTATATTGGATTTCGTGTCATAAAGGTTTCTAGATAAATAGGAAAGCCCTTTCGCCGTTTATCTGTCGTTTCGTGAGTGTAATCTTAGTGAAAACTGCTTGACAGGGATAAACGGATAGGAAAAATTCTTTGCCGCATCTGATGAAAAAAAAAATGTTCCCAAGCCACAGCCCACTGTTCAGGGCATACTTTTAGTGTTAAAGTACGCATGCACTGCACGTCATGTTGAAGGAAATGACACGTGACTGCAAACAAACACAGCTCTACATCTCCGCGCTCTTCAACAGAAATATGTCTTGTACTCTTCTCTCTTACCTTAACACCTACTGAAGTTTCCTTGGAGACCATAATATGTGCCCATCAAGCTTAAAGTAGAGCGTTCATATCCCCTTTTCAATAAAAAAAAGATGAAATGACCACTGAACATCATTTTAATTTTATGTGTTTCATTGAATATATACACGAGTTTAATATTTTAATTTATTTAAGAAAAAGCCTCCGACAAAGTTAATGCCACACTATTTTGTAGCATTTCCCAACCCTGCCATAAGCACAAAATAATTTCGCTTGGATAATACTTTTAAAAGGTGTTTCGATTCATACCAAGCATTTTCAATCAGCTTTTAAAGAGTCTCTCCTCACTCGAATAAAGTATTTAGAAATGAATTGAAGTTTGGTGTAATGTATTTCCTAAAGGAGAAGGTCAACGCCAAAACAAAATCTCGCACTATAAGATGAGCTACTCACTGCAGTTTCAGCCTCTACAGTATTCGTTGTTATTGCTGCCATTTTGAACAGCATTCAGCAGCCAGGCCGCGTTTTCGTGACGTCATTTGGTGCAAGGGATTTTGCCCATGGCTTCCGACAAGCCTTTTAACTATCCTCTAGGTTATGACTGCTCTTAAGCCGTATTATTTTGAGCCAAACGTGCTTCAAACCACGAAAATGCTAGCAGTAAAGATGGTGAAGTGGATTATCGGGTGGGGAAAAAAAAAAGTACATTTTGCTGACCTTGTGAAGGATGCCAGGTCAGTCGCAGGTTTTTCTGCTTCTCGCCAATTTTGAGTTGGACGGAATGACGTCACAGAAACACGGCCCGGCTGCTAAGTACAGTTTTAAAATGGTGGAGTCCAAAGTCGAAGTTTGGGTTTTTTTCAAGCTGAATTTCTTCAGGGTAGCAGATACTTTAGAGGCTGATAGTCTTCTGAGTGGAAAAAAAACCCATGGTTACTTGCTATAGGTGGAGACAAAAAAGTAAGTTTTTTGGAGCGACCTTCTCTTTTAAGGATGGTACCTACATTTGTTAGTGCGCATACTTTCTGCGAATCACGCAAGGCATCACAGGGAGCCGTCGCATCCGTTTAAATATGAATAAAAGATTAACCATCCTTTATCGCGCGTGTTTTGTGTTTTGTGGCGGCCATTTTGAATTTTTAATACGCGCGCGGTCTGCTAGTGCGAGGTCTGGAACTGAAATTACGGAAATCGCTCGGAGCCTGCTCGGAACTCTAAGAAAATAACAAGGGATGAATCTGAAATGATAGCGTTCCGAATTTTGCATTAGTTCAAGGAGAAATTTACTTCGTAATTTGCCGAAAATTACTCTGTGGGAAGAAGAAGCATTAAACTAAATATATCTACGCTCACTTAACCCTCTGCGATATTTTGGCGTTGTTTTAAACTACTCGCTTTCGCACTATGTCTCTCCCAGTTGGGGGTCACGGAAGTGAGAAATGCGGAACGTTGATTGACAGAATCGAAGCGGAAGTGATAGTGTTGCTTGTTGTGATTGGTCAGTTTTAATTCCGGAAGTTTGATGATTTTATTCCGGAAATAGAATGCTGCCACAAGGCCGAAAGAGTTGTCATTTCGTATTTGGAAGAATTCAGAAATTTTATGACCGTTATGTCAAGAAATTTTGTTTCTCCTGACAATAAGAGGTAAGTATAGTAGGAGAAAATTTTGCCGATGTTAATGCTAAGGTAAGTTTGTGACTTGAGACGACGAGTTTCTCGTTAATTGGGGAGCTTTTAAGTCATGCGATTCAGGAAAAGCTTGAAAATTAGATTGATGTTCGTTTGCCACAAGTGGTTTAACTTCGACTGTCAGAAGCAAGTGCTGGATGTCGTTTTGGCTGGCCACAATACTTTTATTGTTGGAACCACCCGTAGTGGAAAGTCCTTTCTCCTAAAGCAAATTTCTGAGCGCACAAAGAAAGCGGTAAGTGTAACGAGTTAACGAGGAATCTTATGCCGGTCTGTCGTCTTTCGCAATGACCAAACATTTTCATACAATGTCATGATGGATGAAACTCGCTAAACCATCAAAGCTTCTTTTTTAGCAATACACATTTGTTGTTGAATTTTGTAACTCAATCATTTTCATTTTCATTTAGCTTCTTGCTTTAGCGACTTGAATTGCCGAGGATGATGGATGAAAATGTTGATCGCTTAAAAGTGGCTGGCGGTTCCACGGAGTTTTTCAAATTTTCACGAAGTAGGTTTAAAAGGGAGTAAATGTACACAAATGCATTCATCACAAACGATAAATCTATCGCTCTTTTACTCAAAACCCGTTTTATTCCTCTCTGGTTTGGAAAATGAGAAGCTTGAAGTTTGACTAGTGTTAAACTTGGAAGTGGAGCATGTCTGTCCCAAAAGAATGCTGGTGATGGTGGTGCCATACTGACAGTAGGCAAAGGGTTGCTATTTTTTGCCCGTTGCCTCCCCTAACCTGGCAAAAAATGTATTCTACTGGGCCACTGTTTACAAACATTGACTTAATGATGCAACTGGGATTCAGCTGAAATGAAATGCTTCAAATCTGTTCAAAGCCAATAATCAAGTGGACCTCAAATCAAATAAGAGCTTGTCAGACAAAAAAAAAATATATTTGTTTCTGTCTGATGCACTTAGGTCTCCTCTTCTACTGACTTCTTAACCTCCCAATCTTCAATCCACTTCAGAAGCCTCCTGTTTTCAGTGAACCTCTCATGGCTTTGGTGCTTGCATACAGCAGTGGACTTACACTAAAATGCTGAAAGTGTTTCTGGAGAGGTAAGCCATTGTTACCTCTCCAGAAACACTAAGAAAGTGTTTCTGGAGGGGTAAGCCATTGTTTATGTCGATCGCCATCTGACAATATGACTTAGTAGGGTTTTGGAGATAACATAATATAGTAGGATTTTGGAGATTCAAGGACATATTACGAAGAATCGTTTACTAAAAACGTGCTCTGTTTACTTAATCTTTTGGTCAAAAAATACTTCCTGTTCGTGTAAATGGACGTGTTCAACAAAACGGGCAGGTAATACGCCACGTTCGATATATCAACATTCTAGCATGTCTCCGAGGATTTCACGACAAAATTTTCAAGAACTCTACGGACGCGCTGGTACAAAATTTTCAGTCCAGTTATAGTTATAGTTGTATACTAGCTTAGGTGTTAAGAAGGAATCCACCAAAAGTTCGAGTAACAAGTGGACAAAAACTTTTTACCGAGATTATTTACATTATACTGGAAACTTCTGTGCGGTGATGGACAAAAAACTGACCCCTAGTCCATGGACTAGGGGTCAGTGTTTTGTCCATCACCCTTCTGTGCGACTCTTTTAAATAACTTCTCAAAAGAAATCATTTCTAACAACACCAAATGTAGAAAATAAATTTTGAAGTAATATATGAAACACTTGAAAGTACTGGAGAAATGAACCTGATGATGAAATTTTACCTGTGTTTTACCTGACAATTTCTCTGAACTTTGAAATTTACTTGCTCGAGTTCCCATGAGAAAGTGTTTTTGGTGTTATTTCAGACAACTGTTTATATCTTTAGCTTTTAGAAAATGCAAAAAGGACTGTAGAATACTTAAAGTTATTCTGGTACATGGTTTGTGTCCATTAAAAATCTGAATTGCTCGATTTCCTATCGGGATGGAGTCAAGAAGAATGTGACGAACAATGTCAGGTAATAAAACACTTGTGTGTTTAAGTTTTTTTTTTGTCCCTTTTTCTTTTTCTGCTTCTCGGTTAGTCTAGTACACCTTGTATTTTGTATCAATTGTTGAAACCTATTACGTTTTTAGCAACATGTGTTAGGATATATATAATAGTATTTCAATTCTTCGAAATATGGCATTGCATGATACGACTTACAAAAAACACCAGGTGCCTACCGAGGAGTACTGTTATTTTATCAAGTTTCAACTATACTTTAAAATCAAATTACAAATAAAAATTAGGCAAAGTTGATATTTGTTACAATGGCCCAGTACTGGAATATATTCCTAACAACCAACGTAAACAAGTCTAACACTTGAACAAAAAATGCGTAAAGAGATTTAGTTCAGAATTGCTATGAAAAAAAGATATTTCATGCAATTCGCAATTCTGAATCGTTTGTTAATTCTCTATCAATAATTTTTCGACTCGGCTTGCTTCGTTATTCGCCTGACGATATCCTTATAATAAAGATGGCATATTGCGTTACAGCATTTATGTTCTCTCCTGCATCTTAATTATCTATATCTTAGATCTATGATGCATTTTTTTCAAATTAGCATTTCTCCCGTATTATTCCAGCTTTAAGATGGCAAACGTTTTCAAATTGCTTGTCTGACTATGTACGCATTGTGTATCTATTCTATACGACTTGTAACGTCCAGCGCATGAGTATAGGCTACTTGGAGCCTCTTGTTTTAAATTTGTTTGTCGACTCAATGTTGATTCTTTCACATATCACTTCCTCTGCAGCGGCGACAGCTGAATTATTCTTCAATACATTTTTAACAATCGTCTTTTCGAGAGGACGCCATTGGATCCGCCATGTTGCAGCACTTTCAGTTGAACGCGCGACACGAAACTCGCATTTTTGACTTCCGGTCTCTTTTTCACATCTTATTTCCGTTCCCCCCAACTGGCAGAGACATACGACGAAAGCTAGTCAGAAGTTTCATCCCTTGTCACTTTATTATCCTCGGTGAGCGATCGGATCCTCCGAGAATTTGCGAATTTTCCCGCCCGTCCCAGAACTTCCGTAATTTCGGTTCCAGACTTCGCATTAGCAGACCGCGTAATTAAAAAATTCAAAATGGCCGCCACAAACACAAAACACGCACGATAAAGGTAGGTTAATCTTTTATTCATTTTCTAATAATACAAATGAAAAAATTACTCGATTGTGATTGGCTAAGAGCAGTGTAGTTCAAGTGTAACATCAGTGCAAAAAGTGTAACACCAGTGCAAATTACACATGGAAATTCTGGACTATGATTGACTGAAAAACAATAGGAACTTTTCTAAGAAATGAGATCACGTAAAGTGATGACGAAGTGCAATTTCAGCTTTTTGAAAAACTCACCCGTGCAAATTAATTCCAAATTGAACTCGAAACCGTATGATTACCTATACTAAACGGATGTGAGGGCTCCCTGTGAGGCATGGTTTAAGCGCCACGCGCGCGCTGGGGTTGACATCGACGCAATCAACTACGCTACCAAGGTACACGACTAAAAGAAAGCAAAATATTCATACTGTGGCCAAATCAAGTTTAATGAACCCGTACTTAAACCACGAACACCAAAATTGCAGCATACCGCCAACCACTAAATGTTAACCTCTTCCAGCTGAAAACCTATCTGTTATCTGTCAAAAATTACACTAAAATCCAACTGTAAACATGTACCTCCAGATGGCGTAGTGCGCGCGCAAAACAAGTGCGAAATACGCAAATGTTTTACTTACAGGGGAGGTGACAAGAAAAAATGTAGCTGACACCGTAAAGGTTTTCAAAAAAGATCAATAACTTAAAAAACGCGCGGTTACCCCCACATTTTATGTTATGAAATGGAAGTGGCAAGCCTATTCAACACGGGATTAGTTTCTGGTTGTGAGCAAAAGGTATTTAGACTGTATTTTGGCTGAACCAGAGGAAGGCTGTCAAAGATGCTAAAAGCGCTGTTGCAACGATTTTGTTATTTAAAACATACCAAAAATGGTTTTTATGTTACCAGTTACCATACAGTTTTAAGATCTTGAAAAACGTGTTTGCTTTTCTGTTTGTAAAGGCGAATTTGAAGGAAATCTGCGAAGAAATATACTTTCCATCTTTTTTTCGGAAAATGATGATGTCAGCATTTTTGTTGAGATTCAAGGCTAATTATCTCGAAAAAATGCGTGGCTACCCCCTTTTTTCTTTGTGGATTCCAATAGCCCTTGCAAAGATCTACTTTTCTCGCGTGGTCCTAACCTGGCGCAAAAAACCTTTGTATTTAGTAGGCACCGTCCTTAAGGCAATCGATATTTCCATGAAAACTTTAAACAAAAAATTGAAAGACTTTGTGCTCATAGCACGTGACTAGTTTAACTCCTAGTTTAACTCAAGCGACAACCGAGTGACAATCTGTTGACAGCTATGAACTACATCATGAACCCATTGCTAGGTGTAATTAACAGGCAGAATCTCTTTTCCTTCATAACTTCGTTTATAATCAATTTTTCTGTTTTTTTCTTTTTTTTTTCAAATAAAAGGCATCAAAAAGATCTATCTAAAAATAAATTGTCAATTTTTTGGTAAACTGATAAACAAAATAATTTCCTGACAAACTGGAATCGCTTGTGAACTGGCACTTTACTTCAGAAAACGAAAGTATAGTGCTAGCATATTATGTAAATAGCTATGAAGAAATTATGCAAGACAGTTGGAAACTCTTCATGAAATATAGTTTTTGTTTCATTTTAGTAACACTGACATCATAACTCGCCTTCCAATTTGTAAGCCATTTCGTCTTTTCGAACAGAATTTCTCCTCATTAAGTCACGACAGGGTTACTGTTTGAACAAAAGTTCAAACGTCCTTCTTTTGCCGTCCTATTACAAGATGGGAAACGAAACTTTTAACATCAACCAAACAAAAAATAGAATGCGAAACAAAATAAAACTTTTTATGCCCACCATTGTACTGAACTGAATTCGGGAGCTCTCTGTGGGGTCGAACTAGTTTGCTGAAGATCATATGATGTACAACAAAATGATCAACTCGTGAATTGGCATTTCTTAGCCACTTATACTGTGGCGGTTTTAATTGAAACTCAAATAAAAGTTAATTGTTAACAATGTACATGGTAATGGATCCTCATTTTACAGCAAAGGTGGGGCAAAAAAGGCGCCCCACGACTGTTTAGCGAAAATACATAGCATAAATGCGACCAGTCTTTTATACTGCCGAACGGATAACACTCTTCAACATGAATGCCTGTTATGTCATATGACAGGCCACCATCGGATCAACAAATGTGCCTTAACTACAATAGGTCAATTTATCCACATATATAACATCATGCCTTGGCTTGATGTTTGTTTTTTCACTCTAATACATTTTACATTATGTCGATCGGAAGAAAAGTACCGAATGAATGTGGATCCGGAAATTACTCGAAAGTTTTAAAGTCAGTCTTCCGTTTTTGTAATTTTTTTGATAGATATTTAGAATTTATTGAGGATTGAATTAGGCCAAGGTGATATTAATATAACAGAGGATCTACTCTGATAGCTGTCAAGCCGTATTTTCAATAATTTCCTCTCAGTTCTACTTTAGACAAATTGTTTGCACTGGCTAAATTGCGAATCCTATTAATTCGTCGTCAACTGATGCAGTTTTCTGACATACAACAATTCTGGTATTGCCATTTACAAGAAGAACGTATTCGTTTTCAAGCATAACCAAGTTCAAGCGTCTCTCAGGTACTTATTTGACCTGATTCATGACATGACCCATCTCAAGTATGTTAAGCTGGAAATGTTGTTTTATATATATATATATATATATATATATATATATATATATATATATATATATATAAATCTTCACAAACACCAGCCACACATAAACGATCTTCATGAACTCATATATACTATCACAAATGAAGACAAACTGACCGAATTCGCAAAAACATATCCATAGAATTTGACTTGTCACTGATAATCTAACTTGCCACAATTCTGTCCTAGAGGTAGCTTTCCACGAGGCTTATCGTAGCTCAAATAGCAGCAAATAACTCTCCTGTATGCCGTTTGAGGCCAGGAAGACTAAATTCACCGTCTTTTCGTTGAATCATGAATTGTACAATTTAATTAAGAGTGCTTTTAACATGAAATTGGAGTCTAAATCAACACGAACGTACAGATATCAAAACCGCGGCGGAGAGCCAATCTATTGCTTTCTAAAGGCCTGTATCGTCATAACTGGACTGAACAAGAGCTTCCTACATCGAGAATCGATTGAAATTCAAACAAACTAGGCCATAGTTAGCAGTAAGCGAACACTCAACATGTTGTCGTTACGTCAATTATCGCCCCGAAGCCACGCAAATAAATTTCTTCCGCGCTAGCGAATCACAGACAGTTCTGATACTTAGCTAAGCCGAGAACGCCTAAAATTGATAAAACAAGGAAATTCTACTCACGATCAGCGCTTGAACTCATGTTCTTCTCTCTCCTCGTGGCCATGTTTTCTTCGCAAATAGCAATGTCCCGGATGTACTTCAATTTTGTCGAGCGCGGAATGGCACATCCAGATTTCAACAGATTTTTAGCTACATCAAAGTTCGGAGCAAATGATGCCAACAGCAGCTAGAGATGTCTAGTTCATTGCACGTCTAAGCCCTAAATCGATGTGGCTAAAGAGTTTTGCTGTCTAAAGCAAGCACAACATTATCGCCACAGGGCAAACGGCCTACTGTTAGGGGACTAAATGTGACCCGTACAGTTTACACATCACCTCAGGCCCGCCTCACGTACGATAATGGACGACGCTTACTAGCAAATCGTTAGACTTGGGCCTTCATTGGACTTAATGATGTCCTCGGGCAGACTTCCTTTAGACAGTAAATACAGAACGCTAATCGGTCGCTCCTTGCGAGAGTCACCACGCGAACTGAATTCAGACGAGTGTAGCCTGGGCTAAACTTAACGCAAATTGAAAAGGGGGGGAGGGGGGGGGGTGGGTCGATAAATAATGAAAAAAATACCTAAATAAATGAAACATACGGCAAGGAGTTTCTACATTTCGTGCTAGGTAAGATTTACAAGCTGCTGTCATAGCGAAAGCAGAAAAAAAACAAAAAAATGAAAAAACAAAGAAAGAAATGAAAAAAACAAATAAATCAAAAAACACCTGATTCAGTCTTTAACACCGTTTTCATAAATCCAGACATATATTTCAAGGGAACAAGACTGCATGACCCAGAAAGGTCGAAAAACGACCGTCTCTAATTTCTGTCGATCTTTCTAAAGCATTTAGAGTCAAAGTAGGGAATTCCCTGAGCAGTTTAGGACATTCTGTGCCAATATATGTCTGAATTTATGAAAACCGTGTTAAAGACTTTGCACCAAAATAGCGGGCATGTTTTTGGAAAATCGGTTAGAAAATGTACATAAATATGGCCATGTCGTACCGAGAGTGCTATCTACCTCGTGTACTCTTAATAGAGTCCATACCATGCCTATACAAGCCTTTGAAGTCGCTGCAAATGAGTCGAACGAGCCAAACAAAGCTAAATTAGAGCTTACATTGATCATTTGGTTCGCCGCGGCACTAATTTAGACAGGCTTAACCTCTGCGATTTCACCTAAATGACCTCACTATGTCTTTACTGTGGGTTAAATTAGCCAGTCACGCTAACAAGAGCATGGTAAGCAGTGGAATTGGTTATTTACCTCTATATTTCAGCCAAAAAGTAGCCGTTACGTGACATTTCATCTCAATAATTATATATATATATGTAGATGTATATGTATATGTATATGTATATGTATATGTATATGTATATGTATATGTATATGTATATGTATATGTATATGTATATGTATATGTATATGTATATGTATATGTATATGTATATGTATATGTATATGTATATGTATATGTATATGTATATGTATATGTATATGTATATGTATATGTATATGTATATGTATATGTATATGTATATGTATATGTATATGTATATGTATATGTATATGTATATGTATATGTATATGTATATGTATATGTATATGTATATGTATATGTATATGTATATGTATATGTATATGTATATGTATATGTATATGTATATATATTCATTAAATGTAGTTCAGGACTTCAGGAGTGATTCATCGTTTTATTGCTACAGACCTGTTTCGTATGGTCAACAAGTGACCACACTCATCAGGCAACATCAACGAATGACCGGTTAATTTAAATGCTGGCGGTTAAATACAAATTCAAATAGTTGCTATGGTGCTGATTATTGCGTTACGTTATCTTAAGGTTTTTGAGTACATATCTGTTTCTGTGAGGGCACGAAGTTGCTAATTCATTACGTTTGTTGAGGCTACATAGGTCTTTCCTGCAGATTATTAGAAATTTTTCGTAAAGACATAAACTGCATTTTTTAGTTACGTTGTTGTAAGGCTTGGATTTTCTGAGGACTTTCCATGCTATATTGAATGGTTTCTTGGCGTCTTTCAGTTTCCATACATGTTTTGACAGTTCGGTGCTGTTTCTTTTGTTGACGTGTCGGAAGGATGTTGTATGATTTCTGAAACGTTCTTTGAAGTTTGTTGCGAGTCCTACGTATGATTCTGTTTCTGTGTCGGTTGTTACGGTTGCTTGGTATACCACGTTCGTTTCAAGGCATTTACCTTGAAGGGGGCATTCGTCTTTTGTTCGGCAGTTGCACTGTTTGTTGGGTTGTTGTGTTGGGGCTGTGTTGTAATCGGAGAGGAGTGTTTTGTTGTGTGACGAGATAATGGATTTCATGTTGGGCATGCAGGAGTAGCTAAGCTTGAGCGTGTGTCTGTTGAAGATCTTGTTAAGTGGGTGGTTCTTTGGGAAGCATTTGTCGACTATGTGGAGGAACTTCTTTCCTAGGTTGGTTTTGACGTTGGAGTTCCATGGGGGATTGTACCAGGTGATGTTTCTCTTGCGGTTTCTCCTCGGTGTTTGTATGGGCTGATGGTTGTATGTCAATTTGTAGGTGTATCCGCTTTCATTTAGAGCTTTTTGGTACGGGGGTATGGCTTCGTCGAAAACCTTTTGGCTTGATGAGATGCTTGTTAGCCTTTTGTTTATGTTTTCTGGGATGTTCTTTAGTAGTTGCGGGGGGTGGTTGCTCTGTCGATGGACGTATAGTAGTTTGTTGTTGGGTTTTGTAAATGGTTTGTAGGTTCCGCTTGTGAGGTCGAAGGTTACGTCTAAAAAGTTAACTGTTTTTTTGTTTGCTTCAATCGTGATTTTGAGGCCATTCGATTTGAATACATTGGTTACTTGCTGCTTTATTTTTTCTATTTCTCTTGGCATGGCTTTGCAAACAGCTAAACCATCGTCACGATAAAGTCCCACTTGATCTTTAAATTTGGCGGTGATTAGTGACAGCATGTATGTTCCTATGAGTTCGCAGGTTTCTGCACCGTCGTAAGAACCCATAGTTACGTCGAACATGTTGTCAGTGTTCTTTTTTGTCCATGGTGACTGCTGGTGGTATAGAAGTGACTTTTTGGCGTGGGTGATAATGTGGCGGTCTTGTTGGGTGATAGTGGTGAATTGGGATGCATAGTCTAGCGCTTTCATGAGGAGCTGTTCTGAGATTGAGGGATAGAAGTCGCAGACGTCAAAGGTGATGAACGCATGCTGGGCTTTTTCTGGTATGGCTTTAAACCATTCTATGGTGTTTGATGTGCTTTTCCATTGGTTCACTTTTGTTGCGTTGATTACTTTTTTGTTTATATTATCTAGAATTTGCTTGCTTATAATTCCAATTTCTGATTTGCTTGGGTTTATAAGTCGACAGGTCGGGTTGTTCAGGAAATCTGGCTTGTGGTCTTTCATGGTAATGAATGAATCTCTGTTAGCCGAAACTTCAATGCGGTCGTCTAGCCCAAGTTTTTCTGCCACTTTCTTGTCAACAGAAGATATCACATTCGGCACATTTTGGTTCGTCTTTTTGTAGGCTTTCGTTACGTTCTTGTGTACAAGGGTCACGTAGTCTTTCGGTTCGGTCTTGTAGTGGTTGGTTGTTTTATCTGCCTTTACGTAAATGTGTTTGTCTTCTCGGATCTCTTTTAGGTCGTTGGCCAGTTTTCTTTGGAGGTTAGAAGGTTGGTGATCAGTTCTAAATTCAATTCGCTGTATCAAGTTCTGCATACAGTCTTCAAACTCATTCAGTTCGTTGACGTGCGGGTTCTTACGACGGTGCAGAAACCTGCGAACTCATAGGAACATACATGCTGTCACTAATCACCGCCAAATTTAAAGATCAAGTGGGACTTTATCGTGACGATGGTTTAGCTGTTTGCAAAGCCATGCCAAGAGAAATAGAAAAAATAAAGCAGCAAGTAACCAATGTATTCAAATCGAATGGCCTCAAAATCACGATTGAAGCAAACAAAAAAACAGTTAACTTTTTAGACGTAACCTTCGACCTCACAAGCGGAACCTACAAACCATTTACAAAACCCAACAACAAACTACTATACGTCCATCGACAGAGCAACCACCCCCCGCAACTACTAAAGAACATCCCAGAAAACATAAACAAAAGGCTAACAAGCATCTCATCAAGCCAAAAGGTTTTCGACGAAGCCATACCCCCGTACCAAAAAGCTCTAAATGAAAGCGGATACACCTACAAATTGACATACAACCATCAGCCCATACAAACACCGAGGAGAAACCGCAAGAGAAACATCACCTGGTACAATCCCCCATGGAACTCCAACGTCAAAACCAACCTAGGAAAGAAGTTCCTCCACATAGTCGACAAATGCTTCCCAAAGAACCACCCACTTAACAAGATCTTCAACAGACACACGCTCAAGCTTAGCTACTCCTGCATGCCCAACATGAAATCCATTATCTCGTCACACAACAAAACACTCCTCTCCGATTACAACACAGCCCCAACACAACAACCCAACAAACAGTGCAACTGCCGAACAAAAGACGAATGCCCCCTTCAAGGTAAATGCCTTGAAACGAACGTGGTATACCAAGCAA